>NC_032028.1:3971612-4094747 GCF_001865875.1 Lupinus angustifolius | reverse complement strand
GAACACTCATTTTCGGTTTTGCTTCCAAAATGAGTTAGAAAGTGTTTTAGAAAATTTCAACGGTTGAATATGTTCTTGACATGCTCATGAACAACATACTTAAATCTCATCACCATCCATTGGTTGAATGTTGAGAGATCAAGGATTGAAAGAAGAAGAAAATGAAGAAGAAAAGATGATGAGAGTAACTTATTATCAAATCTTCAAATTGTCAAGCTTTTTGCAAAGTGTTAATGCATGAAGATAAATGGGTATTTATAGAGTTGTGGGGTGGGAGAAATCTGATTTCTAAACCCATTTCCCAAGGCAATCTAGCAAATCCAAGAAGGTGAGTGAATCATGGGTTAAGTGAATGATTTAGGGGATTTGGTGGAAGTGAAATCTATAAGATTTAGTAGGTAGATTTTGTGAATTGACTCATGCGACGCGACGACTTCGGTGAAACGATTAAAACCATGCTCGAGTATTGTCGGCCAATATTCGAGTAGATATAAATGATCGCCCGATTTTACTTTACGGTTGGAACTTCGAATTTCGGCATTCCGAGTGAAAATATTCTATAAAATAGTTATAGACCATCTCAGGGTCTATCTTGACTCGAAATGTGATTACGAAGCCAATGACGCGATTGGAATTCAATTCCGAGTTACGGAACTCAAAAACCACTTTTTGAGCCGTACCAGGTGAGATTTGACCCCGACAGTGGCCGAAACCGACTGTTTCCAAAAATCATGAAAATTTATCACCAAATTCCAAATATAATTTCAAGACTAAAACTCAACTAGAGTTTCGTCTAATTATTTACCGAAATTTTCCAGAAATTCATTTTTGAAAATATAATTAATAAAAATATTAATAAAATCTTATAATTCAAGATCATAAAATTCGCGGTGTTACATTTACTCTCAATTATCTTTCTTTTTTCTTTACTATTCTAGTTTCTTTACTGATCTCTCTCATTAAACACACAACATTGTTAAAGTGTGTAATTTTTATTCTTTGAAGGAATATATTCGGATCAAGATTAATGTCCATTTTATTTTCTTTCTTTCATTCATTATGATTGGTTTAGTTGGTTAAACTTCTGCCAATAGATGGTTAAACTTTGGATGAAGTTGCTTATGCCTATGGTGGTTAAGTGTCGTTGTTGATTCGCATTATGATTTTAAGTCTGAGAGATGAAGATTCACTCAACAACAAAATGAGGTATTAGATTATATCGTTGTGTTTAATGCAATCATTTTCAAGCTTGGAATGCATGACACATTCCGGCTTGGAATGCATGACACATTCTAGCTTGCGGAGATATTAAAGCATTATTGAGATAATTGGTTATTATTTTTTCTAGTTTTCTATATATAAATCATTGTATCTTCTTTCTAATTCAATCAATGAGAAATAAAGTTTATATTCTTTCTCTTTATCTTTCTTTTTCAAGTCTTCAATTTCTCATTCATTCATGCATTCTTTCATGCTTCTTGATTCACAAAGAAGATTTCTTTAATGGCTTCTACCATTTTACCAATAACTACTATCATGATTCTATTTTCATATTTTGCCATTATTATTTTTTATTTCTAAAAGAAAATCATATAATTCTAGATAACTATAATTAAAACATCTCACTTTAAGTTGGATATTATAATAAATACAAAAAATTATAACATGAAGTACATCCAATAAAATCAAAATGCGAGTCGGAAGACACAAAGTGTTTGTAGACACCTAGTAAAATTATAAAGACAAAATATTGTGTAACTACCACCATGATATAATTTCATCATCCTATTTTACAATGAGAATAATGTATCTCCTCATGTTAGGAGATAACTTATCTCCTCTAGCCAGTAAAAATGTGACATGTGTGCTATTTTTTTATTTTTAAAAATATTTTTATAGAAAATGATGAAAATGACACATGTCATGATTTCACTGGCAGGAGGAAATAATGTATCTCCTTATACCAGGAGATACTTCATTCCCTTTTACAATTAATACTTTTAAATTTTTTCAAAGATCATATGTAATCACCACCAACATATTAACCAACTCTCTCATCTTAAGTTAAACATTATAATAAAATAATAAAACAAAAAATTATAATATAAGGTGCACCAAAAAAATATTTCAAAAAATATTATAATTTTCCATAATAAAATATATAAAATTTAAATACTTAACATCATAAAGTGAGAATGTGGATCGGCAAACATGAAGTGTCTGTAACCCACACTAGTACATATAATTATAATTTGTAGGCTTAGGTAAACTTTTTTTATCCCAAAATCAGATTAGGGCAGATCCGAAAACTCTGAGTTCATAAAAATACTTACATATTACTAATTATTGAAATTCTGTAGCTAGCGGTGAGATTTTGAATTTATAATAATTAAGTTGATTTCTTATCACTCTTCCATATTTTTGTGTAAGTTATGGGATAGGAATAGCATCTATCGTTTTTTAGATAGTTATTGGATAATGAAATTCTTGTCTTTCCTTTTGATTTCATATGATTATTACATTGTTCATATGAGAGATAAGGTGGCATTTATCATGTGATTATTATTATTATTATGGAATGTTTGTAAAATATACTCCCTATATCTTAATGTCAAATGAGAAATCATTCAACTCAATCTGGACAGCAAGGCATGTAGATGGCTCTTTCACATAAATCTTCTAAGTTATATTTGTGCTCAAAATAAATAAAAAACAATTATGTCGATAATGTTTTTAAAAAATAAGTTAATAAAATCTGTAATGAGATGATAGTTTCTTACCAATTGTAAAAATAACGACAAAACGTGGGTATAAAATATTTCTACTATGAAGAATTGGTAAGGGATGCATGTAAAATTTGGATAATTGGTTCTTCCCTTTTTCCTCTTAAAAACAAATTATGAATTTGGTCTAGTGATATAAAACCTCATATGATCTCAATATTAAGGGTTTAATTTTTTAGAGCAAGATTTATTGAAAGGGACAACCACGAACTCTGAAAGAGATTACTTCCTTATTTAAAAAAAGTAATGATATACCATTAATTATACCCAAAAAAATGATAAATGTCTATTTGGAAAGAGAATTATGCTTTTATACCTTACATAACATTCCAATGACAATTTTATATGGATTTAATATGTATATAATAACAATCTAAGTGTTTCTACTGTGTTAATCAATCCTCCCACTCACATAATTGCCTACTATTTTTTGTTTTGTATGTGTATTATATTCAGAGTTTAATTTTGATCAATAGTTTCTATAACATGTTTACATTATTAATCAATTAAAAATCATATACACACAACTTTTGAAATAATTATTATGAAAGCCTTATAAAACATTTTATGTATTCATTATGGAAGATTTTTTTTAAACTATAAAGTGCATCGTTCGTAATATGTGTATTATTTATCAAAGAGTTTTAAATAAAAAAATATAAACGAATAATGGAGTGATTATTTAACATTAAACTTATCTCCAAATGTGATAATACTAATTGAATATCAATGACAAAATTCATCTACTAAAATCAGACTATTATACTTGAATGGATAAAAAAAAGACTATTATATTTGATTACAAATTATACTATAGATAAATGAAATTGTTTATAATTGAATAGCAAACAGGGGCCACAAAACAGGGGCCAAATTTCAAAGTGATTCACTCTATCCGTCAAATTTGCAGGCATACGGCATGATTATTATTCAATCCAATGTTCCTTTGTACCAAACCAACGCGCAAAAAGATAAACAGAAGAACTAATTTGATTAATTAAATATGTGTCTTAAGATTCAGAACTATGTCCTATAAAATGTCAACTAAACCAACAATGGACGTGACAACCACTTATAATTTATTTTCCATGAAGCCTAGTTAGTTGTTAAGTCGCATACATAGAGAGACCCAAATGTTAAACTTCCCTCACCTTGTAAATAAAGAGGCCACGTTTTTGTATTGCTTCAAAACAAATGGATTTGAAGAAGAAAATCAAAGAGTTCTTCAATTATGTTTCTCCAACTCCTAAAGGTATCTTCTACCTTCTCACACACACACTTCTCACCCTTCTCCTCCCCCTATCTTTTCTACTATTAGCAAGTCTCTCTAGTGCTCAATACTATCTTCAAACTCTAAATTTATACAATTCATCACAACCCTTTTCTTTTCTTTTCACCTTTGCCCTCAACATCAACCCATGTGTCATCTACATTCTTGTATCCATTGTAAGCATAGCCACCTTAATCCAAGGCTTAACAGGAAAAATCACTCTCTTGAATGAACCATCTTCAAGCACTATTCTCCAACCTGGTCTCTACACAGCATGGATTCTCCTATGCACTTTGCAAGTTTGTGTTGGTTTAGGCATAGAGGGAAGCATTGCTGCTGGAGTTTATGATTATGACTCTAAAGATTCAAGTTTTGGTGTTGAGAGAAGTTTATTAAGCAGGGTGATATTTTTGTTGGGGTTGCATGAGACAACACAAGTTTGGTCTAGAATGATTGTAAGGCCTGTGGTGAATGACACAGTGTTTGGTGTTGTAAGGAAAGAAAGGTGGATTGAAAAAGTGGCGGTGGCTGCAAGTTTAGGCACCTTATGGTGGTGGAGGTTGAGAGAGGAGGTGGAGATTTTGGTGGTTATGGCTGGAGTGAAAAAGGAGGAATTGAAAGATGTTGGGATTGGTGACTTAGTTGGGTGGTGGTTGTATTATGTTACTGTTACAATTGGAATGGTTAGGATTGTAAAGGGTCTTATGTGGATGTTCATGATTTCTCTATGTAGAAGAAGGGTAACAAGGATTTCACCCTTGGAATCGTATGATAACGATGACAAGGTGTAAATTTGACATATTCTATGTAATTGTATTTTGTTTTTCTAATTGAGTTTTCCCCTGTTTTTTCATTTTTATGTTGGGTTCCTTTTGGAAATTGTAAGAAATTTACATCCAATATTGAATTACTCTTAACGCATTATTACTGAACTTCTGGATAATCACTTCTTCAATATGGCTATCTTCAACATGGATCTTCTCCAATTTTTCCTTTTATTTTTATTACACTTGCCTATATAATTATGAATATGATCTTTACTATAATATGGTTGTTTCTACTAATATATTATACATATGATGTAGGGAAGGCAAAATGAGGTTGACCCTATGGGCCAGCCCATTTGGATAGGTGTTTTTAGCGGGCCGGACTGAGGGTTTTAACCCAAAAGTCCATATTCAACCCGTTTTAGAAGCCCGTTTTTTAGACAGACCATGAAGGGTCGGGCCAATGTTAAGATTAAAGTTCATTTGTCTATCATGGTGCTCATTGCAATTAAGATTGAACTTTTACAATTTTAACTTATGTTTGGATACTTAAACATATAATTTTCTTTCTCTTTGTAAAGTGAACATTTAATATCTCATTATGTAGTTATCTATTATCTTCAATCTTATCCAATTATTGTACTTGTTATCAGATAAAGGTGGAATTTCACTAACAATTAGGGGCGTTTGAATCAAATTTAAACATTTAATTAATTGAAATGGAAAATTGGAAACTCAAACAGAACTACTAATTTTGATTCCTTTTGGAAAATTAATTGAATTCGAATGTGTTTCAATTTATATTTTTAATGTAATCGAATTCAAATTAAATTGAGTAATATATATATTTTACTGTGATTGATTTATAATATAATAATTTTGATTCTTATACACTTTTTAAAACTTAGGAGTTATAAGCTCTATTGTGAATTATAAATCTAAAAGTTTAAGACTATGGTGATTTATTGTTTAGAATTTACAAGTTTTGTACTAATGCAATATGTTATTATGAGATTGTGTCTTTTGTTTGTGATTTTTTGTTTTAAAAGACATTTATGAATTGTTTGAATTATTTATTTTTACCTAAAAACTTAAATGTGTGTTTCGAAAAAATACAAAACGGGTTAGTCAAAAAAAAAAACGGGTCAGCCCTGCCAAATATGGGCGGGCTGGCATTTTGAGCCCTTATAACAATAAAGGTCGGGTCGGGCCAGCCCATATTCTGCCGAGTCAAAGGCGGGCCGGGCCAGCCCATATTCTGTCAAGCCAAAGGCGGACCGGGCCAACCCATATTCTGTCGAGTCAAAGGCAGACCGGGCCGGACCATACTGGCCCGTATTGCCACCCCTAATATGATGGCAATCATGTCATAACTTGAAGATAATGCAATAACTATTGTTTATTTAAAATAATGAATTTTTTTCATTACTCTCTTGTCCACCATTCCAACTTTAAAATTCACCCCTCTTTCTCACGATTTTGTTAAATTATATTCTTTTTAGCTAAGGACATCCATATCTCTAAACCTCTTCAAAAGTTGATATCACATTAGCATTTTTCTTAATATTTAACTTCGAACTCTCAAACTTTGCCTTAAGTTAATCTTGTAACTAATTCACTCAATTACTAATTGCATATTTTGTTAGGTTTAAATATTAACAAATGGTTGGTTTGAGTGGTAGATGTTTACAATTTAAGCAAAAACTCAAGTTTAAGTTTTACGTATGGAAAAAACTTAACTTTTAACTTGAAACAATTTAACTTCTCACATCACAGGCATTGTGATTGGGTTGGGTCAATAATGAGTTTCGGCTTTCCTGCAACAAATTCAGCTTTTGAGTTGGCTACAATAATCTCTTCCTATGATGAGCTGGAGTGAGCCTTCTTCCCCAACACCATTCAAGGAGAGACATGTTCAAGTGTTTTTAGAATAAAATATATATCTTGCTTTATACTATTCTAGTGTGGCTTCACTTTAGAAGTTAAAATATATCACTCTAGAAAATTAAATGCAATAAACATTTATAAAAAATATATATTTCTTAGTTAATGAATTGATATAAAAGTTTGATTTATAATTGTACACTTTAATGTCTAAAGTGCGAGCCTAACACATAATGTAGCATATGTATCAATAAGCAAGGTTCGATGGGTAGATAGATGATTAAGTTTCTTAAATATAAGTTTATTCATATTGAAAAGACTTTTATTAGTAAGGGTAAATTTCACTTTCCTAATTTTCACCTTTCGAAAAAAGATAGTTGAAGGCAGTACTAGCCCACTCACTTGCATATAAATTGAACGATAGCAATATATCTCTCTTGCTGCAATAACAGAATTTTCTTCGATTTTGACATGAACATTTGTGGAAACATTTTTTAACTTATTTTATTCCAGTAGGGATGAAGATAATATAAGTGTTGTAGATAATATTGAACGGTTCATATTTTAAATAAAAAAATTTAGAAATTATCAAAATCACATCTTAATTTCCGAGATGATATCAGTCCAACCCAAACTTGTTGAAATACACTTATTTCAATGCTTAACTTTTGCTTACTCTAGTACCTTAAAAAATTATCATTTCACGTTATTATTTTTAAATCTGGTTTAATAATTTCATATTGAATTATAATATATTTGGTTAATTAGTTGTTTTGGATATTCAACCGTTCATTGGACATGTATATGTCTAATTAATAATTAATGACAAATTTATACATAATAATTTTTTGTTTCTCTAACATAGTAAAATTGGGACCACGCGAGTTTGCTTCGCCAACCCAGTTTCCGGATCAATGCCCGCTTTCCTGCAGAACATAAGAATAGCATAAATGCATATCAATATTGAGGAAAAGGGAGACAAAAACGTGGAAAGTGAAGACAAATCGCTTAACAGCGTATGAGAGAACATGAAAGATAATCTGATCTTTGGGAGTGGGAATGTTACTTTGGATATTCAATCATGTATGGATTGTAATTGAATTTGGAGGGAGATGAGGGACGTTAGCTTCTTATTTGGAATGCTGACCTCGTTATTTTTTCAGACATACTTTGGGCATCTTCTATAACATAGTCTTAGTTTAATACTGTGATGATTTCTAAGAAATTTTTAGACCCTACAGCAAAGTGAAGAAGAAAAAGTAATAAAAACTAGTATTCTGATTGGTTTGATACAGATGATCCCGGTACTAGCTAGAATGAAATAATGTTATACCTTAACTCAACAAATGGAAGATTTCACTTATAAGAAGTAAAGAATAATAAATATTTAATTTTTTAATTAACATAATATGTTTTTAACTATTCAGGATATGATTTGACATAGTTTAGGATAGAAGATCATGATTACACTGAAATCACCTCCACTCTTATAATTGCTATCGTCATTGCAAGCACTCTAACCATCACCCTCCCATGACCATTACTGCCATCCTTCAGTGACCACTACCATCACCATCCCAATCACGATATCAACCACCACCACAGTGATCTTCCTGGTTACCACCCCAACAACAATCACCACCATCACATCAGTCAGTACCACCTCCACATAATTACCATCACCTGGGTGATTACCACCACTGACCAACACCATTCTAACAACAACACCAACAACCTGAAGAAGAAAATAACCACTGATGCGCGGCCAACAATGTAAGATATCATGTTTCGCGGGTGATTGTGAAATAAGGTCCTAGTTAAGGTGGAAGTCAATAGGGTGGAGGTTATCATTAAACAATAATCATAGTATATAGTACATCATGTTACAGGTCATGTCACTCAAGAAATTATAATCTATAAATTTAACAATATCTTTCGAAAATCAAAATCTATAATTTTTTTTACAGATAACCACTGAAAGTTACTAAAACAATGCGCACGAAATCTAAGTTTATTTCAGGTAATAAGAAACATGTAATAGGAAACATATGTTTACAGATAAGAAGATACACCTAACACACTTCGATTATTATATATTTAAGTTCCTGAAATTTATATTTGAAGCACTATTTAGTGGATAGTCTGTTTAATGAAAATGACCTAAGGTACACACCAGATTTCGATCAAATATTGTCCTCTTAACTCTATGATTCTCTCGTCCCCGCTCCACCCACTCTATATTTCAGTTAAAAAGTTGCCTCAACAATAGCATGCTTCTTTCTGGGGTATCCAATTCCAACCGCATGACATATATACACCTTCCCATCCTTCACCGTAGTCGATGTCGCAATTCGATGCTTAATTCCGGAGAATGTAGCCACAACAGAAGCTGTGTTCCAGCCATCTAAGCTCTCCACTAATCTTGAAAGACCCCCAGCAACTACAACCTTAGTTGGAGACAGTAATTCTAAACCATCGCCCATAGAAAGGGGCCCTCCTGCTACCTTTATTATCTTCACTTCTTCTCCTTTTGTTAAATTAATTTTGAACAAAGTGCCACTTAAAGTGTGAACCACTATTAGGAACCCATCTGGGTGGTAAACAATTCCGTTTAGCCCAATGAAGGTCTTATACCACTCTTTTGGAGTAAACAGTGGATTTCTTATCACTGATAGCAGCTTCCCTTCAACACCAACCTTCCATATTTTACTGGCTCTTACGTCAGTAACGTAAGCATTGCCTTCTGCATCAACTGCAACATCGTCCGCGAAAGATTTCTCATCACCTGCATCAATTGGTAAGACCAACATTATTACAACAAGCGAACAACGCTATGACAACCATCTATACTGTCATGTCTCTTTTCTTGTCCCTTTTAACATCAAATTGAAGGATGTACAAAATACATGACACCATATGCACTGTATAGGGTGTCGTTTTGCAATGTTGAGTATATGCGACAACAGAAAGAAACATAATAATAAACAAGTTTATTTACTAACGATAAGACTCTGTTAAAATATGCTCATGCATGGGGAAACATGTTTTCTGGCAGTGATATTGAAAATATTATGAAATTATGGAAAACTACAATTTTAGAAGTGGGTCTGATCTTTATAGAAAAAGACACTAGTAAAAAAAATAGAGTTAGTGACATGTTTCTAACTTTCTATCGTACAAATAATTGACTTATATTATAAAATAAAAAACAGGACTTATAATTTAAGTGACTACATGATAATTCAAAAATAAAATCCATCCAATCATCCGTTGAAACCGACAAAAAAAGGCAAAGCAGGCAAATATATTAATTGAATAAAACAACTGAATGAAGGCATGACACTAACATATTAATTGAATAAAGCAACCGAATAAGACATGACACTAATCCTGGTGAGGAAAAAATATTATCTGGTGAGAACTAAATGTCAAACCAGATTGTAATAAGTATACCGTCGGAGATTGACCGAACAAGCATCTTTCATCGTGCTGCACAACACAAGGCTCTAAATCATATATCTTATTACACTAGATTCCATATGTCGTTAACATATATATCTTATTTAATTTAATAAACCTCTTATGACTTTATAATTATTTATGGAATTTACATTATGCGTTGAACCTTCCTTTAAAAAAAAAGTCGTTGAACTTTTTCAGAGAAATTCACGAGGGAAGTCCACTACAAGTGATAAAAAATCAGATGTATGAAAAAATTCTAACGAAATTGAAGTAATAATTTCTATCATTAATTAATATAAAAAAGTTAAAAAAATAGGCAGTTAACTCATTTTTAAACATCATTTCCTTAAAAGTAACACACCTTTCCACCTTTTTCATTTAAAAAGGTATTATTAAAATATTCAGTTTATAACGTAACATTTAAAATTGTACTCCCTCCATTCCAAACACTTCTTTCAAAATAATTGTTCACTTGTAATTTCAATAAGCTATTAATTGCTTATTTTTAATAATACTCTTACAAGGAGGCTAAATGGTTAAATATAATAATAAAATTTTAAAAATAAGATAGGAAATATGACTTATTTCCTGAATTTTAATAAAATTAATTTCATGTTCTTTCTTAATACGTGTTATTACACTTGATTTGAAACCGATGTCTTTAACCATGGACATTAAAAACGTATTTAAGTGTATAAAAAACGGTATCGATTACTGTGTCACTTATTTTTATATAACATATATACGCATTTAAAAAATCACAAAGAATAATCGGTTTTATTGGTAAAACACTAAAACGATTTCTTCTTGTTCAAACATTGAATGAGTTTTAATTAAAAAAGTTCGTGAATTACATATATGGATCATGAGAAATTGCAAACAAAGAAAGAAGCTTACTTGGACCCGCGAGCTGAGTGAAAAAGAGGCGGTTCCACGTGGACAAATCATACGCCCCAAGCGCACTATAGCGATTCCCCAACACATCAGCATGAACCACCAGAACCCGGTTCCTGGATCGGTCTATAGTTAAACCCAGCGACGAATTTCGACCCAAATTCAACTCCTTAACCACCGCCACCTCCTCCAACGGAGCCCCCAAATCCTCTTTCTCCGGCAGAGGAACAACACCGAGGCCACCTTCACCGAAAGAGACAATGAAGCGGTTATTAGCGGAGTCCCATTTGGCACACTCTCTGAACCACCCGTTACCGTGATAGTGGTAGACATGGGTTGCGGGTTGGGCTCGCTCAATGGAAATGATGAGGCCGAGAGGTATGGCTGAGAGGAGTACTATGAAGGCAATGAATTTGGGTGAGAAAAGCCATGAGAGTGACATGAGAATGAGAGAGGGGTGAAGTTTGAGTGGGTGGAGTTTGATAACCTAAGATATGGGTTTTGGCATGTGATAGGGAGAGTTTACTATATAGTGCGGTTTCGAACATAAATGTGTAGATTTGGTCGTAATAATTAGGTGAGAGGTAGCGTCATAACGCAAATTTATCAATAGCTAAGTATATTCAGTAATCAGTAATAATTATGGGTTAATATCACTTAAAAATTATATTCGACATAACCAAAAAATACATTAGGTCGAATAAATAATAAATTTCACTATATATTATTTGTGTATAATTCATTATTGTATTTCAATATATAATGGGTTAAAAATAACTTGGATGCTAACCAATACCCTTAGGATGGATCAATACCTAAAGAACGCAAAAACCAAATTTGTATGCAAAATTAAAAATATTATCATTTTTTGAGTAAATCCACAACTTTTTCAATATAAAACTATCATCTCAAGGCATTGATCACCAACATTGATTGTTGTAGTAAAACTAATTAATGTACTAAATCTTCGAGAGCCCAAATGAAAATTGTAGTTGGGCTGGAATGGCCCACGACAGCATTAGTAGATTGATCCTAACTTAACATCATCGTCCCTTCTCAAACTCAATCCACGACTTCGTCTTCGCCTCGCATCCCTCTCTTCCTCGCTCTCTTAGGTCAGTTCTCTCATAGCACCACCAAAACGTTTACATTCGTTCTGTTGCGATCTATTTTCGTTCTAACTATTTATTGAGATTAATTTTCATTCTTACTGTGGCAATAAGCTCATTCAATATGTTAGTTCATCTTTTTATTTATACTACAAAATCTCGTATTTAAAAAACTAGACGGTTAGTCGGTATATTGAAATTTTAGTTACAAAACATTGTTTATGTGATGCAAAATGGTTATTATCCGAATCGAATCTGGGGAGATGTTGTTTCCAGGTTTTTTCTTTTTCAACTATAAAGGAAGTTATATAAGCAGGTGTTTTTTTTATGTTTTTTCTTGGTGAAATTGTTTTGTATGATAATCTTCTGTTTTTTATTTCGGTTGTGATGGGTTTCCCCTTTATAAGAATATGTGTCCGTGATGATTTGGCTTTCATGGTTTATGCGTGTTTGGAGTATCCATGGATATAACTTTTATTGCTTAGTTTCATTCTGAAAGCTGATATACTTGTTGTACACTTGTATTTGTGTTTGTCTTAATTGAGAATGCAATACAACTTTCACCCTGCATGATTTGTTTGTGAGATAGACTTGTGTGTGGATGTATCTAGACAACACATTAAAAATTTGATTGTAATTAAAATTTAGTACTAAATGATAACAGCAGAAAACATAAATGCATTTGTCTTCGAATATGACATTTTGAATGTGTCTCCATTGTCCATACAAGTTTTTTTCTTTGTTTGGACTTTGGAGGGCTACATTATGGTACATAGTTAAAACAACAACAAACAAGTCTTTATCCACTAGTTGGTGTCGGCCATGTGGTTTGAATGATGCCAAAATGTGCTATCATATTTCATTCGTTGAAACTCATAGTAATCCCTGATTTTTCACCCCTGATTCTAAGGGTTTACTAAACTGATTTGGTGGTGAAGTAGGGGCAACAGTTTTCTTGTTCCTCTCTCTTTCTTACTTGAGGGGAAATCACCAACAAGAAATTAAATGTCTCCTTTCCACCCCTTCGGCTCCTTTTATTTTTCTTCATTCTAATAATAAATCCAACATACTGTCAAATTGACTATTACAATTGATTATCCTGTTTTGGACTTGCCCATGTTTTATATGTTTTTTTAAGTATTCAGAAAACCAATGTTCTGTTAATTGTAGATTTAACAAGCTTGAAGATAAAGAAGGAAATGTCTGGTCCTAGGATTGCTCACGCTACCTTGAAGGGACCAAGTGTTGTGAAGGAGTTAATTATTGGACTAACACTGGGTTTAGCTGCTGGTGGTCTCTGGAAGATGCATCACTGGAATGAACAGAGAAAGGTCAGGACCTTTTATGATCTACTGGAGAAAGGTGAGATTAGTGTTGTTGCAGAAGAAGAGTAAAAAAATGGTATTGCTTTGTGCAATGCTGGCCATTTATAGGCCTTTCTTTTCTTTCTATATTCATATGGCTCTTTAAATATAAATGAGCTGACTTACTCCAAGATTTAAAATAATAAGTTTCTTGCACTGACTGTGGACTACGTGGGCTTGTAAAAATTTCATGAAGCTTTGTTTTATTTCTTTCTTGAGCTTTTTTACCTGACTAAATCGAATCCTCTTGTAAGATTCAAGATACATCATAAATGAAGTGTCTCTACATGTATGAATTGTAGGATGATTAGTTTTAAGATGTTTATTTTGTTAGGATGTGTTATTGGGATGTGCTTGTACTAGTTGCATTGCACTTGTGCTTGCCATGCAATATCAGTATAAATAGGTGTATTAGGTCATTGTTTTATATTACCACATAATAATTATCTAGAGTCCTGCTTTTAAAATATATTCCCGATGGTCTCCTTTCCATCTGATCCCTAAATTTCAACAGCTGGGCAACTTTATAAATGCAATGTTTACTTCTGTACTAAGAAAAAAAATGTTGATAATTGCATACATTTACTCTTCACAAACCCCACTAAGTGGGAGGCTCATGCACTGGGCCACCCTTTTTAACTGTGTGGAATAGTTAAGTAGCTATCTGTTTGTCCAGGTTATAAAATCTTTCCAGAATGTATTTCCCAATGCCTGACTACAAACTGTAGAACTTTCTGTCTACATTCTCTCTATAAGCAGTGAAGCTATCAAAATTGTCATAATTTTTCTCCAGCAACTTGAGTGAAATATTCCTTTAATAACTTGTTGACTTTAAATAATAGCTGGAATTTGGTTGTGCATTGTTCCCCCTTTAAGCTCAAAGGACTATTGCTTTAGGGAGTGTATCAGGGATATAATAATGAGATAATGATAACCTGCAGATTAATTTGGAATTAGACTCTACATTCTCTATATTGCAGGCGTTCTTTTAGATGAGTAAGATGGCACTAAAAATTGTTAGTCATTTGAGCCTTGGTATTTAGTAGTCACTGTTGTGACTGAGAGAGTTGAATGAGCACTATTTCATTTTCTAGTCATTCTCGAAGTTCAATCCGAAGTTCTTTTTTGAGTTTTGAATGTGTGTAGTGTTGCAGAAAGAATTGCTTGTCTAACGTCTAATAGTTAATGATACTGATTATCCCATGCAGGGCCTCTTTTCCTGTAACTACAGTATATACTATCTATAGGTGAGAACTTGATTTTGAGTTTTGACACCATGTGTTGGTAATTGGCTTAGAATAAACCTCTATTATCATGGCTTTATAACTAATTCTAACCAAAACTGTAAGTTCATTATGAATGTTACTCTGTTCAATGTGAGAGCTCTGGAATCAGTTCTTAACATATGAGTTTAGGGGATAAGAATGACGGTGAATTACGAATCTGGGGATAAGAATGTAATTATCATTTTAAGTAGGATGAGCATGTGAAAATGTGTTTATTTATAAAATCTTGATTTAAAAAATTAAACGTGTACTAGTTATATGAAGCCAAAATCTTCATGAATACATCTTATATCCCTATAATATGTGTCATTCTATGTGTCATAAATTATGGTTGGTTAAAATATATGTATTTAAGTTAAAATTTTAATTATTAAGTATTTTTTTTATCAAGTATAGTAGTAATCTATTATAGGAGAGAAGATTTGATCCCGTTAGTAGCCCCTATGTTACCATATTGGAGCAACAGATATTGAGATCATTGCCCGTGAACTTCAACCATGGATATTGATTTGTCTTGTCCACGCTAAACAGGGCTAAAGAGAAGTTGAAAAGTTTTAATTCTACCATTGATATATGTATGATAGAATTTTTAAAATATCTATTTATATCAATGTAAAGATTTATATCAATGTAAAGATTTATATCAATGTAAAGATTTATATAGAATATGTTTTTGAAAGAGGGTAAATTTGCACAGCTGCATGTAGCCTGTTGATAATTTTGGTGAGCAAGGTTGTTCATTTTCTTTTGTTTGAGCTTGAGTACTGATTACATGATATATGCACCTCATTTACCCATAGGAATTATTTCCCTGTTAATTTGCATATTATAGAGAAAATAATGTATATATTATCAATGTCACAGTTTTTTAAACTATTATTGTATCATCTATTTTTTTCATTTTAATCATTATTAAATAATAGGAATGCAAATAGATTACGTATTAAATGTATATAAATATTTATATTTAAAATGTATAAATATTATTCTAATTATGATATTATAGATCAAGTGTATGAATAAACTGAATGTTTTTGCATTAGTTTGACATTTTGACTGCCATATGCGTGAGGATAATGTCCAATACAGTTGGATTTAGGAGTTCTATAATCCTATTTAGTGGTGGGCGATTAATATGATTGTGGCTGAGACATAGATACGTTTTCTTCTTATTGATCTTTTCATGCTATCCTGATCCATTGATTTGGTAGGGTTTTCAATTTAGATTTTCCAACTCCAATTCTAAAATATGGCCAGAGAAATATAATTTAATACATGTATATTCATGCAAAACTAAAAGAGAGACACTAAGAAATTTTAATATGAAACCACTCTGTCTCATTCTTAGTTATCATAGGTTCGACACTCATCACTCCCAGGGTTATCCTCGCAGTATGCTTCCAGAGGGTCAATGCTCTTCTTCTCTCTGGTGTGGCTTGCCGCCGCGCTCAGCTCCTCCACCTCATCCCACGCTGCCGCACACTCTCTGCTGACGGGGTCATCAGAGCATACCTCCTTGGCATTCTTTATGCTCTCCTCCACCTTCTCCAATATGATGTCTGGTGTTGCACGCATGGGTCTAAGGTTCACCATCTGACATGACCCGAGTGTACCCAGAGACCGTTGGTTAACCTTAAACAACGGATACCTCAGGGCCTGTACCTTTTGTGGTGATGAACCTGGTCCCTTGGCAAGAATCCTAGGGCTTGAAAGGCTCATGCCAGCAATTGTTGCCATTGTTTACTTTTCCTTCTTGTTAGAAGTGTTGTAAAAATTATGACAACGAAAATGAAGATAGGAGGGTTCAAAAGATGATGAAATATATATAACCGAGCATGGCGAAGATTAGTGTACAGCAACCTCCCACATGAACTCTGACTAAGGTTAAGGTGTTAAAACTAATTGACAATGGAAAAAGTAATCAAATATATATTTTAAATCGTGCCTAAAACAGATGAAATGAAACTTATTTCTAATATATATTTTCTCTTCTTTGATTATTATAAAAATGAGGTCATGATATTCGGAATGACCATAACAAAATATTGATATTTTGGTGCTCTTATAAATATAAAAATGTTTGTTTAGACGTTAAAATGTCATCCGTCCATCAAGGGGGTCTGGTATTTTGGCCAGTGGTGTTGATGTATTGGTTACTAGTTAACTCCAGTTCTCCGTCCACGACATTGATTTGGTTTTTTTTAACCAAACTGAATTGATGAATAAAATTGATCATAAACCCATTTAACCAGTTTATGTTATAAAACCGGTGACACTCGAAATCGGTTTTTTCATGGAACCTTTTTTTATTCAGGCAGATCTACATGGAACCTACTTAAAAACAGGATTTCGAAAAAGATTTAAATAGGTAGTGGTGATAATATAGTGATTTCGAACAAAAAAACAGTTTTAATACTAAACTTTTCACTAGTGTATCCATGTTTTGAATATGGTAGTGATATTAATACAAACCGACCAACCATGTGCACATTCGTCTGAACTAATTGGAGTTTAATAAGGAAAACCCAATATAAGTAGATTTAGGTTCATATTTATTTTTCACTTTCATTTGAGTTCGAGTTTGATGGTATATATGTGGAACTTGTCCAAACACTCGTTTATATTTGTATATAGAGTTTTACAAGACTACGTTTATATATGTGTTTGCGTTCAATCCTACGGACTTTGGGTTTATGGTTGAGGAATGTGAAACCCTATCCCAGCCAGCATGGTTGCCATGAGCACCATTTTCCAACCATAAGACTTTAATCTCTTTTATGGCAAACATATACTCTGTCAAAGTTCTACAATATATTAGTTTCTTACCAAAAATGTTGAGAGAATATTTTTTGTGGTACGAAAAAAACAAATTACTTGGCACCATTTTTTCATGCTTTACTAAAATGTGGTGCCCTTGCCTGTTACAGGGATAGAGTTAGTTGATGAGACAACTATCATAAAAATGGGTTTCGGGTTTGTTTTACTAAGTAAAAATAGACATGTAAATATAGGCACAAATATTATATATATATATAAAATCAAACAAGAGAGATTTGTCCATATTTAATTTAAGTTATACTAGTTACATTCAATTTCATTCATTTATCTTTATAAATCTAGTGGATCCAATGTTCATTTTTCTCTCTCATCATCTTTTTTTCCTTACTCATTTGATCCGTTGGATTAACAAAAATAGATAAATAAGATTAAGTGTTTACTTAATTTCGGAGCAAACAAAACCTCCTCATAATCAAAACATAAATATTTAAATGTAAAGTTTTAATTCTAAATTTGTAACAATTTAATACTGCATCAAAATTTGAGATAATGATATGTTGTTCTTAAGTATGTCCCTAACACTCTTTTAAGCATGTCCATAAATTAAAATGAAATAAAAATAGAAAAAATTATAAATATTTAATTTTTTCTAACTTACCTAATTGGTTTCGGATCAGACTTTAAAATAGGAGATCCTTGTCCCGAAAATAGACAGTCAACCAGATAAGAAAATGTGCATCCAGACTTTATACGCCAAAGAAACATCATCCCGAAAACAGACATGGAGAATAACAAAATTATTAAAAGAGCTAATGTGTTTCAAAAAATTATGGAAAGTTCTGTTGAAAATGGTGCTGGCCTTTAACACTCTTATTTGGAACGAAAAAACAAAGAGATGCTCTGTAATTATGAGTTGAAAAAGAACACATTCAGAATTAAGCATTTAAACTAGGGAAAGACTAATATGATAGGAAATGATAATCTGAATCATATATCTATAATGAAATATACGATCAACTAACATTTATTAAATTTGAAAAAGAGTGAAAAGAAATGGTTCAATCCTCTTATTTTGATTTCTTAAACTAAGAGATCCATGAATCAGGATCCTAATGCATATAGATACAAATTGTCTAAAGGGAGCAAGAATTTCTGAAACATTTCATTTTTGAGCGGAATAACCGTTTTCAAGTGTTTTCAAGAAGTGTTCAGTCGATTACATATTAATCAATATTCAATCGATTAATATGAGATTATCGACAAAAAAATATTTGTCTAAATCAATATATCTACATAGAGAGAACCAATAGATAATTAATAACACGTTAAAAATTTAATTCTAATTAAAATTTTATTACTAAATGAGTAGATGATAATAGTAACAAATATAAACATGATGTGTTGGTTAGTCTCCATAAGTTTTTCTTTTTAAGCTATAAAAAGATGCTAAAATTTCAAATATACCCACACCAAGTACTCAATTGAAAAGTTACTAATTAGGATGAATAGGAAGAGCGCAATTGTTAATACTTACTGCATCAAGTATCAGTTATAACAAAACCTCAGTACTTTTTTTCCTGCATATTTAATTATGTTTACATATTCTTAAAATTACTTTTAATTGAAACAATTTTCATATAATTATTCGTATGTTTTTATCGCATCAAAATAATTATTTTTCTGTTAATTAATTTCCTTAACATATGTAAAGAAGTTTAATTTAATTAAAAAGAGAATAATATAGAATAAGCTTCACAATTGGATTATATGTAACAATTTCATTCACACTATATGCCTATATTTAGTAATAGTTAACAAATTTATACAGAACTGATATATTATCCAGTATTTATATTATTCATAATTATAATTAAAGATCAATAATAATTAAATATGAAGCAGTGTATACATCTTATTCACTATTTTTTAGTAAATACATCCTTCTTTTTTCTCAACTAAAGATTATCATTTTATTAGCTCGACGTATATTAATGTTGATCACTTATAATTTTGCTTATCCACAACAGTTCAATTATTTCATAAGATGCTGCAATTTAAGACATAATCTTAACTAATACTCAGTATATTCATAAGCCACCTTCTTTAATTTTGTTTATTAGACCATCTATATTTTATATGCAATATTTATTAAGATTTAATATGTATATATTAACAATGTAATTTTTTTTACACCGTCAACAAATCATCACCATTCATATGTTAGTTATTGATTTTCAAATAAAAATATTACAAATTAATGATGAGTGATGTATTGATAGTATAAAATAGATTTTAAACTCTATTTATTATTGTTTATTTTATTTGTCATTTGTTTACTGATAGGAAACAATAAAAAGTTTGTCGGCTTTCCAAAGAGTTAAAATGTATAATGCTAAGTATTGTAATATATTTTCTTTTAATATGATTGTAATATTGCATTGTGATTCCTTTTATTATGATTGTAACATTGCTTGGTGATGTTGAAAAAATATATGGAGAGGACAACAATAAAGAAGTGCGAGACGATAAAAACAAGTTAAATTGGAGCTAACTATAATTTCGAATTTAGTTAATTTTGCTTTTTTTAATTATTGTTGCATCATTATTATTTTATAGTTTCTAACAATTTTTATCTATTTAAAAAATTAATTGTATGCTGATTAATATATAAGCTTGACTGATTTTTTACTTAGTTTTACGGGTGAACATCTGTTATCCCAAAACTCCAGGTGTCACTGTGATTAGTCGAAAAAATAAATAATTATTAAAATTTTAATTTAACTACATATTTTTAACCAAGCAGTAGTACATGGAGTGGTACACTTATGGACACATGTGCTCCCTAGTTTTACAACTTCTCCCAAAAACAAGTTAATTGTCGCTTCACAATCCAATACTTTGAGAGAAAGATGCGATCCACCTCATCTTAATAAAAGTACAACCAGTCCCAGAGAAGAACTAATAAAATCGCACAACTTTCAAACAGAAACAATTAAACGTGCTTTGGGAATCTGGATTTTGTTGTTCAGCGCATAAGAATAAATTTTAAAATTTCACAGCAAATTACTACAAGAAGAAAGAAATTCAAAAATTTTGAAGTATGAAATTAACCTAATAATAATATGATACCATTTCGAAAAAGTTTCCTTAAAACCAACCACCAAAATGAGAAGGTAACTCAATATTAATGTTTCATGTATATAACTCGATAATGTCTTAATTTTGGGACAAAAAATGATCTTTATGCTATAATCATTGGAACTATAGTAACAGCGTATCTCAAATATAGTTTACCAATATATATTGATATTTGAAATGCTCACTAACTATTAGTAATTTTACGATAATCCTGAGACACAAGCGCAACCCTGTTCCAAATGAACAGCATTAGCATCTGTGGGATGCCTTAGCAGTGTAGCACCAAACAAAACCATGAGATGTTGGGAATTGGTACTTAGAATACAGTCATTCCAATGTACGAGAGTATGAACGTGACCGAATATAGAAGACAATAAAACTGCAAGTTTTTTATGTGACCCGAATCATATATAGTCAAGTGGTATTGACAAGTTCGGTCAATACAACAGTTCTTATGTGTTTTAATATTTTTAGGAAAAACAGTAGAGTAATAAAATAAAGTTCAGCCAGTTTATGGAGATGATTTTTCAGTTAAAAAAAAATCTGAAGCTGATTTTTATACACTAATATTAACTGATAATCAGACTATCTTCGAATATAAACCAGAGACCTTTAGCATTATTAGGATCTCTCAGCCACTGCCTAATCCTTATTTCAGTTAAGCAAAATTTAACATAATTCAACACAAAACACAAGAAAATACAATGCCATTACCATAAGACAAAAGATATAACACAGAACCAAAGACAGCACACATAAACATTGCCACTAATCATCACAACTCACACCCCACCAGGTACATAATAAAAACTCAAAAGATAGAAGAAAAAACAAAAAAACTACAACTTCATAGATTAAACTAAATAAGCCTAGGTAATAAAACAATAACACAAGATCAAGAGAAATCAATGCAGGAACATATTAGGAGACGGCATGAGAGGATAAAACGGATAATTTTGCTGCCACGGATTCATGAGTGGATCTGAAATCTGAGATATCTGATAGAAGAAACCATTACTTTTTCCGTTAACTTCTTCAGCTCTGTTAATGATCGAATTCAGAGACTGTAACCGATCCGCGAGTTCCGTGGTCTGAGCTCTGAGAATGTTGTTCGCAGATTCCTTTTTCGAATACGCATCCTCCTTCGTTTTGATGTTCTGGACTATCTCCCTGTTTGAGCTTTGCAAACGATTCACTTCTTCAGTCAAATCTTCTAGAAGCTTCTGCTTCCTCAACCGTGATCGCCTCGCGGATTCGCGGTTCGATATCATTCTCTTCCTCTTCCTATCGTCCACTGTAGCAGGTTCTCCACCTTCGGATCCAGAACTCGCGGAAGCGCGTTGAATCGAAGCCATGGGTTAGGGTTTCTTCTTGTATTTGTGTCGTTGATAAAATGTGAAGGTTGATTTGTTGAAACAAAAATGGAAGGAAAATTGGGATCAAGATTTATAAAATTGAATTGTAAAAAACGGAATAATTATGATATCACGGAATTGATTGGAAATTCATGAGAAAACGTAGAACCAGTAGAGGAAGACGACGGAGAAAGAGTGAAGGAGAAGAATTCGATGCATGGGGCTAGCCAGGGTTAGAGAAATTCTGTAAACATTGAGATGTTATACAAAATCCCCAAATTTTCAAAAAACCCTAGATCAAAAAAGAAGAGTAGATCTATCTATAAAAGACACAGTTTCTCAAAACAGAGACGAAATAGAAGAAGAGAATAGAAAAGAGATTGATGAGAAAGCTTTGAAGAAAGATTCAGAATTGAAACAGAAGGGGTAGGTGGGAGATTAAGCCAAAGAAGGTTTGAGATGAGTGTGGAGGTTAGGTTTTATAGAAAAAGAGGGTCAAACAAAACGTGCAAAGGTGAAATGTATTAGGATTTTGTGGTAATATAAATTTGTTTGACCGAACTAGGATTTTAATTGTTTACTTCAAATTTTAAATCAGATTCAATTTGTTGAAAGGTACTAAGGTAGCATGTGATAACGCGTCATTGCTGGCGTGCACAATGACGGCAGTTTTTTTTCCTAACACAACTTTTATGACAATTTTCTTGTTTTCACTTTTATATTTTTTATTTATTTACTTTAATGGGAGTGATATAAAATATTGAAAAAAATATATACAATAAGACAAAATTATAGTTCTGAATTTGCTACTTATAGCTTATAACTGAGAGTTTGTAATGGGTAGATATGAAGATAACTGAAAACATGTAATTATATATGGAACTTATTAAACTATAATTGTTTGATAAAACTATATTTATAGCTAAATGAAATTGAAAAAATATTAAAAGAACATACATTATTTATTTATTATAGTAATTAAATATGTGTATAATTTAAAATGATAATTTAAAATGATAATTTAATATTTTAGTTATAATTAGATATAATAATTTATTATTTGTTTGTTTTGTCTTAATATATATTTTGTTTTCAATATTTGTTCCTTAATTAAAAGAAATCACTAGATTAATCATTATTTTAATATAGATAATTAAAATAATTATTTATTCACTATTTTAATTTAATATATATTATTAATATTAATATAATTGGAGTAATTGTTTGTTTTATTTTAATATGTGTTTTGTTATAATTGGATATGGTTTTAAAGCAGGGCATATGATATAATTATTTTAAATATATTGAAAGGTAAAATTGGTAAACATATTATTTATGTTACTTAAAATAACTTTCTAAAAATTGGCTTTCAAATATTATAAACTTCTTTTTCTTTTTTAATTACAACAATAATAAATCTTCTTTCCTAGCACAATTGTTTCACTTTTATAATTTTTTATTTATTTACTTTAAAGGGATTGGTATAAAGTGTGAAGAAGAAAAAATGTATACTATCAAATATATTATCAATGTATTATTTATCATTAAAATTTGATTATCATTGACTCTTAAATATAACTAATATAAAATAATAGTGGATAATTTGTCGATTATGTATAAAAAATTTACACTAACAATATATAAATATTACACTTACTAAATATATTTTTTTAAATATATATTATGTATTTAATAATATCCCAGAAATGATAAATAGTCCATTCTGAATATGTGGAACTTTTTTTGTCATAACTACAATGTCAATTTACAGGTTATTTTTGTTTCTTTGATTTTGCAGTGAAAAGTAATTATTAATAAGAAACTTCATATTTTTGAAGAGGATTAAAGATTGTTGACTTATTATTTTGTATAAGCTAATTCTTCTCTATTTCACCGGCTAATTCTTCTCTATTTCACCGGCTAATTCTTCTCTAACGGTTTTTTAGTATTAAAAGATTGTAAATTCAAACTTAAACAATTGAAATGCAGGTTAATCTGCATGAGACTATGAGAGGGTATGTCAACTTTTACTTTTAATAAATTCAATACTTTACATAATTTTTTAATTTCGTATATTTTCAGTTATTTTGTGTCTAATGTTAACAATGAAAAAATAATAAGTGGGAGTTGATAGGATCGTTGTATAAGTTTTTTAACAACTGATTTTTATTTTATATTTGCTTACAATTTAACCTTCTTGGTGTGAGAATACATGCGATATACACTTTTGTGAGGCTGCATGAGTTTTGCATGAACCCTGCCATATTTATTTTTGAAATTAAATTGACTTTGATTTGATCGAAGCACCAAGTCTTATTCTTTGTGTTATTTAAAATTTTAATGTTCAGAGTTTACGGTATTAGTTGAGGAAAGGGGATTAAACCCAAAAAAAGAAAAGAGTTAAACCATCTAATAGTGTAAGATTTCACAATATATTCAAGATGACTAAAAGGTTAAAGATTTAATTTCCGAGAATGACACTTATTGGAAGAGACAATCATAAATCTTGAATGGATTAATTCCTTACTCAAAAGTGTGAAGAGATACTTTTGGTAGTACGAAAAAACAAAATGTAAAAAACCTCAACCAATCCACTTATAATTATTCTTTGAGGAGCATTTAGGGGAGAGACAATTTTGTCTAGTTATACTCCTCGAAATTAAGAGAAAATAACTTATGCATCAAAACAATCTAATTTTTGTTAGGTTATTAGTTCATCATCTCACACATTCATATATTAATCATTAGTATCTTTTGAATAAGATAATAATAATATGCATGACTGAATAGGTAACAAACTCCATAGTAATTATGCACGTTTACTAAACTCTAAAATTAATTTGATTTGCAATAAAAAAACTAAATTTTTGTTTAGTATAGATGGAGTTTGTAGTTTTTATTAAAAAAAAGATTAGTTACCAACCAAATTTAGTCAATTGGCTTAAAATGTCATTGAATTTTATGTTTTATATTAGACTAAATGTCAAAACTTAGATTCAGTTTTCTAAGGTACTACATAAATATAAATTTAATCCCACAACTTTATAAAATAAAACTACAAATATAATCTATACTAAATGAGACTTAGTTAGAACGAGAGTTAAGTTTCAGGGCTAAGCTGAAAATTGTGTGGCCCGTTTTGTAGGAATATAAGAAAACACAAAATTACTACCTATATGTAATTTGTGTTTATCTATTTTATCTTTCATAATTTATATTTTTGTAAATTAGGATCATGTGAATATATGTTAATAATTCTACAATAAATTGCAAGAACTATATTATTATTACTTAATAAAGCAAAAACATAATTACACTGAATGTATAATATGTTTATATTAATTGTGTTAGAGATAATAAACCGGAGCCCATTAGACTACACTTGATTTGTGGGCTGAACGGCGATAGTGGCCCATTAATCTTCTATCCAGTTTCTACTCTCCAAGCCCTTCCATTTCCTCCAATTCTCCCAACAAATCATCCAAACACGATGATATCAATTCCGATTCCTTCGATCCTCGTATTTCTCCTCGTCTTATTCATTTTATTAATTATTAATCTCGAATATTGTTAATGAAATTATGAAGGTTCATAAGTCCAATTAAGAATGTTGACACTGACTTGCAAATGCTTGTTTGCGAGAATTATAACAAGTTCATCACTGCCCATTGATGCCACAAGAGGTAATATAATATACCAATTTTTAAATATTAATGTGCATCATGTATGTTTAGAGAGTGTTGTGTTCAAATATGTTGGCGCAACTTTGGCACAAACAATCAAATAAATGCATAGAATAAATACAAGTGAAGAAATAAGAGAATTTGTTAACTTTTGGTCAGGAGTGCTGCTATCTATATTAGTAGAGAAATAAGGATTATAAACACTAGCATACCCATGGGCCCTTAGGAAATCCAAAAAATCTCCACCTTGATTGAAATAGACGAATATCTCTTCTTAGGAAATCTATACAAGAATCTTCACCTTAGCGAATATATGACTTCACCTTGTTTAAGGTCTAATTCTATTTAACCGCTCCCCTACAACATAGACCTTCTGAGTATCTTTGACGGTGTTACCAAGAGCCTAGCTCTCCAAACTTGTAGTGCAGCTTCCCGTACCGCCATCAAATGTAACACGCCGCCTAGCCACCCATTGCTAGGAAGTATTTCGATATATTGGAACCTCTGCACAAAGTTCACGAACAATCGTCCTTTTTAATACTCAGTCAAACTAAACCTTGAAGCTTCCTTGGAAAACCTCAACCACTACCACCATTGTATATCCCGACAATCCTAGTTCAAAAGAACTATGATACTTCACCATAACGAGTACACCCATAACACACTTTGCGTAAATGCTAACTAATGTCTGTGTCAGATATCCAAGTCAATGCTCATGTTAAGCGTCTCTATGCTTTTGTGGTTCTACTAACAATTGACATTCTTCACTATGAGGTGTTTCTATTTGGTGTTTATAGCTGATGCATATTACAACAAGAACTTGAGTCCAATATATAACATTGATATTCTATTTTATTCTAATACTAGACAATATAAAACTTCATATAATAATATATTCATACAATCCCAACAAAATCATTCAAACAAGTTTACGTGTCAAACAGGATGAAAAGTAATATTTCGGGGATGGAGACGAATATGGAACAACTTCATGAGAAGGTAAATGTGCCATCAATTTATTCAATACATGATTGAATTTAAAAAGAGAAAGATGAGAGCGTTTGATAGTATATGTGCCATCAAATTGTGAGTCTTTTGATGAATGGAGCTAACAATGAAATAACTTCTTGCCCAATTTGATTTATTTATTCAATTTATTTATATTGTTATCATGCACAATCAATTTTAATCTCAACTATGGTTGTTGCCGCCATATGACTTACCTCTTTTTTGACATTGTTTAAGAGGATCTATGTTAAAATGGTAGAGTCGTGTATGAATCTTGATAAAGCAAAAAAAATAGAATGAGAAAATTCATGAAAAGAAAGCTTCTTGATGAATCAAGAAGTATGAGAGAAAACTATGAATGAGAAAATGTAAATTTTCTATACAGAACTTAGTTACAAAGAATAAGGGAAGCACCCTTTATATACTACGATGCCTAACTAATAATTAATTAGTTAAACGATTAATTAAACTCTTAATCGATTAACAAAAACAATATTACAATTAACAAACTGAAATCAACTAACAACTTTAACAATCTACCTGATAGACTTGGTAAGTGCATCAAATCAGAGGCCTAGACAGATGCGGTCAGGTTTTACACTGGAGCAATGCCAATTTTTAAGGTTGCGTTTAGATGACATAGTTTCTAATTCAATCCATTGATTAGTTTTATGCTTATATCTTGGTCTGAGATTAAATGTCTGAGTTTTTTCTCCTCTTTATCAGGCATATGGAGATTCATCATTCCAGAATTGTAAGCAAGCATCTGAAGAAGCAATGGCTATCATAATAAACAATTTGTAGGTATTGTTCTTTCACCTTTGTCAGGCTCTTAGAAGCTATAGAACTTCATCGATTTCATCATGTACTCCTTATTATCATGAGATTATTTTGTTCTTGTAAAATCAAATATTTTGGATTATTTAATATTTAATGAAACAGTTGAAAATGAAGTTGCAATTGACTTCTTGCTTGATGAAGTTGGAAAAATTCGTCAGATTTAATGTTGTTATACCCTATTCGCCCCCATGAGAGTATTATACCTTTAGGTAGTGTTTGGTTGACCAAATATTTTTACATTTGTGAGCATCTTTCTTGTGAATGCGACTTAACCATGTTTGGTCGAATAAAAATATGGCCCAATGCAAAATGCACTCATCCATGTTTCGTAGAATATTAGAAAGAAAAAAGTGCCAAGCAATTGTGCATGTAAGAGGGAGTCATTAGGTGGTATTATGTTTAGGGCTAAGGATTTAAGGAATGGGGTGGAGGAGGTTGGATGAGCATCACTTGTCTTCAACGATGTCTTATTCTCTGTCTCAAGTCAATGATATATTGACATGTGAATAAAAGAAAATTTTTAAAAACAAAAAAAATAAGAAAAAGTAGCACTCTGATTGACTTGAAACTTGAAACATGGAGAGACATTATCTAGTACAAATGATCTTTGTCCAAGGACCTACAACAAATATTAACCGTTTTCCTATCATAAAAAATTGTGCATGCAAGAACTTTCATGGATGGGGATCACATGTTCCTATTCATGTTTCATTTGGTGTCCCAAGCTAAAAGAAAACTTCATTCACTTAAAAATAAAAATTATAAAAACAGAAATTAATATTTTAATATTATTTTATGAATTTTGATTAATTTGAGATATAAAGACAGGAAAATTATAAGACAGATGATCCTTTGTCCAATTTTCATGCGCATGTCAATTGTGAAAGAAGTAAACAATTTTAATTCTCACCTTTTAAGGTGGGAACGTTTCTACACTATAGGGCATCACATTTCCAATAATGTGCACAAATTCATGCTGGAAACCAAAGGTTACCTTAGACTTAATTTTGCTGATTATTATTATTTATTTTTGTTCAAATTTATCCCTGCTTCTCCCTGTCTTCTCTCTGTATCTGCTCTGAGCATATACAGGTGATTGTTGCTACTGCAGAACGCAATCTTGATCCAATTCCAATTGAGCCTCCCATAGTAGACAAACTTATACCAATGGCCTACTGTTATCAAATGGCTCACTTATGCTCTCTTTCTTTGCTCATTGGTAATGTGAAGTAGAAAATCAAGCTGATCAAGTAAAGAATATGTGAGCAAATGGTTACATTTCTAAATTAAAATTGCTTGATTTGTTGAAATTAAATTTTAAAATATTTATGTGAAATATTGTAAGGTTTAATAAGCATACATTGATAATATAATTTTTTAATTATTAAATAAAAGGCATATATGTTAATGATAAATGATGCACCAGTTTGTCAAATATTATAAATTTGAGTGTAATATTTATTTGCTGTTAGTGTAAGATTTATATATATGCAGTACATTAATACTTTTTTCAATAGTCAATAATTATTTAATATGAATGGTAGATAATACAATCAACATATACATTTTTTCTGTAAATTTTGCATTAAACTAGCAGTATACTCATGTTGCCATTAAATCATAATGTTTCTATTGGAATCAAATTAGTACAGTACAAAGATATAATAATTTTGATTGGACAATTTTAAATGCTAAAGTTGAATAACTAGGAATGCTAACAAAATGTTAAATTATGATAAAATATAAAATAAGTGAATGGATGGAAAAAATGTTAGAAAAGTCTCGTCCCTTAACTAGTAAAAAATAAAAAATGAAGTTGTGAAGAAGATAGGTAAAATGTTAACTTGTGATAGAGTAAAATGAGTGACTGAATGGAGAAAAAATATTAGAAAATTTTAAGTTCATCAAAAATTTAAATATGAAAAATTAAACATTGAAAGTTTGTAGAAAAATAAAGAAAATGTTAAATTGTGATCAAGAGTAAATAAAGAAAATGTTAAATGTTAAAATGAGTGAAAGGATGTTTGAGTTAGAGATTTGATGATTCTAGAGAAAGAATAGTAAGGATGAAAGAGAAGAAAAATGGAAAGAAAGAGGTAAATATATGGATAAAATATCCACTGTATAAAATTTTATATTTTATATCTGCCATATAAAAAAACAAAAGAAACTTATGGACTATCACAATTATTAATTCTTCAATTCCGACCATTTTATGTTTTTAATTCACTTTCATTATTATCTCTTTGTAGTTGGTCCATTATCTATTTTTTTTATCTAAAGTTACTGTACAAAATAATTCATTAATTGAAAATAAGTTGATAGAAATTAATTCAACAATAAGTCTATTTTTAATATAAAATATTCAAAGATTCTTTACTACGTATATTTTAGAGTTATGAAAGACACGTTTTTGGAAATAAAAAAATACTTGCCAAATAATTGATGTCAGATTTTATGATTTTTACAAATTTTCTATTATAAAAAATCTTAGTTGATAAGTCATGTGGCTGAATATTTTAACATTAAAAATAACTGATAATATAAAATTTATTATACTACCATATATGTGTTAATTATAATTTAGTTTATAATAAGCATTATCATCCTTTAAAAGTAACTTTTGAATCTCTTCAATTATATTTAGAACATGCTCACAACAATTGTATACCTAAATTCAACAAATAATAAAGACATGTGTATGTCTAATTTGTATGATGAGATTATTATGCAATAGATATAAAAATCAAGAAGGATAAATAATAGGAGTTGATCAATAGGACATAATAGATGTATTCAGATTTATCAAAAATGGTAGAAATATTATATTGTATAAACAATTAATTGGATTCCTAAGAGAGTGTCCTTTGGAAAAATCAAAGCACATGTAGGAAGTGGCTAAGTCAATAAACAATAAGAGAAAGATTTAGAAAAAGTCAAGAAATAACATAAAAGTGACATATATTTTCATTTCTTGTAACCCTCTAATTTCTTATTCTCATTGTGATATGATTTTATATTAGTTTTATTTATTATATTCATTCATTTTATATTACAAATATAATATCAATTTTAGTCACTAATTGAATATTAATTATTCTTCAGTTTAGAGAGAAAAAATTATTTTATTATTGATTGTAATTTATTCATTATCATCTTTTTTAACATTAAGTTTATTTATTATATTTCATTCAACTAATATATAATACAACTAAATATTTTTTGGTTACAAATATAATATTAAATTCAGCCACTAATTTATATTAATTATTTATTCCATTATGAAGATTGGAAAATTGTTTTCTAGTTTATTATAATTGCAATATATTTATGAATAAAAAATTATTTATCAATTATAACCATGCATGTAAAAATAATATATTAATATTTATAAAATCGCAAATAAATTTAACCTAATGTAATTTTAAAAATTGTAAATTAAATATCAAGATAATGAAGATCAAGTATATATTACAACTTGAGAAAATAATACTTTTTGAAAAAAATTTGACATGGAGTAGATTGAATGAACATGGACAAAGTTAAATGATTATTTTGAAAAATGCTTCTTCTCAAAATGAAAATACACATAGACATGAATGACAATATTATAACTTAGTTGGTGATTCAATGTATACAACAATGATAAGGAAAAACAACACTAATGTTAAAAATTAAATTTATCATATAAAAAATAAAAGAAAAAAGATGACTTAGAGTTCTGAATAGATAAGCGAATAATGAAAGAGTAATTTAGGAAATAATAAATGAGGAATAATTTTGGGAAGAATAATAATCAATAATTTTATTTCATATTTTGAATGGTTTTATGTAATTCTGTAAAAATAAATTTTGAATGACAAAGATATCTCATTTAATTTATATATGTTTATAAATGAAAATATCTTTTGTTGTAATATCGCCCTCCCACTCTATTAATAATAAAATAGTAGATAGATTGTATGAAAGTTGAATTTATTAGTCTTTCATGAGATAAAAAGTATATCATGGTTTTATTAGTCAAATATATAATAAATTATATCATTAATATTAGATGATTTTTTTTAATCAGCTAAATAAATAGATTACAAAAGTGGATGTTGTATCTTTATATTTCTTTTAATGCTGAAGCTTCAGAGAACTACAAAATATAAATCCTTCCGTCAGGAATTAGAAATTTTACATTATTCTCTTGCCCATTAAGTATAGAATTAATCTATTTTGGAATGAGTGATTGTCTCTTCTAATAAATGTTGTTCTCAGAAATTGAGTCGTTGTTCTTTTAATCTTTTCGAGTTCTAATATTCATTAATCACTAAATCAACATCTCGTTGGTGAGAATTAGAAAATAGAAAGATACAATATAGCAAATGAAAGTAACTTAAATAAAAAATACAATAAATTGATATTGCATTCAATGTAAATGAATAAAAAAATAGTAAATAATAAATAATTAAAATAATAACTTATTATAAATCAGTGAAAATGATAAACGTTCCACAATAAAGAATATAGAGTATAAAATTTATGGACAGTTAGTGTAAAGATTTATACACATAAGCTTCATCATTCACCATTAATTTAGATTACTTTTTTTGAAAAGTCAATAACAATTAAATATCAATGGTGAATGATGTAGTAACAGCGTATAAACTCATACATTGTCGGTTTTCTAAAAAATATATACTTATAAATCTATATCCTCAGAATGAAAAATGAAAGGGAAATAGATAAAATATGTAATAGTAAACAATAAATATGATTTCTATTGAAAACCATTAAATATAATCCTGGAATTATTATAATTTGTTTATTTAAATGTCCTTATTCTAGAAAAAAGTAACTTAATGAAAAATATGAAAATAGATATAAATATAAATATTTACATGGAATTAAAATAATATATAGGAATTTTACAAGATAAGAACATATTTTTTTAGTTTAACAATTCTCTTTAGTTCAATCCTACTTGGGTACCAATTTGTTATTCATGAGTAGGGATAGTAACCCACTAAAATACCTGTAAATAGGTACTTGCACAAATAACTTGTGGTGGGAAATTCAGAATCAATATCATATACTGTCCCCAAGTCCTCCATATTTACAAATATATTTTTAATTAAATAACTTATATATATTATACCTTTTATTTTATTTTATAATTATATACTATTTATTTTATAATGAGTTTCAGTGATTGAAACATAATGATAAATTTATAATGTACATAAAATTTTATTATTCATGTTATAATTATTTTATATATATTGATTATTATAAGATATATAAATTTATATTTATACATAAAAATTCATTGAGTACTCACAAATATTATATACTTATGTTGGTACACAATTAGTATGAGAAAGCATTACCCGCACTTATTTCTACACTTCTACCTCATTACCATCCTTTTTTCATGAGTACATTACAATAAATATATAAATAGATAGATGAATATAATGAGTATGAACAAGATATTATTTTAATGATATCATGCCCTAGTTTATCCCCAATATCACATTGATCAAAGATTAAAAGTTTAATTCACATTAACAATATTTATGGAGATAGATAAATATAAAATTTGAGAGATTAGTTTCTTATCTATAATGTGAAATAATACTACTTATTACATCATAAAAATAAATAGATAGGCGAATGCAAAAATTTATACAATGATAAAAAATATACTCAATATTGTATTTATATAATGATAATAATATATTTAAATATTATAACTAACATATTTTGTTTTTAAAGCTTTTATTATTTGTCAAAGCTTCTCTTTAATTTAATTATAAAATTAACTATTTGAATAAGATTTTGTAACAGTTAATTAGAAATCAGTCTTATTGTAAATAAAAAATGAGTTGAATAGAAATAAAAATATGATAAACTTATTGGTATTATTAAAAATATTAGGAGACTCAGAAATGCATGTAGAAAATATTAAAAAATTACAATCAGACAGATATATGCTTGTTTTTGCTCTAGAGTGAGGATGACAATGGTGTCCAGAGAAAGTAGATAGCAGTTATCTGTGCTATTCGTTGGTACTTATGTTGTTACCTAAATAATAGGTATGTGTGGGTATCCAATGAATTTTAAATTTAAAAATTTGACCTCACCGAAATTTATGAATGGTTTGATTTAACTTAGTAATTCAAATTGATTTGATTCATCAAAAGTTCATAAACTATTTAATCATTAGCTTGATTAATTCAGTTCAATTGATTCAGTTTGTTACTTAGAATAATGATAATTTATTTAATACATATAATAATTAAAGATATAAACATATATACAATATATATAGTCCAACCAACTGATGAACTCAAATTTGACTTATAAACCAATTTATCCAACTAAATTTGAAATTATTTGATTGGAGTGTAGCAGGATATATCAAAATTTTCACTCATTTCACAAAAAATAACCAGTTTTATTTCATTTCTATCATAGTTAATTAGTTAGACATATTTTCATTTTAATTAATTATTAACTAGTTTTTAATTTAAAATCCCCTGAATTTGGTCTGCAGTTCTGCACCTCTGTGCTTCCGTCGGACACTGAAGAAAGAGTGCAAAATTCTGACCCCTCCACCACATATATACAATATCATTAGCAAATAATTTCAATTTTTCACTCCTTTCAATTGCAAAAGGGAAACAAATATTATTAATTGATTTATTATTTATTTGGAATAATACCAAGTGCAAATATTGAACCTTATTAATCTTTTTCATATTCCCATTTATCAAATTTTCAAACACTTCCTCTGTGAAAAGGTAAGTTATTCAAACCCAATTAATTTTATGCATTTATCAGATTTGCTGTTTAGGAAAAATCTATCTTTGAATTGGATTTTTTTTCATTTGAACCCTAAGCGTGAATTTTTGTTCATTTTATTATATTCTGATTCTGTAGGTTGTTCTCTTCAATTTTCATGCGGCAATAGCAATATAAATGGGCTTTGGTGGTGAAAACTATCAACTACTTGAATTTCTCTCTCTATCTGCTCCTGCATCTTCAGTGTCTACCATTTCAAAGGTTTTTCCTCAAATATTCACTTTTTCTTTTGTTTTTCTTTGAACTATTTCACTTTGCTTTTGTTGTTTGTTCTAAAATAAACATTAAACTATAATGGTTTTATTGCAATTTTCAAGTTTGATTTATCTGTTTAAATTGGGACTAACATAACTTCATTTAGGTTTAGCAAGAATCTATTAATCTATCTCTTCATGCCCATGCATGCTTGAACAGAAAAATAAGAAAATTTATCTTGTACCTAATGCAATTGACATTGAAAATGGATGTTATTTATGTATTAATTTTATCTGTAATGAAATCTGAAGTGGTTTAAGACCCGACTGGATCCTCAAGGTCGAGGATTTGATTCCTGGGAGCACACTTGTTCCTTACCCAAAAAAGTGAGGGAATACCCTTGGTAGTACCAAAAAACTTTGTTGTATGATCCTATGCACTATATGATGTATACATGCTTGTAAATTTAGCGATTTATTTAAATTTTGTAGCATAATCAGTTCTTTTATTTGCTGTAGTTTTTTCTTTTATTGTAAGCTGTTTCCCGAGCATGGATTTGTGGAAGCTTAAAACTTCTGGTGGTGCATCTGCATCCTCGCTGAGTGTTGCACCGTTGAGTGTTCCAAATCAGGTTGATGATATTTCTCGATCCCCCAAGGATATGAGAGCTGTTGGTCATACTAATGTGGATGTAGACATTAGAGAAGTTTACTTTTTGATTATGCACTTTTTGTCTGCCGGGCCATGCCAGAAGACGTTTGCACAGTTCCGGACTGAACTTTTAGAGCACCAGCTTCTACCTAGGAGATATCATGCTTGGTTTTCAAGAAGTGGTGTGCCTAGCGAGGGGGATGTTGATGACAATGATGGCACTTCTTTACCTTTAGATTACAACAAATTAATGGACAGGTATTTGTTTTTACTTATATGCCTTCTAATTTGTTTTTACACAAATTATCATGGGATATTTGGTGGTTTCACTGCCAATTGATTACTGTTAATAAGGTTGGAGTTTTATTTTCCACATAGCTTTTCAAAATATGTTTTCATTTTTTAAATGAGGACACACTATTTCAAAGATTTTGCTATTGAATTTGACTATATTTTACCTCTAAAAAATAGGTATTAACTATGTAGTATGTTTATAAACTATTTTTGATAAATCCCAGCAGAAATATGTATTAAATCAGCATAAATTCCTTTTTCCTTTCCATTTTTTCGTAATGTCGGTTGTTTCATAGAGATTTGATGTCTTGTAATCTTCCATCCACTTAATATCTTTGGTGGCCATAGCTTGCTGCAAAGATTTTAAGATTACTTGAAATTTGTATATATTTATAGATCCTTGACTGCTTACCTGTGTTCATAGCATATTAGCAAATAACAATTACTTTAGATCACTTTATACACATGCAGTTACCATTTATTTAATTATGTTTTTGTGGGTCAAAGTGTTGAGTTTCAACATGTAATCATTATTTGGTGTGTTGTAGAATAGTTATCTCGAAGTGGTTGTCTGACACTCTTGATCAGATAGAATATCAATAAACTTGAACTGAAGTGTATATCATAGGTGACTAACTTTCAAAAGATGGTAGCTGCAGTCTGTAGTCAATGCCTGTATACTGAAGAGGTTCTTATTCGAAGTTTAGCATTACAAATGATTTTAGTTTTAAAATTCTTCAGGCAAAGAAAAAAGAAACTTATGATTGTAGAGTATGATTGCTTTTGGTAGAGGCACATGCATTTAGATATTAGTTGAAAATGGGGACTGGTTCATATTTTAATCCTAATAAATGTTGTTGTTGGTTGGAAAAACTTTCCTTCTATGTTAGTAAGGGCTGCTTCTTCATATTTCTTGTATGGGAATTAATTACTGGTCATTTTGTGTTACTAAAAGGTATCCTCACGTTGCTAAGGACCACTTGGTAAAGCTTCTGAAGCAATTGATGCTGAGTACTGTCCATCCTTTGCATGGAAATCTTGGACAAAGTAGTCCAAGTGCAGCTGATGTTCCTACTTTACTTGGATACGGTTCCTTTTCACTTCTGGGTAGTATGTGATATGCTACAGTAATCTAACTTCTCTTGTCGTTCATTCAATTTAAGCATTTTGTTAATAATTTTTAACTTTAGTTACTCTGGGAAATTCTTTAAAATTAGGCTTTCATATGAAATTATGAATCAAGCGAACTAATGAATTTAGATATCTATTAATGATTTTATTTTATTTTCCCGTGGGATATTCTTAGAGGCATGTTTTAATATATATCACCAAAAAGATGGATGTATTAATATATCATGGCTACCAGTGACATATTATGTTTGGGATGGGTATCTCAAACCCTGCTTCAGTTTCTGTTTTGGTAAAAATTGATAAGATGTTCTGGGGCGTGGCAATGTAATTATTTTATATCAGGTAGCAATGATCATGTATAAAAATGGGGAAAGGTAAAGGATTATAGATGTTTAAGTGCTTGATCTAATAGTTGCCTCTGGCTTGTAATTTCTTCCGCTCTTCTCTTTTTGAATATGTAGTCTGAAGCATCTATTGGCAAATTTGCATTTGAATATCAATGACAATTGCTATAGAGGGCTCTGTCCCCATCATAAAACCACACAATATATATCAATATGTGTGTGAAAGAATGAGACATTCAATATCTGTTAACTTTATATTAATCTGTGTTTGAACAGTTGATAGGATATCATCAGTCAAGCAAAGCAAGTCCCCTGCAGTTTACTTGCGTTGGCCACACATGCCGGCCAATCTGGTTCAGGGGCTAAGTTTAAGGGAAACTGGAGGTGGTTTTACAAAGCATCATCGTGCTCCATCTATTCGCTCTGCATGTTATGCTATTGCCAAACCATCAACTATGGTGCAAAGGATTCAAAATATTAAAAAGCTAAGGGGACACCGTGTGTCCGTCTATTGTGGTATGGCATACTGTTCTGCTAAACTCGCTATTAAAATGGTGACTTTTTATATGAGGTCATGCCGTCATGTCCATACATCTAATTAATGTCATTAATTAGATGTGATTCATATTACAATGGTATGAAGTTTATTTCAATGCGTTTTCATGATAAGTGCTACTTTCTCTTGGACTTTCCTTCTGAAATTAAATACTGTTTTAATAATAAGTTGCACATAGAGGCATATAGGTAACTATTTTAATAACTAAACTCAGCTGATAAATTGAAAAAAAAAGATTTCATCTTGCAGCCATATTTGATCGATCAGGGAGATATGTTATTAGTGGTTCAGATGATCGGCTTGTCAAGATTTGGTCTATGGAAACAGCATTTTGTTTAGCTAGTTGCCGTGGACATGAAGTGAGTCACAAGTATGGTTTATAGAAGTAATTTTCATACTTTGTTTTCCTTTTATATCATTTAAACTTCTGTTGTCATTCATATGAATTGAAGGGTGATATTACTGATTTAGCTGTAAGCTCAAACAATGCTTTGGTGGCATCTTCTTCAAATGATTTTGTCATTCGAGTTGTAAGTGGAATACTTTTATATTTCTGCTCTGCTCTATGTTCCTCGGGTACTAAATATTTGCATCACGCAGTGGCGCTTACCAGATGGGATGCAAATGTCAGTTTTACGGGGACATACTGGAGCTGTTACTGCTATTGCATTTAGTCCTAGACCCAGCGCTGTATACCAGCTGCTAACGTAAGTCTATTTTTACTTTTAAGAGTTATTTCTCCCTGTTGTTGCCTTGTATCTCAAATCTTGTAGCTAATTATTTCACATATTGAATCCTTTGCAAGTGCACATGTCATACAAATGTGTAAGTAATTATATCTGTAAACGTAAGCTGTTTTTTTTGTTGGTAAACCTGCTTTAATGTTGTAATATATGCTCATATTGTGACTATAATTTAATAACAGTAATTGAACCCCAAAAAGGAATGGAAGGTATCATTGAAGTGTTTTAATGGAAAGCTTCAATGAAGGGTCTATACAGTAACTAGGTTGGGGGTTTGACTAGAAGATGGAGAAATAAATGCTTTAAGGGTATTTTTGTCTTTTACGAACAATTTTAATATTTGACCATTGATTAACCTCTAATTCTGCAAATCTGCTATCCTTAAAAAAAGAGTTGTAACTTGTAACTCATTTTCATACGAGGTATGTTTTGAACAAAAACAATCAGTTAAACCCCTATTACATTAATATAAAAATATTCAGACAAAATATGCATATCATTTTTAAATGAAGGGAAGTGAGAGTAATTTACTTAACATATTCTATTAATTATTGTACCTGATCCATAGCAAGGTTGGCACCTACCTATTTCCATATGCAGTGTAGTGACAATTGTTTTAATTTTTTTAAGCGTATCTAAATCAGTTAATTGTATTCTTTGTACCAAAGGAATAATTATTTATTTCTTTAATATATCATCTCCTTTCTAGTGTTCAAGATAGGCAATAACAGGATTCTTATTTCGCTACTTGACTCTTATGAGATGCGTAGGTCATCAGATGATGGAACTTGTAGATTATGGGATGCAAGATATTCACAACGCAATCCACGAATATACATGCCTAAACCATCAGATGCTACAACTGGTCAGACCAATGCTTCTTGTTCTGTCAATAGGCCAGGTCAACATGGTCTGAGTTTTTCGTTATTACCATACATGAATATGGTTCTTCAATATATTTGGTTTTGGAGTTGGATCAATTAGATTTTATTAATCTCATTGGTTTTCAAGGATTGTGCTATTTGCAATTCAAAATGAACACCTCATTTTAGATCTATAAATGGAATTATTGTATCTGGTTTGAATCAAAATATGAACTTGATTGTGTTCTCTGTGCCGAATGCACTGAGGCAAGATGTTAGACCCCTCAAAAATTTCAAAAGCAAGTGTTTTTATTTTTATTTTGAACTTGGACCCCCCTCAAACAAAGGTGTTTTTTTTAGCCTAGCTCTGCCATTGTGAATGGACGTTTGGACATACAAATTGTTCGCTTCTCACTTCAAGTGCCTTACAGATCATTAGTCTGACCTGTTGACTGCCATAAATGCTTTTTTGTTACTAGGCTATTCTTAATTAATTATAGGATTATTTGAGGAAATATTTAATTTTGTAGGGAAGAGCAATGCTCCACCAACTAATCAACCTTCCTCAAGTAATGGTCAACAACGCTATCAGATACTTTGTTGTGCATATAATGCAAATGGAACTGTTTTTGTTACTGGAAGCTCTGACACTTATGCCAGGGTATGCTTACATATGTTTGGAGGTTACTTGTTCAAATATTGCTTTCATTTTGATTGGTTTAGAAAAATACCGATATCTGCAGGTGTGGAGTGCTTTTAATTTTAAGCCCAACTCTGATGATTCTGATCAGCCTATACATGAGATGGATGTATTAACTGGCCATGAGAATGATGTTAATAATGTACAATTTAGGTTAGACTCTCCAGATTTGATCTACATGTAGTTGTTTTTTTCTTCCTTTTAAAAAGATTCTTATTGCCTTTGTTACCTCTATATGCAGTGGTTGCTCTGTGGCTTCAAAATATTTGACATCTGACTCATTGAAAGAAGAAAATACCATGAAGTTCCGAAATTCCTGGTTGATAAATGTCTTGATGCTTATTTTCTCATTTTTTTCACTGTTATTGTTTAGTGTTCGATATAACCAGTACAGTATTCATACTAAATATGTTCAAGCACCAATGTAATTTCTGTATATTTTCAGGTTTTGTCATGATAACATAGTTACGTGCTCTCGTGATGGAAGTGCAATTATATGGGTTCCTAGATCTCGTAGATCCCATGTGAGTTCCTTTCTATTTTTTCTTGAAGACCTTTTACTCCATTTATCATCCAGAAATATTTTGGGCATCTTTGTGCTGCAATTTCATATTTTTTCTGTACCAAACTTGGCAAATAATGTAGTTCCCTGTTGCTTTTCCAGGGGAAAGCTTTACGCTGGACTCGTGCATATCATCTAAAGGTGCCACCACCTCCTCTGCCTCCTCAACCTCCAAGAGGGGGTCCAAGGAAGAGATTTCTACCTACTCCCCGTGGTGTCGACATGATTGTATGGAGTCTGGACAACCGCTTTATACTTGCAGCTATAACGGGTAATGTACTAGCTAAAAGTAGTAGCTATAATGGGCTGGGGAAGTTTACACTTTATACTAAAACATATGTTTGTTTTGGTATACTTGCATATTAAAATAATGGAACCTTGTATCAGAATTAGTCAAGGTGGTACATAAAAGTACTTATATTTGGATTATTCAATTTGATTCTCTCCTGTTTATTCTTGTTATATGTTCCATATCCTCTAAGCATCTATCTTGTAGTAATTCACTCATTCTGTTGCTGGTTTTCTAGTGACGTGTTAACTACCAACCATTTCCTTTTATAACTTACTGGAAATACATAATATTGAATTAGTTACTCAAAGGGTCGAATTTCCTGATATGTTGTTAAAAGCTGACGGCAAACATCTACATCTTCTACTTTGTATTACTGATTGCTGCTGTTACCTGTATACATTGCATTCTATGGCCTCAACATGGGTACTTGCGGAGATATGCAATTGACATGTTTCCATAAAGAGTAGAAAATACATTAGGTATCACATCAACTTTATATTCTTCTGATCATTGTTTTGATGATGCGTATTTATTCATTTGACTAGGCATGCATTCACAACTTTGTGATCTCCTCCTTTTCCTCCACAGATGATCAATTTTAAGTTATTTCATAATGGAAAGAAGGTTCTTGCATGCTTAAACTGAAGACTTGTCTTTTCATCTTGAAGATTGCAGAATATGTGTTTGGAATGCAATTGATGGCAGCTTAGTGCACTCTTTGACTGGTCACACTGCATCTGTAAGCCCTCTCTCATCTCTCTCTCTCTTCCACACCTTCCTTTCCTTATGGTATCGCTCTTTTATGTGGTACTAATTTGTTCTTGATTAATAAAAAAATGTCAATGAAATTTCTGGACTAGACATAACTTCAGAAAATTGAAAAGTGGTCTGTCATACTTTTCTAATTGGGGGTTTGTAGCATAAGTTTCAGTTTAAGTGTTTTTTATAGTTCAATCTTAATTTGATCTTGTAGTTCATTCATGCCCAAATGTTGAGTTTTTAATGGTTGGCAGTCTTATGTTTTGGATGTTCATCCTTTCAATCCTCGAATAGCTATGAGTGCTGGGTATGATGGACGGACCATTGTGTGGGATGTAAGCTCTTTTTTTCATTTGGGTTCTCAATACTAGCATGTACTGCGTAAAACATACTTTAATTCATGCTTCTCTGGTATATGCTTTTTCAAGATATGGGAGGGCGTACCTATCCGGACGTATGAAATTGGACGTTTTAAGTTGGTCGATGGGAAATTTTCTCCGTAAGTGTCCATAGAAGAATAATTGTTATTACTGGACTTTCATTTACTTTGAATTGCTGTGCTTGCTTATTATTATGTATTTATAATTTCCATTGTCACATCTATATTTTTTCCCTCTTCGAAACTGTGCTTACTTTGGTAATACTCAATGTTGATCTTTCATATTTTCCGTTTTCTCACTTATTGGAACTTGTCTTTGGCAACAACAAACAATTTAGACTTACATTTTAGAGGTATATAATCTCTTTAAGTGATCTCCATGTAAAGCAGATATGCTTAAGCTGCTAGGTAAAGGCTTGTCAACACTTTTTGTTTAATATGCTCCTTCAAGCAAGAGCTCTTTGGGCAAGAAGTGTGGACAATGCACTGTTCTACTCCACATTGTGCTGAAATTCAACTTTAAAAAAAACAATGGGCAGTGAGGATCAAACTCTTGACCACTTGTAGTAGAGGGACGGTGTGTAAATATAATAATCTATTAATATGTTGTTGTGGTTGTTATAGGGATGGAACGTCAATCGTGCTTTCAGATGATGTTGGCCAAATATATTTTTTAAATACAGGTCAAGGGGAGTCCCAAAAGGATGCAAAATATGATCAGGTGGTCAAATATATCAATATGGCTTCTCCTACCTTTTATCATCTTTATCTACTCCCTAACAAAACAAGTTTAATTATATGATTGTCTGTTTGATTTCTTGGCAGTTTTTTCTGGGAGACTATCGCCCACTTATTCACGATACTCAGGGAAATGTTCTTGATCAGGTTGAGAGTAATCATTATGCCATTGTACTTTGTTGATTTTTCCCTCATGATAGAATTAATAAATCTAATATATATTTTCCAGCTAATAAAAAATGATGTTTTTACTAACCTATGTCACACCTGATGCAGGAGACTCAACTTCCACCACACCGAAGAAACATGCAGGAACCTCTTTGTGATTCTAGTACGTTGTGGCTCTTATATTGTGAAATTTTTGCTGTCTTATTTCTGTAAGAATTGCTCTAACCATAGATCATTTCATTATCAGGTATGGTGCCATACCCAGAACCTTATCAGAGTCAATTTCAGCAGCGTCGGCTTGGTGCTCTTGGCATTGAATGGCGTCCTTCAATGATAAAATGTGCTGTTGGTCCAGATTTTAGTGTTGGTCTGGACTACCCGGTGATCCCTTTGGCAGATTTGGATGGAATGCTTGAGCCACAACCACAGTTCATAGATGCCATGTTCTGGGAGCCAGAATTTGACATTGTCGTAAGTGATGATAATGACTCTGAATACAATGTGAATGAGGATAGGTCCAGTGCAGGTGAGCAAGGGAGTGTTAGTGCAATCTCTTCTAGTGATTCAGAATGCAGTGAAGATGACTGTAGTAATAGGGATGGCCTTCGTAGATCAAGAAGGAAAAGGCATAACATTGAAGTAAGTGGTGTACTTATCATCTTTGTTGGATCAATCTTTAATTTCAGCTTACCATATTACCTGTAATGTTTGTCAGGGCGAGGCAATGACTTTTTCTGGAAGGCATGCCAGTAAAAGGAATTTGAATGAGTGTGATGGTAATCCTTCTGGAAGTAACAGAGCTAAGAAGAAATCCAAAGGCGTCTCAAAATCATCAAAAATGAAATATCCCAAAGCTAAAACATTGAGACCCCAGAGAGTTGCTGCTCGGAATGCTCGTAATATGTTCTCTCAAATTAGTGATACCGATGGGGAGCATGATATTTCCAAAGATGATTCATCAGACAGTTTGGAAGATTTAGACATTCTTAGTGAATCTGAGAGGAAAATGCATAATAAGCATGAACTTAAAGAACCATTATTTGGTAATGTAGCTAAGCCTCCTGCACATTCTGAGTCTCAGGTAAAGGTAGAAAAGAAACTGGGACTAGTTCTTAAGATTTCTCTACGTGATTCTAAGAAGAATGTGCCCTTAGAGGACACGGGACTGGCATGTGAGACTCAAGCAAATATGACATGTCAGTCTTCAAGACCCCAAAAAAGTGATCAAGAAACTTCTGCAGAGGTGACAAATGCCAAACTTCTCCAAAGCCACAACACAGATGAAAACACTGATAAGTCACTAGATGAAAGTAATCATCTGGACACATCTATAACTGTTGAGGGGAACACATGCAGACAGACGTATCGGCTTTCAAGATCTGGCAATGGTTTTCAGAGTGACATTGAATTTGATGGCCACCATGGATACAATGGCAATAGGTATGTAAAGCCGAGATAAATATAAAAAATGTTTATGACACTGCATCCTTTTCTTTATTTTCTAATATCGTCCAGTTCAATCAAATATTTTTTCAACCATGTTTGAAGGAGATCGTATCATATGTCCAGAAAGTTCGACCCTGTAGGCAGCATGATTGACACAGAGCCAGCTGACCTTGATAACACACTTAAGGTTTCATCAGTTGAAACTTCATTGCTTGGCGATCATGATGGCTCCTTGACGTCTGGTTATAAGTTGAATGATGTTGATAAAGGCCAGCCTGGATCTAAGAAATGCACAGAGGACATAGTGGAAAGCAATGAAGTTGTTCACTCAAGCCACTCTCGTGATCTCAAAATGAAAGCACCAATGAAAGCAATGAAGTTAGTTATTAAAAAGAAACAGCTCTTAACAGACAATGAAGGTCCTTGCAAACTGAAATTTGTTAGTTCTCAGGCAGATTCAACAGGTGCTAGAACTGACTTAATCTCAGGAAATTCTTCTTTTACGAGACCTAACCTAGTTATGGAAGTACCAGAAGAAGCTGAGCATGACATAAAAATATGTTCTCCACAGCTACTGCATTCATATTCAGGCGGGAAAAGTTATGATCACGCACATGAATCGAACAAGTCATGTAAAGGTGAAGTCTGGCCAGATGGTTCTGGTTGTGATCTGAAAGAAAATAATTTGATTTTCAGCAATCAACATGGTTTTGGAATTGGTCCATCTGATGTTGCAAGTGATCCAAGATGTCGAACACGATCTATGAGGATGGAGACAGCTTCCGAGAAGCCAAATGCTTTGAACCTAAGGATTAAGGTTCGACAGGGTCAGAATTCCAGGGGCATGTGTAGTCTGGAAGGTTCTTCCGTTAATGTGCCTGATCAACTTCATCAAAGAAAAAGGGCTTCTAGAAACCGGCATGATGAGTATATTGCAAATGACCCTGGTATTTTAACTCGAAGGATGTCAAATCTAAATGAAAAAAAGGTGTCATGGTTGATGCTGTCAGAGCAGGAGGAGGGTTATCGTTTTATTCCTCAACTTGGTGATGAAGTAGTATACATGAGACAGGTAGTTTATGTTATGAATTTGTGATATTTTAACCTCATAACTCATACCACTTTATAGTTTGTTTTGGAATGTATGTTTTTGTGATTTGTTTCCCAACTTATATTCTTGACCTTATTTGATTGGTTCTATAATATGTTTCCTAATTCATATTCTCGATCATATTTGCTTCCCAGGGCCATCAAGAGTACATAGAATCATTTATGCTAAAAGAATTAGGTCCATGGAAATTATTTAAAGGATTAAGCGCTTCTGAAATTTGCAAGGTTGAAGAGCTTGAGTATGCAGTGCTCCCAGGTTCTGGGGATAGCTGTTGCAAACTCAAACTTAGATTTGTAGATCCTTCTTCACATGTCCATGGCAAATTATTTAGATTAACTCTGCCCGAATTGATTAACTTTGCTGATTTTGTTGTTGAGAAAACATGGTATGATACTGCTATAAACAGAAATTGGTCTTCAAGAGATAAATGCTTAGTCTGGTGGAGAAATGAAGATGGGAAAAGTGGAAGTTGGTGGGATGGTCGAATTATTGCAGTGCAGGCCAAATCTCATGACTTTCCTGACAGTCCTTGGGAAAGGTATCAAGTCCAGTACAGGACTGATCTGACAGAAACTCATCTGCACAGTCCATGGGAATTATATGATCCCGAGATTCAATGGGAGCACCCCCACATTGATCCTGAGATTAGAGATACTCTGCTGTCTTATTTCACTAAATTAGACCACAGGGTGGGTAGACATGAAGCTTTATTTCTTAAAACCCACTCTATCTTTCACTAAACTAGGCTTGTTGATAGATGCGAAGTGTCTAAGTTTTGACATGTTATATTTCAAAATTGACGTGAGTACGGGTCAAATGGAATATTAACCTTGTTCTTTTTTCCAACTATTCCAGGGCTATGATATCCAGGTACTGGACCAACTATCTGAGAAGTCAGAGTTTTCAAACAGGTACTTTAGTTTGCAGCTTAACAGGATCAACCAAATTGAAATTTCTGTCTGAAAAACAATGGACTGATCTGCCAGTGATCTTTTATATGGCCCTCTTATGGCAATTTCATAGCCTGGAAATAATTTTGCAATCTGCGTAGAGCCTCATAACTGATACTTCTATTTAAAGCTTACAAAGAAAGTAAAAAAAAGCAGCTCCAATAGACAGATACTAAAATTGAGACAAATTTCAAGCTTTTAAATAATGCCATGTTTGGTATGCATTACAGGTTTCCTGTTCAATTATATCCTGAGTTGATTCAAACAAGATTGAAGAATGACTACTATCGGAGGGTGGAAGCTATTAAGCATGATATAATGGTAATGCTATCGAGTGCTGAGGAATACTTTAGGATGTCCAAAAATGCTCATTACTCAACCATGGTCAGGCGAATGTCAGTTTGGTTTAGAAGGAAACTTGATATGTTATAGAAAGCTCAATACAGATTTTTTAGGTTTCTTCAAACATTGTGTTCATTCTTTGATCTAATTTTGGTGAACTTGTTCGTCGCCAAACAATGATTTTATAGAATGGAAAAGGGAGGTGGTAATATTAGTTGCCACATTGCTATGTATATGTGCAATCACTCATCCTTTCACATGCTGATTATCACCACAATGATAGATAGTGATAGGTTGGGGGTGGAAATGAGTCAAATTGAGATGGCTCACGGCTATTTGTTAAGGTTTTAACAGCCTGCTTGTAGTGAAAGATGTTCAGAAACTAAAATGAACTGAGATTGATGATGGACTACCCTATCAAAGTTAACATTTTTTTAAGAAATTCTGATCGAAGTTAATATGTTAATGTTAGTTTGTAATTGCACGTTAATCCCTTGAAAGAAAGGGTTAGCTATTGATTCCCAGCCCAGTACTGGAAATTGGAGTTTTGCCTTCATTAACTTAATTGAATTCAATTTGTGCATATGCAATACAAATGGGATAGTTTATACTTATTGTTAGTCACTTAGTTGTATAGTGTGTTCAGATGTCTTTGTAAATCCTGAAATTTTCTAAAGCCCATTAATATTGCTTATTATGCATTGAACATAGACGTGGTATATGGATTTGATTTTAGTATTTGGTGGTTATGCCTTTTTGTCTGCAATGTTTTCGGTATTGAGATTGATTTTCCAACTTGTATCCATCTCAGTTTCTGCTTTGTCTAATATCACTTTTTTGGTAGGGAATCAGTACTAGAACATCTTTTAAGCAGATGCAGCGTCCTGGCTTATTCTATACTCAGCTATCACCATTTGAGTATAGATTTTCACAATTCACAATTTTTCAATGGGGTACCAAGGTTTTCTTTAAGCTCAAGTTTGTTTATATATGCCATTTTGCCTATAAGTTAGCCACCATCTATTAGATATATAGTATTAGGACATTAGTAGTATTTTATAACATTTGGGGAAGATAATTTTATACCCACAAAAGAAAACTAGTTAATTCTATCCTTTCTTTTGCTGAAAATGATTTTCTGAGAAGCTCGAAATTTTAGCTTCTCATATAATTTAAAGAAGGCTAATCTAACAAGTGCTTGAATATCAAGAAATTTAAAATACATTTATTTTTTAGAATGATTTCAAGCCTAACACACTCTTAAATTCTAATTTCTCAAGTGTTAAAGCAGCATATTTCTGGCTTAGCTTTTAATGCATTTGTTGTATTGGTCTGTCCCCAGCCATATGACATGTCAAGCCTGTTGAGGAATTCAGGTGCGGTCCAATACAAACATCTTAAGAATTCATTAATTTCATATCCATTAAATATGATACTCTAGGATGATAATCTCACTGAATGTTTTTATACATGTTTTTTGCATCACTGTTAAACTGTTAATATTCATTCATGTTCTGTTGGATATTATCATTTAATTTGTTATTCATCATTGGTAGCCAGTTCTCATGATAATATCTTATTTTATGACTTCCTATTTCTCTCTTTCAGAAGGGTACTGTTAACTCGAGAGAATTTAAGAACACTTTTGAGTTTTGACCAATTAGTCTACCAGTTTGAAGTTCTAGGAAAACATTTTTACTGTGCAACAGTTCTCAAAGTAAACTATTTCAGAACAACAATTATTATTGAACATTAAGATATATCACATGGCTAGTCCTCATTGGTTTTATCATAAAAATGGTAATTCATTCATTGAAAAGCTATAACTCTTTAATAGCAATCTATGTTGATATCAATCCTAACAGGATGACTGTGTCTTGTTTTTTCTATCTGTTGTGCAAATATCTTTTCATTGATTGTGTGCTTTTCCTACAAATAGTTATAGCGGAATCAGTGATGAAACTTCATGTTTCAGAACAAATTGAAGGTTGTCCCACCCATTGGACATGTTTTAGAATGTCCTACACTACAATCAACTTGATTTACAACACAAGTGAAACATGTTGGTGAATTTACTTGTTCTCTCTACAGTTTTGGTTTGGTGAGTAGCTGAGACAATGAGCACACGATAAATGATGTAAGAGAAGATGCATATGAATCTGAAATCATTTTTTTCTTCTTTTTATAAAAAAAATATGCCCCAAAACATTGGAATTTGCCAAGAGCATTAGCATAATGCTTTGATACAAATTTAAAGCAAATAACAACCCATGACTATGATTAATGTCTTAAAGTTGCAACATGTGATATCTCATTTTCTTCATCTCCATCAAACATTGATGAGTCATCGTCAGAATCCTGATATGCAGAGGAACAATCATTCTTTCAGTTGTGATCACATACCAAACTCACAAATCACAATCAAAGAATCAATCATGTCCAAATAAATAATGATTAAATAAAACATGAAAATGAAAATAAACCTGAAGATAGTGACGTTGAATACTTTTATGAATGCCCCCGAGCGTCCTAATAATTATGTACATAGGTACTATAATTCCACTGGCCCTTAATATAAAAACCTGCAAACAACACAAGAGATTTAGTTCAATGATTCCCAAAGCTAATGATATTTCCCAAACCATGTTGTAGTACTTACAGTAAGAATTGTAAATGGGTAATCTTCCATTCCATTTGAAAGCACTTCAAATAAATGTCTTACAAGCAAGATTAGTGTAAACTGCAAAATTAGAAAGTTGTAGTTATTTTTAAACTTTCACAGTCTCATGTCTCCACATGAAATAAATTTATTTACACCAAGGTACCTATTAGGCATAACAAATAAAATATTTTCATGTCATTAAACATAACAATTTAAAAAAATGCTTCTAATTTAAGTTCATATTAGTATCAGCAAATCTACCAAAGTTGCAGATAAAAACCGGACTCGAAAAGAGAAGGTAACTCTTCCTTACTAATTTGAATTACAAGAATATATTGGAAGTGTATGTTTAGATAGGGGATCAACAAATCCTTTATTTCCTTAAAGGGAAAATATGCTTAAGTTTCATGCAATATGGCACTTACCTAGAGCCATGTACTGATGACTTGGCACTAATTGCAGCCTACTTTGGGAACTTTGACTTATTCTTTTCTAAGTCCAGGCAAGATCATTTTACACTTTAGTAAGTTTCCAATTTCAGATTATTAATTATAGTATAATAACATGTGCAGCAATGCCACTTGCCAGGTTCACTAACATTAAAATTAATTGAATTCTATTAAAAGTTACCATTCTCCTCTGAATAAAGAAAGATAAATATAGATAATACTTACAGTTAAAGCCATTGATCTGCAGCAAGACGCGCTTCTATCTGCAGCAGAAGTGCATTCAGAATAATGGTCTTCTATTGCTATTCCTTCAACTATACCCTCTATTCTTGCATTTAACGGTTCTTGCTCCATCCTTGAAATTTGTAAGCTTCCCCTTTAATATAGTTCAAGAACAAAAAACGTGTCAAGTCAGACAACTTTCAAAATTTGAAAACAATTGACTTAAAAAAGTATGCTAACATAGCTTAGTTAAGGGTTCAAAACTTATAATTATAAAATGCTTAAGGTTAAGTAATTAGTGGTAAGGCACAAAAGTTCACTTTGATTGAATTGCACGGGGGAAAGTTGAGTGAGTTTGAGTCGTGTTGTAACTTGTAACAAAGGTAATTAAAATTGTGTTGCATTCAACATAAGCATGTGAAATTAAACTGTATAGGAAAAAAATGTTGTAATGTGGAAGCTACCTAATTGTCATTGCTGCATCAGAAATTTGAGATTTCTTTGGAACTGCTGTATATCCAGGTTCATATTTCTGTTCATCCAATGTATACAAATGTAACGTGATTAAAAAATATACTGACCCCATTTTCCTAAAATAAACAATGTAAACAAACAATGAAACAAGCATTGTTACATAAATAGAATACTAAGAGAGAGACCTTAAATACGTTAATTGTAATAAGCAAAGCTATACAAAAGACAAATAAAGAACCCCAACGTTAAAAATGATAGAACATACAGGTAACTATTTCTTCCATTCTTTTAACATTAAAAATATAATATTTATTTAGCTTGAAGAAACCATAACTGATTGAAAGTTAGCAAAATCAAAATGAAGAAAGTAAAGTTTGATTTTGATACCTGCAGACATATTTCACAAACTGTGTTTCCTTTCTCATCGCACCATTTCTGAATGCAATCTCTATGAGCAAACTGAAAATAAAAAAACAGTTATTAATGAAATGGTTCCCAAGATAACAATGAAAAAACAAACACACAATTGGTAGTTTCAAATATTCTGAATTGTTATTAGTATTACCTTAACGGTTCCAGAACAAGCACAAGGAGCTTCTAAGCTTTTTAAGCTCTCAAATTCTTCTTCATGGCAAATTCTACAACGAGAAACCCCAGAAAGTAATCGCAAATCATCAACGAACAAAACAACCTCTTCCATGTTTCTTCTCACAAACACAGTTCTTTGCTCTGTTTTTTCTCTCTTTCGAATTCTGTCTTGTGCTCTGTTTTTCTTTCTTTATCTGAAATTAGTGTTATATATATAAAATGGAGTTGTGAATTTCCAATAATACCCTTGTATGATTTCACATGAAAAGAAAATTAAATCTGTCGACATGGATAGATCTTTTCATTTTCCTTATATGAAATTTCTTTTTTAGAAAGTTACGTGGATGTACCTATGTGAGGGTAATCGAAAGCCTAATTTCAGAGCAACCCTTACAATTAAGGATAGCTTATACCCCACAATTTAGGCAAACAGACTTGTAAATTTCAATATAGGATAAAACAAAGTATTTAATTTGATTAATTAATATATTAGATTTCATTTTTTAAAGGAATTAAAAATATCATGTTTAGAAGCTAAGGCCTAGGATAAGCAACACGAAATACATCATAAAAATAAAACTATAGATCTAGATAGGCACCATACTCCAATCTTGTCGATGGTATTATCCATCACACCTTTTTAGCCGATTAGATTACACACAAGTTCTCTTATCTAAGCATGTGTTCCAAATCTATATCTCAATCATGATTAAGAACCAATAGCAACAAATCTATGAAATGTACTTTTCCCATGTTAGCCATATCATATCTATTTATTATCACCAATTTTGACAAGTTTAAAAATTTAATAAGAGGTAACATATTTTATCGAGTTGAAATTAAGCTGCATTTTAAGGTATGTACAATATATATGGTATAAAGTCGTGATTTTTTTGAAGATAATTATTATTTTAAACTTTTTACCACAATGCTTAAATTACAAATTAAACATTATTTTATAGTATTTTAATCACTTTATAATGGCATTATACAAGTAAGATTATTCTAAAGTGTATTTCTCTTCAGAAAATCTCATTACATATGTATTAATAGAGCACTAATTATATTCTCAACCATTCATTATATTCAATATTTTGAATTATTGACTTTTAACATCTGATGCAAACAAGACAAACTCACAGCAATAACAAAATATGTTGCATGGATAAGCCATCACGGGAATAAATTTAGGGTACATAATTTTTTTATTATATTTTGTTAAATATGACTGCCCCTTGAATGATTTCTTAAGGTGACAAAATTGAACAATATTGATATGACATTCTTTCCTTGTTGTATTTTCAATTTTTTCCTTAGCATTAAGGCTAGCATTGACCCATGCAAAGAGGATAGTAAATTGCAATGCAGGGTCAAACAAAACTTCCGCTTGCTTCCTTTGAAAGTCAGAACTCTGGAGCATTAATTAAAGATTGTCAAAATGCAAGAGAGAAAACATACGAGGATGCTTGACTCTCTAGAATTCGTTGCTTATATAAAGAGAACAAGCCATCGATTATTGCAAACTGGAAGATAGAGTAAAAGTAAGAAATGCATCTTATCTACCCTTTGCTAAGAAATATTCACCTTAGATCACAAAATATGTGAGAGTATTTGTTGGAGGAACTTGAGTTCATTCTCTGCCTAAAACAACAAGAAGACTAGGAAGAAGACGGAGATGAAGATGCCGTGAGGCTGAGTAATAGAGAAGTGAAGATTTGGAGCTTTTGAGAAGAAGAATGAGTTAAAGAAATAAAGAATTAATAAAAAAGAATTCAGCAATGAAAATGATCTTGTTATTCAACAAACACAATGCACAAGCTATTTATAGTAAGTTCACAACCAACTAACTTTCAAAAACTATTTTTAAAAGGGAACTAACTAACTAGTTATTTCTAACACTCTCTTAATTCTAAATCTCTTGTTACAAGCAAATCACACACAATAACCTTCTCAACATTCTAAATCTATCAACTTTCACCGATTTTGTCATCACATCAGTAACTTGCAATTCAGTTTTGCAATATTTCAAACATATCTTGCCTTTTTCTACTTGATCTCTAAGGAAGTGATACTTCCTTTCTATATGCTTGCTTCTGCCATGGCCAACCGTATTCTTAGTCAAGTTAATGGTTGAATTGTTATCAACAACAAGCTCCACACTGCCTTCAAACCCAACCATCAACTCTTCAAGTAAAGAACTCAACCACGAGGCTTGATAAGCAGCATGACAAGCTGAAACATACTCAACTTCACATGTAGAGAGAGCAACAGTTTCCTGCTTCTTTGAGCACCATGACACTGGTGAACCACTCAACATGAAAACATAGCCCATAGTGCTCTTTCTCTCAATCAAATCCCCAGACTAGTCTGAATCAGAGTATGCAGAGAGTTGCAGCCTGCATTTTTCTAGTTTATTGGAGAAGAAGACTCCAAAATCAAGTGTACCACTAAGATATCTTAGAATTCTCTTGGCTGCTATGAGATGAGGCTTCCTAGGATCACTATAAATCTACTTACCAATCCAACACTGAATGAGATTTCAGGTATGGTATGGCAAATGAATCTCAAGCAACCAACCATTTGTCTAAACTCAGTGCCATCTATAGCAGGTTTAGTGTTTCCTTTGTCCATTTTCAGGTTTGGCTCTACTAGTGTCTCAACTGAGTTACAATTAAACATGTTGAACTTCTTTAGGACATCTTGTATGTACTTTCTTTGGTGCATAATAATTCCTCCTTCAATCTGTCTAAACTCTATGCCTAGGAAGTAAGACATCTTTCCTAGATCAGACATTTCAAACTCTGATTTCAGGTTTTGCTTAATCAACTCAACTCCATCTGAATTGCTTCCTGTAATCAGGAGGTCATCTACATACAAACAAATGATGAGAACATGGTTGTTGCTTGTGCACTTAACATAGACACCATGTTCAACATCACATTTCCCGAATCCTGCTTTTAAGAAGAAAGCATCAATCCTTTTATTCCAAGCTCTTGGAGTTTGTCTCAATCCATACAAAGCCTTCTTCAATCTATAGACTTTGTCATCACTGCCTCTGATCAAATCCATGGGGTTGCTTTATGTAAACCTTCTCAATCAGTGAGCCATTAAGAAAGGCTTACTTCACATCAAGTTGCCACATCTCCCAAATACTCTTGGTTGCTAGAGCAACTATCAGTCTAACTGTCTCAAGTCTGACCACATGAGCAAAAACCTCAGAGAAATCTACACATTCCTTCTGCATAAAGCCCTTTTCTACTAATCTTGCTTTATACTTGCCAATGGAGCCATCTGGTTTGAGTTTTGTTTTAAAAACCCATCTTACTGAAATTGGTTTTTGATCATCTGAAAGCTTAACCAACTCCCAAGTCTCATTATTGATAATGGACCTTAATTCTTCCTCCATAGCTTTCTTCCATACTTTCTTATTAAGGGCTTCTTCAACTGTGATAGGTTCAATATCTACAAATAGTGCAAGATACTGAACTAGCTCGCATTCATTTGTGATTGCATTATCAGGTAGGATTTTACAATCTCTTAGTCTAGCTGGTAGGTTTCTCATTCTAGAGGATCTGCTTGCTTCACTATCATCAATTCCATCTTCTGATTGAGGCTCTATTCCACTTGAATTCAGATCTTCTGATGATATGAAGTCACTTGGATTCCATTCCAGGGGAACTTGAATTACAGGTTCTATCATCTTCTATTTTTCAGTCCAAGTGCTTGATTCATTGAAGTGCACATCCCTACTGAATAAGACTTGATTAGTCTTGGGATTGAGTAGTTTATAAGATCATGTTGAATGATAGCCTACAAAGATCAACATCTCACTCTTGTCATCCAACTTTCTTCTTTTCTGATCAGGGATTTGTCTATAGCAAGCTTATCCAAAGACTCTAAAGTGTGTAATTGAGGGTTTCCTACCAGACCAGACTTCCTCAGGCACTTTAGATTCAAGTTTCTTTGTTGGACAATGATTAAGAACATATGTTGATGTTGTTGTAGCCTCACCCCATAAGCCATGTGTTAAATTTCTAGACTTCAACATGCTCCTAACCATGTTAAGAATGGTTATATTCTTTCTTTCAGCTATTCCATTGTGCCAAGGAGTAAATGTGCAATCACCTCATGCAAAATTTCATTCTCAGTGCAAAACAACTCGAATTCTTTGGAAGTGAATTCACCCCCTCCATTAGTTCTCAGCACCTTGATTGATTTTTCTGATTGTTTTTCAACCATGTACTTGAAGGTCTTGAATATACCAAACACATTACTCTTGAGCTTGATCAAGTAAAGTCAGATCTTTCTGCTGAAGTCATCAACAAATGAGACAAAATATCTATTTCCACCAAGTGAGGGAACCTCAAAGGGACCACAAACATCAGAATAGACAATGTGCAGAAGATTAGTAGCCCTTGAAGCAGTGAATTTGCTAAAGGATGATCTTGGTTGCTTGTTAATCTAGCAGTTATCACAGATCTTCTTTGGTATCTGAATTGAAGGCAAACCAATGACCATTTCCTTTGTTTTCATGAGACTAAGGTCTTTGAAATTCAAGTGACCAAGTCTCATGTGCCACAACCTTACATCTTCACTCATTATTTCAGCATTAAGACATTGAGATTCAATTGCATTGAGATTTACCTAAAAGGTTCTGTTTTGAGTGAGAGGTGCTCTTGCGATCTTCTTTCTGGTTGAATCAAAGATATCAAACTGACCATTCTGCATGCTCACAAAGAACCCTTTTTTTCTAATAGTTGATCAAGGCTGATCAGGTTGCGACTCATGTTTGGCACAAAGAGCACTTCAGAGATAAGGGCATTCCTGCTATCTTTTCTTTTGATTATAACATCTCCAATTCATTCTGCTTGGATAGTTCTATCATCAGCAAACCTTACCTTACTCTTCTTGTTAGAATCAAAGTTGACAAGCCACTCTCTATGGTATGTCATGTGATTTGAGCACCCAGAGTCCACATACCGTATTTCTTCACTACTATTGCCTTGGCTTGTTGTCATCATTAACAAGATGGGTGAGCTTCATCATGGTGTTGTCTGTTGTGAGCATCAAAGTATCTTGGTTGTGCTTGGCATTCAGAAGAGAAGTTGCCCAATTTACTGCAATTGAAGCACTTCACTCTTTTTCTGTCTACTTTGTTTTTTCCTCCCCTCCAGTTGCTACCACCTCCTCTCTTTGAGTAGGTTGATGCTTGATCAAGATCAGTGCTTTCTTGATCTTGAAGTCCAAAGCTACTTGAGTTCTTCCCCTTGTAGTCTCTCCCTCTTCCTCGGTTTCTTTCACTATTCTTACCAAAGTGTCTTCCCTTCTTGTAAGTCCAAAGTTACCTGAGTTCAGTTGATCTCTCAATGAGTTTTTGCTCATGAGCCTTGAGGGAGCCCTGAAGATCTTCTAGCTTCAATTATATGATCAAAATTTGGTGTAAGAGTTCTTAGGATCTTTTCGACAATGGCTTGATCAGCTATGGCTTCACCACAAGCCTTCATCTGGCTTGTAAGACAGATGATCATGTTAAAGAACTAGGCAACCTTCTCATTCACCTCCATCTGCATCAATTCATATTGGTGCCTCATGGTTTGGAATCTAACCTTCTTCAACTGTTCTGCTCCCTTGTTATATTTCTCTAAGATTTGCCATGCCTCTTGTGAAGATTATGCTAAAGCAATCTTCTCAAGGTGTGCTTCATCAACACACTGATGTAGAAGACACATGACTTTGCAATCCTTCCTTTTGTTCTCCTTGTGTGCCAATCTTTATTGTTTTGTTGAATCTGCCTCAAGTTGAGGGTAACCAAGCTCAACAATTTATGAGATTTCTTGAAACCTCATGATTGCCCTCATTTGAATGTTCCATATATTCCAATTTTTGCCATTGAGGACAGGTAGACTAGCTAGAAAACTTGTACTTGTGTGCCTCACCTAAAGAAAGCAGAAGAAGGAAATTGGAGGGGATAGAGTGCATAGGATCTCACTTGAGCTCTTGATACCAATTTGTTGGAGGAACTTGAGTTCACTTTCTACCTAAAACAACAAGAAGACTAGGAAGAAGAAGGAGATGAAGAAGCTGTGAGGCTGAGTAATAGAGAAGTGGATATTTGGAATTTTTTAGAAGAAGAAGAATGAGTTAAAGAGATGAAGAATTAGTAGAAAAGAATTCAACAATGAAAATGATCTTGTTATTCAACAAACACAATGCACAAGCTATTTATAGTAAGTTCACAACCAACTACCAACTAACTTTCAAAAACTATCTTTAAAAGGAAACTAACTAACTAGTTATTTCTAACAGTATTGAGCACCAGAAAACCAGAAAAAAATGAGTAATGAGTCGAACACTTATTTAACTTTAAATGCAAGATGAGAGGGTATAAGAATTTAAAAGAGTAAAACATAGATCATATAAATAATATGAGTAAACACTTGTTTTTAAGGAAGGGGTCGTTATCCCTAATCACCCAAAACTGGGTATGTACTAATTACTTAATCTTAAACATTTGTTATGAAGCTAAGTAAGCATTAGATGAACTCTTACCTACTCATTGTAACCTATTGGGGGAATTAGTAATTGCATTAATCTATTACTATTATGAGATTTTTGTTTAGTTTAGCTTAAATTGAATGACTTCTACTGTTGAATATCCGAGAGCATGTCAGATTGATAGGGTGTACGACAAGTGGATAAGTATGCAATACATGCCCATAATTAATGGAGGATCTAAATATTTTTTAGATATACAACTAATTTTATTTCTAAATGACAAATATTTTTTTATATTCTTTTTTAAAATTATTGTGCTTTCCATTATTATTACTCTATGCATAAATTTGTTTAATATTTTATTAGTTGGGAGGATTATTGTTTAGCTCTAAACTAGCTTGGATATATAGATATTGAGAAGTAATTTTTGAATTAAGATTAGCTCCTATTTTATTCTGGCACTCAACTTGCAAATCATGTCGGCCAGCCAACGACAATTTGTATATGGAGCCTTTTAATTATAGTTATTGGGGTTGACATATTCTTTATAACCCCTACTTCATTGTAGAAAGGGAAGATTCTAATATGGGGTTTCATGATAAAGTCAATAACTATTTACTTATTTCCATCTCTCAGTAGGTGAGAATCTTGATACACACGAAAATAATAATAAAATTATCACAATTGTAAAAGTAAAAAAAAACACTAATTCAAGAAACATGAAGCCGCAAATAAATATGTTTTTTAAATGAACAAATAAATTGAAAAAATGTCTTACAGAGTGTTTGTGAGAGAATAAATAAATTGAAAGCTTAAAATTATATTTTATTCTCTGTTCTAAGTTTAGTCCTACTTTTTAACAGTAGTTGTGCAAGCCAAAGTGGAGAATATCCAACTCCCACTAAAATGGTTCACTTTGTATTCTGTTTTTTTATTATTAGAGTAAATTACACTGAAACCCCCTGAGTTTTAGTGAAATTACACAAACTACCCCTCACTTTTTTAAACTTACACAAACCTCCCCTAGTTTTATACTTTCATTACACTGATCACCCTGTATAATAATAAATAAGTGTAATTTTTTAAACAAAAAAGTGATAAATGCATTTAAGTTAAACAAAACATGATATATTGTGTAGATAAGTCTAAATAATATACAAATCAATATATCTTTATTATTTTTGGTTCGTTACACTACATTATAAGTGATTTAAACAATATTTCTTTATAAATGTTAATGCATTTTGTAACAAAAAATAATAAAGATACATTAATTTGTATATTATTTAGATTTGTCTACACAATATATCATGTTTTGTTTAACTTAATTGCGTTTATCACATTTTTTGTTTAAAAGATTACACTTATTTCTTATACATGGGTGGTTAGTGTAATGAAAGTACAAAACTAGGGAGGTTTTGTGTAAGTTTAGAAAAGTGATGGGTGATTTGCAGATCGAGAAAAACTCAGAGGATGTCAGTATAATTTACTCATTATTGGTGGACATAATTTAGGATAAGATTGGGGAAAACAAATCTCTCTCCTACTAATAATTGGAATGGCCATAAAAACAAAAATTTAATACACTTCATTGAAAGAGTCTTTACTTCCATTCATATGTTATATAAAGGAAATAGATAATCTCTATGAAAGATGATCCTTCTCGATTATATAAAATCCTGACAATGTCCAAATTAATGAAATGAATATCATATATTCTAAAAGTATGTTCCTAAATTTATCTCATTTTAATATAATTTTGATATGTAATAAAAATTAACATGGATATTTGGAGGTGTCATAATTTAATTGGATTGAAACTTTGATTAATCTTCCTTTCGCACCTAGTATCATGGTCTTAGGCCAGGTGCTAGATAGTTACCCTCTTTGATACATTAATATTAATCATGGGGATCACTGCCTCAGTGCTTCTTATTTCTCGGTTGTTACTAGTATACCTAAAACGGCGATACTGTTGAACACACAAGGCAAAATTCGAGAGATCAAAGTACTTATACTATCAGCGGAGCTCATGATAAAAGAACTAGGCCACGTCATTACCCTAGTGGAGGAACTCTGCCACACACGAACGGTTTTCAGCCTTACCGGCTGATCAGAAGCTTATGACCGGGAACTCCGAGGCTTCTTTTTCTCATCAAATTCCAGTACTGGAGAATCCAATATCTGAGAGGAGATTAACTCAATTGCAGAATGATGGGGTTGGTGAATCTTTCTCCTCTCATCACCTTTCTGTTCTTTTTTTCTTTTTCCACTCGTATATCAATTAAGCACTAGAAGTCTAGAAGAGTTAAGCGGCCCAAAATACTGCACAAAGCTTAAGAAAAATTCAGTGACTAATGATCTCAATACCCTGCAACGAAATAACGTTTTACTCATACATAAAGTTGTACGTATGCTTGAGTTTAGCTGTTAAGTTTCTACGTATCTCTCTAGTGATAAAAAATCGTATTTCAAAAACTATATACAGTTATACACCAATTCTTTTATATATACTTTATATTAAATCCTCGGTATTTATTTATAAATTAACGAAGAGCGCAAAACAAACCAACAAGTATAGCAAATAGAATAAAAGTACTTGGTGTCGCGAAACAACAATACCATATACCTCACGAAATAGGAGTTTTATTTTGAGAAACTTCAACACATTAGGTTCTGAAGATTTATGTTAAGGTGGTGTTTTAATGTATGTTTTTCGTCCAGTATTAAATCAAATTACCTTAGCATGTGGTGGCTCGAAATTGTCTAAACTGTTATTTGCAGATGTAGTGCAAGTGGATGAGTCCTGAGTTATGTTTCAAAGTATATATTATCAAAGGGATTTTAAATCAGTGAATTAGGATTGAACTGGACATTATTCTTGGGAGAGATATTTCCAAAATACAACGGTTGCTAATGGGCAAAGCCTACTGCTAGACTGTGATATACAATTGGTAAAATTTGGAACCGTTAACCTATATACCCATTCGGATCAACAAGTGTAGATTCCCAAATGTGTTTCTCTTCACCAAGTGATATTGTTATCTCAATAAATAGAAGCACTTGAAATCAGAATTGATCATACGAATTTTTATGTCTAAGAAATTGTCCTCTATTTCTCTAATGCATGAGAGAAGTGTAGGAACCATAAGTTTGTAAACTATTATTGAAAGATACGTTTGATATGTTTATGCAAAACACATGAAGGTTTTCCAAAGTATGCTGAAGGAGATTCGCTATTCATTCCATTTGTATCCAATATACTTAAATTGGTGGGACGAATCGAACTTTAAACTTAGTTTGGTAACACACCCTTTAGAGGTTTCTACATGCATATTCTCAACTAATTATTTGTTCAAGTGATGCAACATCTCCTCGTCAATCAAGTTTTCTCACGATTTTTATTACTTGCGACTTGTTAAGTAATTAGGTTTATCACAGCAGCAGCATCAACAGGCACGTTTTCCTAAATTAGATTATCACTTCGTTAGTGACTAGGTAAAACAATGTCTTGCCAGTTCAAAAGTAAAGTCTTAACTATCTTCACTGTGGGGAGAATTGCATTGGCCCAGTCGACTCTTAAGTCAGGGAATTTTATGAAAACGACCAGTATTGTCATGTGTGTGTGATGATATTGAAAATTTTGCTATATTTCTTTTGATGATCATTCAAATATCAAATGCAATCGTACAAATAAAACTCTAAAAGTATAGATAATAAAAATTTAAAAAAACTCTAAATTATACTACCTTTCTAGCAACAAAAACTTATTTTTTGTTCCAATTGGAGATTTAAGTAGGAGAAATTAATCATGATGTATTCTGGGAGCAACAATTCCAAATACATTTGTATTATTGGTTATGTATTATACAATTAAATTTATATGTTTTAAAACTAATAAAATAGATATGTTAAGAATCATTAGTCTCTCCATGTAATTCCTCAATAGAGTGACACATAAAAGTGAAAAATAGATGTGTTTTTAATTTAGTTCTTTCAAATATTCTTATTTACTTAGTATCTTTGTATTAGGCTTTAAAAAAGGTTGCTTATGAGTTTTTAAGGAAGATTTCTTTAGGGGAACAAAATAGGTGGTAAAAGTATTGTTGTGTTTCACGGTGGGAAGTTTGTAAATCTAAGTCCATTGGTGGATTGAGGGTTAGAGATCTAGCTCGGTTCAATGATACTTTACTTAGGAAATGATGGTGGAGAAAATTTCAGGATAAGGAAACACTTTGGGTGAAGGTAATTAACTCAAAGTATGGGAATAACTCTACTTTCTCTTGTAAGCAAAATTCTTCAAGATGGGGAAGATCTTTGTAAAGTTGGTTCTAACAATGAGCTTATGGCAGTTGGTTTGATGAGAATATCTGGATGGTCCTTGGCGATGATTCTCAAAAACTAGATTTTGACTAGATATTTGGATGGGGAGTCAGAGAGTCTGAAAGAGGTCTTTCCCAAGTTGTTTGCATTATTAGCTTTGAATAAAAGGACAACTGTTGCAGAGTGTGGTGAGTAGATTAATGAGGTGTGGACTTGGGAGGTAGGTGCTTTGATATAAGGAGCTATTTTATCGAGAGAAAACTTTGATCACAAACTTATATGGGTTGACTAAGAGCCATTCTTGTAAGGGAGATATTGTGAATAGTTGAAGATGGAGTTTGGATGCATCCGAGGACTATGTTGTCAAACCTGCTTATCTTATTCATCAAATGGATCACTTTTATGTAACTCTTTAAAAAAATGTTGGATTAATTGTGTTCCCTAAATAAGCCAACTTATGGATGTTATGGTTGACTATAGTTTGGTCTATATGGATGATGAGAAATGAGCTAATTTTTTTGATAAGGCTACCAATTATATGCATATTTTGTATTGAGTTAATACTCAGGTTGATTTTAATTTAATTTACTTTTCAAAATATAATTAAATTAGTGAATGAGATACAGTTGAACAGTTCCTTCGATTCATTTTCATTGTTAGGTGAATCGAGTCGGCAAGAACAACCTAATTAATGGAATAATCGGAGACCACCACCAGCTTTAACTTTTAACTCAATCTTATACCTAGCTAGAGCCTACAGATATATAAGACGTGTTTTATTTTGCACCAGTTGCATAGGATAAACAAGTACTTGAAAGGTACAATTTAGAATTTACTAAAAAATTAAGTATACCCCTTGATCGATTCACTAAATATATCATTTAACATCTTCTTCCCCTAAAATATTACTTTTTAAATGTGTTTTTTCATATACAACAGGTAGGTGTTGGTAAGAAAAACTCTTAGACCACATCAAATAAACCGCAAGCTTTTTATACTCTCTGATACCTATAAACTAAATTACACAGAAATTTAATTAATTTAGTTAATTTTCTTGTTATTATAAACAGAACTTTACAATTAGTATTTTATTAACTTTAACTCATTTTTAAAACTTTGTTGGAAAATTAGTATTCCATAAATATTTGAGAAGTGACTAGTGACTAGTACTATATCCATGATCTTACCATACATAATCTCAAGCTAACGACCAGCCAAATCAAGCTACCAAGTCCACTACTATGTGCGTCATAAGATGGAGCGGTTTAACTAACATCAATTTCTGTTACGTACATTTCCCATGCCATCCTCCAACATAACGCTACCCAAACCCAAGCTTGTCTTTTTTTATATTTCTATAAACTCAATTCACAATCACATTCTCTCTTCACAAAACTATAATCTTTCCCTCTGTTTAAGTGTTGAACAATTCCTTGATGGGAAACCATATCTCACTTTGTCCAGCCACTGTGAAAATTGTTTTCTATGATGGGTCGGTTAAAGAATTCGAGCAACCACTAACGGTTGCAGAACTCATGTTGGAGCACCCACAACAAGTAGTGGTTGAGTTCCATTCAGCTATGAACAAGAAAAGGCCAACTCCATTACCCGCTGACAAGAATCTAGAGATGAACAAAGTATATCTGATGCTTCCAAAGAAGCGAGGGAAACCCATTGGTTTAAGCGGGGAAGACAGTAGTAGAATTCTCTTCATCGTCAATTCTGCTCTGAGTTCAAAATATCTTCCATGGTTTGCACGTTTATGCCATACCGCTACTGTTGAGGAGGCTGAACCAAAAGTGCTTAATCATCAGAGAAAGGAAGAGAGGTGTGATTTTTCTGTGTATTTGCCAGAAATGTTAGAAGGGGTGCCAGAATATTTGAGTAGAGAGTTATCTGGGAAAGGGTGGAAGCCTACCTTGGACACCATAAAGGAGAAGAAAATTGAAAGAAAAGTGTCTCACTGGTTGTTCCTCTAGAGTTTTTTTAGTAAATGTGGTTATTAATTAGTGATATTTCAGCTATTATTACTGTTACGACTGTTTAAGAAAGTTATATGGGTATGCCTCGTGTATATTGCATGTGTATCTTCACTAATTATCGATCTTGTTTCTATGTATATGAACTTCTGTGCATGGCAAGGATAGCTAAAGCTGCCCAAATGAAAATGTGAAGCCTTTTCTTCAGTTTGTTATTTAATTATTAATTTGAATTTGGAAAATGAAAAGGTATCGAATTAGAACATTGCTTGAATCATGCTATAATAGTTGAACAAGGATTCTATGAAGTAATGAAGAGACAAATATTTATTTCTTTTTATGTTTCTAATGCCAAAAATATAATTTTATAATAAACAAATAGATAAAAATATTATTATATATTATTTTTATTTGGTATTGTGTTATACTCTCTACAGGCAATTATCCTTATTCCTTATAGTATATGCATATTATGTGTTGACATGAATTAATTATGAGATAACTATATTATATATGTTTTTACTCGGTAACATGTGTACTAACACAAATTAAGCAAATGTAAAGATTGAGGAATAGGGATATGTACATAGTTCTGTTGGAATTACATGCATATTTCTGGAAAAGTCTACCCAGATGATTGTGATTAATTGTGGAGCAAAATACTTGATCCTGCTAAGTCAAGTGAGTTGGTATCCACATTGATTGGTCTTAAAAAAGTTGTTATTGAGTTGGTAGTCGTCAACAAATCCATTTAAGGGTTGATATGGATTTAGTTGGTATTCATAGAAAAATAGTCCTACATCAAATAAACTTGGTTATGTTGGATGACGCAAATGTCGTATTGGTCTACGAACTTGATGGAACAACCTGTTGTTGATTGAGTTGATTTGGATTCTCTATTCGATATAAAATTGCACAAAAAATATAAAAGGAAATTGGTATTGCAATTCTAAATCAACCGAAATTAATGTTTTTGTTCCGAATGCACGGAACCATTTCAAGATTCCAAAGAAATAGCCAGAATGAAACTATGATTGAGAAAAAGCATATGATCTTAATGTAGTGATGAGATGAATAAGAGAAACAAGCATAAGGATTAGTGGATCAGAGAAACGGAGGAGGTAGTGAAGCTAAGGTTGAGAAAAAGAACATTGTGTGAATTGGTGAGATGCATGAGTTAGGTGAAGCAAGCACAATTTTGAATGGAGATGAAGTAGATAGTTCTATTTGTTGATGGTGAAACACACAATTGTCAATGGGTTAAGCAAAATGGAAGAGGACGAGCAAATTACAACGTGGAAGCTAGGATGAAGATGAAATATGTATTAAGAATCGAGAGATATGTATGACTGAAGAGTGAAAATGTAGGTTGATTAAGGAGTTCTCTGCTGTTGAAAAAACTACTTGTTTTAAAGCTTCTTTTAAGAGGTTGCACACTTTTTTTTTACTCCTATAAGTTTTAAAAATTGAAATCCTTTAATCCGTGATCCTTATTTTTGGTCTCTTTTTTTTTTGTTTACTATCAAACATCATTCTCCCCAGTCATGTCAGTTTTAATGTTTTTTTTTTATATTTTTAAAAGATAAATCATATATTTATATCAAATTGCACATATTAATTAATTGTTCAACCAATTTTTTGGAATATTTCCGATCCAATCAATTATTCTATTAACTTTTATCTTTTTAGCTTTCAGCGATCAACTAATCTCAATTGCTCAGCTAAATTAAGTGGATATTTCCTTGATTTCCTGTCTTCTGTGGCGTAATAGGAATGAACTTGTGCTAGTGGTTTGGTTTGCTGATTTGATAGCCCATTTCTATAACCAGTGTCTACCCCCACCAAAATATTTAATTAATGGCCCAAAATCAGCATTTTATGGAAAACTATTGAACACGATGAGTTGACAATACCCAACGATAGTGGGCCTATGGGTACTTCAAATCGGTGTTTGCATTGTCTAAAATCTAGAAATGGAATTGATGCTTGCAGAAAAAAGTACCAACTCACAAACAACAAATAAAAGGGAGAAGAGAGAAACCCTTAAAACTATATTGCAGTTGGAGTCAATACTATTAGACAATCAAAATCAACCTCCAATACACCAAGTTGCAGCTTACAAATCAACAAAACAGAGCCACCCTACTCTGCATACTTTGCAACCTCTTCAACAACAACAAACCACAACTCTATCAGACCAAAGCATAAAGCCAACTTAGCCAAATCAAGTGCACACCAAAATCAATTCAGAACAATTACATTCTATTGTTGTTTTCGATACCTTGTTCAGCAATCAATTGCTTTAGCGATTTTTTCCTCTTTTCCTTTTTATCACATGTCTCTATATTTTAGCACGTGCGATTTATAGGTGGTTAAGTTAGTTAAAGTTTTGATAGTTTGTTAAAGCTTCCATGTATATAAGTAGGATTAGTTTTCCATTCAAATTAATTAAATCATAATAAACACACTAAGTTTCAATCTAAGATCTTCTTCTCTGTTCTTTTATTTCTTTGGTATTCAAGAAGTGTTATTCACTTCTCTTGCTTCTCTTGTCATTCAAGAAGATCATTCTTCTCCATCAATATATAAATTAGAAAGAAATATTTAAAAAGATGAATTTGTAAGTGTAATATGAACTTTTAATTTTTATTTTTTTAATTAAAAATAACTTAAAATCTTAACTGATAATTTTTGTTATCATATGTTGCAATTTTAATTTAACATTGAACTCTCAAGTATTGGAGATAATATCATCTAATTGAAATAAACCAATTTACTTTGCTTCAAGAGCACTCCACATCCTTCAATATAAAATTAGGTATAAGTTCTCCCATGTCAATGTCAATTGCTTATCACATGATGATACCCCATAATTGGTTGTTAATCTCATCATTTTCCAAACCACCACCACCATCTCTCCCCTTCTCTCTTTCCCTTGATAATGGGATAACAAAGATAAAGCTGGACTTCCAGCTAAGTAATTATTGTAATTTTATTATCCAGTCCATGGAGTGAAATTCAAATCCTAATCGGTAACAAATTATTATTTTGGGATACCAATGACTTTAATTAGTTTAGAGTGAATGAGTCACTATAGAAATATTAATATATTAACATTTTTATATTGTTGAGTTTATTCAAGTGTGAAGTCTCACATTGGATATGCGGGAGGAGCGAAAGAGTTTATAAGAAGGAAATGTCCATAGCCTTAAGGTTTTGGTTCAAGACGTAGTGTCTCACTTGTGACTCTTCACTCTTCCTATACCCATGTAACAATGGAACTCGCTGGTGGTTGGAGGCTCCCCGGTCGCAGTCTGGAATCAGAGCCAATGGTTCGGCCGGGACATGGTAGACTCAAGGGGGAGCGGACCAGAAAGTGTGTGGTACCCACACTTGAGGAGGAGATTGTTGGGTTTATAGCTTTAAGGTTTTGGTTCAAGACGTGATGTCTCACTTGTGACTCTTCACTCTTCCCATACTCGGTCGCAGTCTGGTCCAACATATATAAAAACCCCATGTAACACTCAGGTGGGTGGAGGCTCCCCGATTGCAGTCTGGTCCAACATTTATAAAAAATTATGACACTAATTCACCTAATTTACTCCTAATTGTGCAGGTAAGTCATTAGTCATTTCTATACCTCAACTTGGGCTCACCATATTGCTTAAATCTCAAGGAATGGTTGCGTTAGTTTATACTAATTATCATTGCAGCTGCAAAATAAATGAAGGGGGGAGCATAGACCATATGCTGCTGAGTTCATCCAGACTTCAAAGACAGTCAACTGAGACAGGCCATGTGGTACCATTGGCATGGGTTAACATCCACATTTTCCCGTCCAATCTAAATGATAAGCACAAAGTAGAATTTTAGTCAAGGAAAATAATAGTGTAAAAAAAATCATCATCAAATAAAAAGTAGCAGACCAGTAATATCAATGAATGAACATAATTTTTTTCCCACACAACTAATGAACTTAATATCAATTTACTTATTTCTCTAATCCAATCCACTCATAAGGTTGTGGAGTTATTCTCTTGTATTGGATTCTCTAATATTTAAAATGTAAAAGAGATAATAAAAATAATTTAGGTCCTAAAATAATAATAATTACACCCTTAATTTTTTGGATATCATATATCATAATCTATGATCAGTTCTAGCTTGAAGATAACATACACGAGGAAGTAAAAACCATTTGCATGGACAAATCTAGATGAGATGAGGTAGCATTTTGGGAATGAAAACCCCATCTCCCAATTTGTGTTATTATTTATGTCCAGAACTAATTAAAATGTGTTGTTCAATTAATAAAAATTAGAAAATAAAATTATATTACTTCGTGTAAATTTATTGGATAAAAACGAAAAGAAATAAAAAATTTGGGGAAAGATAATCTCTCTTAACATTCTGGACCATCCAAGCTGATTCAAACATCTTTTTAAACAAGGTAACAACTTCGATTGTTTTATATGATAGTATAGAAAAAATAATTATTGATATTGTAAAAAAAATTATAATCTTAATGTATACATGTATATTAAACTCAATAATATATATGTTTTCTCAAGCTAATATTTCAATTCTCTTGCACATGCTGAACAACAACATATGCTTAGAGCTACCATGCATGATCTAATTACAAACATGGGATTGAATGTGCTCTAACACTACTCATTGCAAAATAATATAACAAATAAAATGAAGCCTATTCTACCATTTCTACGTTTTCCTTCAGAGAAGCCTGAGCCAAGTGATTATGATAATGTCGTCATTTGTTTCTCATTTTACACATGCACGAGGTTGTCAAGGACGAGGAAGATTCAATAGTGCTATTGCCTACTTGTTTTAAAGTAACACTTCCTTCCTTTTTAATTTTGTTTACTCACTTTCGGTAATGCGAATTATACTCCACCATGGCTTCCTCTGAGTTTGAAATTAGAAGCTTTATCTTCAATCTTATCTCGCTTGTAAGCCAAGCTACTCACATGTCTCAACCAACCAGCACTTATGTAAATATCGAATATATAATTGGAGAAAGGACAATAACTTACTTGCATTCTTCATCTACAATTTACCTTGGACCTGACTCTACTTTGTTTTGATGTCTCATATTTTTTAATCAAATTCCTTTGAATGATGTGTGATGTACTCAACTTTTGTTTTGTTGGATAAAGCACCTATTTCAGTTTTTGGCAATTTTATAAAGTTAACAGCTCAACTAAGAATAAACACTACAAAGCAAATAATGAATAATTGAATAGCTTAACAACTATTTGGATACCTAATAAAATATTGAAGATTTATATTTTTTTCGATAATAAATTACGATAAAAATAAATCATTTTTTTGGGATGAGGCTGTAGATAAATCATTAAAGTAAAGAAAAAGACTGCAATATAATTACAAGTAGAAATCTGTAAATTTAAATGCTAGTGGTGGACTTGTCATAAAAGGGATGCTTCTATCTTGTCTTCTGCCCGAAGTGCATAGCTTCTTAAGTCTACTAAACCAGAATATGTCAATAATATTGGACCACCAAATCATTTTATTGTACAAAATAAGATATGCTTGCCAGACAAACACTACAAAATTTTAGCACCAAAATCAAGAAAGTCAATATATAGTGTATGAGTCTCCCTTAATAGAGAAATAATTACTACAAAAATAAGGAAAAATAATTTAATAAAACATTTTTTATCATTTTATATATAATAAAATAACATTCTTATCATTAAAAACATAAATAAAAATAAGTATTTGTTTCTCTGATGTAAAAAAATCCTTAGCCTCATATATCCTCGGACAGGAATTAGTTTTTCTCAACCACGTCCTTGACCAATCACAATGAAGCAAAACTGATAAAGTTTTGAATATTTAAATTTTTTTAACTAACGTGACATAATATGATTGATCTGGGACAGGATTTGAGACAACAGATCATTGTCCTATATCCTTTAATAAGTACGACCAACCATACCCTGCGACGAATAGTGTCATCACCAATGTTCGTACTATATAGGACCAATATGCCAACCCCATCCATATTAACTGCCAATCCTCAGTTATTCCGTTAAGGGAGAAAACGATTGGTGACACTTGTGAAATAATGTTGGGATATATTTCTGTTAAAAGGATTTTAATATTTTAATATTAATAACAATGCTGCATTATTTTCTAATTATTTCATGTTTTCTAAGATTTATGACAGATAACATTTGAAAATAGAAATGGAAAATATGACATATTTATATTATTAACCAGAGCAGAAAACATTTTTGCAAACCAAAATATGGCAAGTATTAAATAAAAATATAATATTTCAGATAGTGTTAAGAATTTTAAATTTTACTTTTCATTTAAAGTTATTATAATTTTTTTCTTCACAACTTTAATCAAAGACACTTTGGGTGGTTAGGAATGAGTGAGGATCTTCCTCATTAATGGAGAAGAGACATGTGTTTTAAAATACAAAAGAAAATGCAACTTTCAATGACACATTTATTCTTTTAATTATAATAAAATTATATTTTTACCACTAAAAATATACAATTGTCTCTCTATTAATGAAGATGATCCTTATTGAGATGGTAAAGTGATTTCTTTGGTCTCTATTTTTTAAATCTGTTTTTTCCTATGTTACGGAATAAACCATGATGAATTTTTTTCTTCGCATGATAATATTCATATATAACTAGTAATGCACAAGAATCAACTATTGGGACAAAAATATGTAATTTTGAGTAACATAAAATAAAAATGCCGTAATATATACTAAATATAATTATGTTTTGAAGATGACACTAATGAAAAGATCTATTAAAGTCTTTCGTAATTAAATAGAACCTCAGTATCATGTCAAATACTCTAAAAAACTAAACAAGTAGTAAAGAGTATTATTAAACAGGGTTGAAAAAGGGCATGTGGCAGGTAGATTTCCAGGTTGTTAATTAAATGGCGTTAGGCCTTTAGTCCACACCGTCATTTTTGTTATTTACCAACTTTTGTTGAAATCTTACAAGCCAAGCAGCATCATTCCCTTATTATTATTTTTAAATTATCATGTATTTTAAAAATGAAAATAAAGGCGCAGCGAAAAATCTAATAATCAATTAACATATTTGGTTTCACTATAGTATCCCCTCAAAATCAAAAGCATGTTTAATTTCGTGGGAAACGTGGTTTGAGGCTTCCCTAACTGAAAATGTAACAAACATCTACCTCTATCCATCAATTACAACACCATTATACTAGTTGAGGAACTTTATAGTTAAGGCTGTTTGTACACCTCTCTTATTAATTTTTTGTTTTTGTATATTATTTTTGTTTGTAAGGTTATTTTTTCTATTAATAAAATATTTTACCTATCAAACAAAATTACAACAACATTGTACTGGTGCCATGGGGATAAACACTGATACTCTCCATTAATAATAAGATAAATAATTGACCTCACATATATATATTCTTTCATTCACCCGTTCACTTCTCAAGCTACCAACGTCTACGTTAGGCACTTCAAAAATGGCCTCCATTTTCTCATCTCTCATTACCATGATCCTTCTCCTCCTCCTATTGGGTGGTGAGGCACGTGACCCATTTGCATGTGACCCAAAGGACGCTACCACAAAGAACTTACCCTTTTGTAGGGCAACACTATCAATAGGGGAAAGGGTGAAGGACCTCATTGGAAGATTGACACTAGAAGAAAAGATTAGCCTCCTAGTTAACAATGCAGCAGCAGTTCCAAGACTCAGGATGAAAGGATATGAGTGGTGGTCTGAAGCATTACATGGAGTTTCAAATGTGGGGCCAGGAACCAAGTTTGGTGGTCCATTCCCTGGTGCAACTAGCTTCCCCCAAGTCATCACCACAGCTGCTTCATTCAATGCGTCATTGTGGGAAGCTATAGGACGGGTAATGTTTCGTTTTATTTGGCAAATAAATTCTCGCATGTAACTTATCTTCTCGATAAATAATCACATTGAAAGTGTTAACATATATGGTGTGGCAGGTTGTATCGAACGAGGCGAGAGCAATGTACAATGGAGGAATGGGTGGGCTAACATATTGGAGCCCAAATGTGAACATCTTTAGGGACCCAAGGTGGGGTCGGGGACAGGAAACTCCCGGTGAGGACCCTATACTAGCCGGTAGATATGCAGCTAGTTACGTGAGGGGATTACAGGGAAGTGACGGTAACCGGTTGAAGGTGGCTGCTTCATGCAAACATTTTACGGCTTATGATCTTGATAAATGGAATGGCGTGGATCGCTTTCACTTTAACGCACAGGTATACTCTTTATTCAAGCATAAGCCATGAGTGAATTCCCGAATAATGCTAATGCTACTGAATTTTTAACATTAATCTTGAATAAGAAACTCAAATTGAGATTGATGCGCAGGTTAGCAAGCAGGATATAGAAGACACTTTTAATGTCCCATTCAGAATGTGCGTGAAGGAAGGCAACGTGGCAAGTGTGATGTGTTCTTACAATCAGGTCAATGGGGTCCCAACCTGTGCAGACCCCAAGCTCCTAAAGAGTACTGTTCGTGGCCAATGGGGTCTTCAAGGGTAAGACCACAAATACAGGATACCTATAACACCTTTTTAATACACTTTTTGCCTACACTTTTCTTAATTGAACTGTATCTTATTCTTATATCATCTTATACTTTCTAAAAGTATAATTTAAAAATAAAATAAGAAAACGTGAGATGCAGCCTAATAATAATAAGAAGAAAACGTATCAAAAAGATATTACCAAAATTTGTCTTGCTTCTCTATAATACAATTTGTTTGTTGTTTTGATGTGGTTTAGGTATATTGTATCAGACTGTGACTCAGTTGGGGTGTTTTACGCTTACCAACATTATACATCAACCCCAGAAGAAGCTGCTGCCGATGCCATTAAAGCAGGTTAGTACTTAAGTATAAGAAGTTATGTTCAACAGTAGTATTTATATGTACAAAGACAAAATTAAAGTTGTTATGTGCTATGGAGTTAAAGCGTGTGATGTTGGTTTAAATAAACTCCCCAAAAAAGACATATAATGACATATTGACATGGTGTCTGATAATGTGACAGGTTTAGATTTGGACTGTGGGCCATTCCTAGCAGTGCATACTCAAAATGCAATTAAAAAAGGTTTGTTAAATGAAGGTGAGGTGAATAATGCTTTGGTGAACACACTTACAGTCCAAATGAGGTTAGGGATGTTTGACGGTGAACCATCAGCTCAGCCATATGGCCATCTGGGTCCAAGAGATGTGTGTACCCAAGCTCACCAAGACCTGGCCCATGAAGCTGCCAAACAAGGGATTGTGCTCCTTAAAAACAATGGGCCTTCTTTGCCTCTATCCCTACGCCGTCATCACACCGTGGCTGTTATTGGGCCCAATTCTGATGTCACTGTCACAATGATTGGCAACTATGCTGGTATGTCAGCCCATTTTTTCATTCTCCTTAAATTTTGTTGACTTGTCTCTTTTGCTTAACTTAGTTGTTTATAAATAATGAGTACTCATTCTCATAATACCTGTTTACAATACTTTCTCTACTTCTCTTTTCATGTAGCACTTTTCCTTATGCTAAACTAGGATAAAATTAAATATTCTAGACCAGAACCTCGATGCTAAAAACATGTCTCTTTATTAGGTATTGCTTGTGCATACACAAGCCCATTACAAGGCATAGGAAGATACGCTAAGACTATACATGAGGTGGGTTGTACAAATGTTGCTTGTAAAGATGACAAGCAATTTGTGGGGGCTTTAGATGCAGCCCGTCAAGCAGATGCAACGGTTCTAGTGATGGGCCTAGATCAGTCAATTGAAGCTGAAACTATGGACAGGGTTGGCTTGCTTCTGCCTGGGTATCAACAACAACTTGTGTCAAAGGTGGCAGCTGCTTCTAAAGGCCCAACTATTTTGGTGTTGATGTCTGGTGGGCCTGTGGATATTACTTTTGCAAAGAATGATCCTCGAATCAAAGGCATATTGTGGGCTGGTTATCCGGGCCAAGCTGGTGGTGCTGCCATTGCAGATATCTTGTTTGGAACTGCCAACCCAGGTTTGTAATAATACCCGCATCTTATAATTTTTTCCTAAAAATCTCAAAATCACTAATTAGGATGATTAAGTCTAATTCTAAATTCAAAGGGTGGCTCAAAAAGAGATTATGAAATTTATTATAAACGATCCTTTCTGCTCATATATTTGATTTGATCTAATATATACATTCCCCAATTTTTTTTTTCATTGTTCTTAAATCTCAAATGGTTCATACTTCATAGGCATAAGCTGCGTGGCTAAAAATGTAAATGCATACATTAATATTATGTTTAATTTTCAGGAGGCAAGCTTCCTATAACATGGTACCCACAAGAGTACCTTCAAAACTTGCCCATGACAAATATGGCAATGCGGTCAAGCGTTTCCAAAGGGTACCCAGGAAGAACCTATCGATTTTACAATGGTCCAGTGGTGTATCCATTTGGTTATGGATTGTCATATACCCATTTCATTCATTCACTTGCTAGTGCTCCCAAAGTGCTTTCAGTTCCAGTGGCTGGCCACCACCATGGAAATAGCTCCAATATCTCAAATAAAGCAATTAGAGTGACACATGCACGATGTAGCAAACTTTCAATCAGTCTCCAAGTTTATGTTAAAAATATTGGGTCCAAAGATGGCACTCACACTTTGTTAGTATTCTCAACACCACCTTCAGGTAATGGCCATTGGGCTCCACATAAACAACTTGTGGCCTTTGAGAAAGTACATGTTCCTGCTAAGGCCCGACAACGAGTCCAAATCAATATTCATGTGTGCAAGCTCCTAAGTGTGGTTGATAAGTTAGGGACTAGGAGAATTCCATTGGGTGAACATAGTCTTCACATTGGTGATATTAAACACTCTCTATCCCTTCAAGCATTAACACTTGGGATTACCGAATCATGAATTATTTGGATCAAGATTGAGAACATTTTATGTTCCACACTTGTTACCTTAAGTGTATAATATATCAATATCATGTTAGGAAGGATTTGAAGTTTAAACTTTCATCTACCTCTATTGAGGTTTTGGTTCTAGAGAACCATCGATTCAAATTGAAAATTGTTCATATGTGATGGCTTCAAAGACAGGACATGTCAAATTATTCATCAATCATTGTTAAATAATGTATTTGGGTTGCATTGCAATATTTGCTGTAGAGATTATGGAAATGTACTATTCTCTGTTTTGTTTCTCCTTTCATTCCCTGTTTACCATTCCTTTTGCCTGTTCTATTAATAATGTAAGGATATGGATATTTTTTGTTAAAGTACGACTGGTTAAAAGAATGGGAATGTCATTCAATAATTCATATGGATAAAGTGTTATTAGATGAAGAGGTTACAAAAATAATTTAAAAATCAAATTATCAAGAAATTTATATTAATGAATAAAATTTAAAATCTAAATATCTTCTTACTAGGACAAAAATCTACATAAAGATATGATAAAAAATAATAATCATTCAACTCAGTGTTGATCACGTGCTACCGGTATACTTGGCTAAATGTATATAAAAGGTGGAATAGATAAAATGGAGCATGTGAGGGTACTATAAGAAGTGGAATAGTTAAAATATAAATCATTGAATAACTTCGTACAAGGTGGACCTTTTCTATAATCTTATCGAGAGAGCTAGGAAGACAATCATGTGACATGTAACCAAATAATGGTCCAAAATGATAACTGAAGCTGGCACATGTGCTAGGCCAACAAAAGCTTGGTCGAAAAATTGAAAGAAGATGGAGAAATAAATAATAGTTATGTCAATAATTAAAGACTTTGAGAATGGTGAAGGCTTTGAGGTTGACATTGAACACATATGATGCATAGTCAAAAAATGGGTTGATGGGTCCTCCCTCAGAAGCTAAACAGAGCCAAGCATTTAAATTCACATGTTCCAAAAATATGAAACCACAAACTCAACACTTCATCTTGTATTGTATAAAGCTGGAATGAAGGATTCCACTCATCTAGATGGTTTTAGGCTGTAGTGACGTTGAATATGAGATAAATAAATTAATGGTTACAGATACAAAGTTGTCAATGACCAATTCTTCTGTATATTTTTATATGTTTATATGTCAAAGACCAATTTATTAGTAATATATTTATATGTGAGATTTTTTTGTTTGTTGAGTACTGATTTAAAAAAGTTTATGTTTTTAAGTTAAATTTGTATTACAATATTGATACAACTACTAACTACATATATTTCCTCTTTAATGTTTTATTGTATATGAATATATATTATAACTATGTTTATGTTTTAAAATGAATGCTATATTTTTCAACATATTCATCCCTTTCTTAAAAAGTATCCATCCCTTAAAAATCCTAATAGTAATACTTAAAGCTTAATGATTAAATTTGATATCAAATAACCTTTAAAACTTTTAGAGTGCAACTACTTAATTTATTTGGTGTAAATTATCTAAACACAAAAACAAATAACAAAATCTATATTGTTTGGCCACCCAAAAATTTAGTACATGATGGAAATACTATTGAAGATCTATAGTTGATAGAAAAACTTGGTGGGTTCCATTAATGCTTGCCAACTGAATTATATGCACAATGCCATATATTATTACTAAGCAATGCCATTTGTTTTATATTTTTGGAAAATATTCCCATCTTTTACTAGATGGAAGTGGATTGGCCAGCATAACATTTAATTGATCTGCTATCCATATACATTATCAAAAGGGATGCTTGACTTTGAAATCAAGTTTCTACTTCAAACAATAAAGAATTGGTTGTTGTGGTGATTTGTGGCCAATATTTCACTTTCAATATATAATATTTGTTTGGAAGAGTAGAGTTAGAGAAGATAGAAAAAAATGAGATAGAAATTAAAGAGAAATAAGAAATTTCTCTAGATGAGAGAAACAGAGAAAGAAGGGAGAGAGAGTGGGTGGGCCTACCAAATTTCTTTCTCTATACTTACTAGGAGAAAGTGAGAAGAAAAAAAATATTTTAACCTGACAAAGATATGTTGTCCTAAATGGTATTCCAAATTACTGCTCAAACTATATTAATTGAAAATGTTAATTAAAATTATAATAAAATTTATAAATTAAAATTATAATATTTATTTTTAATTAATAATAAAAAAATATTTTTTTCTCCCTTTTCTTTATATCAGAGACATTTTTGTAATTTGAATCACAAAATCATTACCCTTTTCTCATTTTCTATCCAACCAAACAAAAGAGAAAGAGAATAAAATAATTCTCTCTATTCATTTTCTCTCATTCTTCTCTTATAACAAACATCACAAAATCTACTATATTTCTCCCCTTTCTCTTTCTCACCTTTTTTTTTCACGTCTCTTTTTTTTTTTTCCTTCTTATTTTCTCTTATTAACCAAAGTCAAAGTGAATAAAAAGAGAGTAGAGCAAGCAAACTAGATGATTGAGAAGAGTTTTTTTCTTCCCATGGCACTACTATTCTTTATTTTTTAATAGACAAATTATCAATCAAGCATGGCATATCTTAACGCCTACTCTTTCGCTCAAAAAAATTCCAATAATTGGGGATACCTCTCTTCTGTTCTCTCAATGTTCTGTGCCAATCTGGTATCTGGAATCAGCAAAGTAAGACCAATAACATATTTTTGGTCTATTTTTTAGGTGTTGACTTCCATGGCCCTAACTATAACCCTTTTTTAAATATTTGGTACACTAAATTAAAAGCAATACAAACATAAGATTTTGAAGCGTGTGCAAAATAACACGTAGAAGTTTTTGGGAAGAATTCGCCTATAAGTTGTGATGATGACGAGGCCTGAGATTAATTGTCAAATGTCAATGGCACAAAAAAACACAGTTGAATCAGCCCATTACGCCGGCCTAATTTTAACTAGGAATCTATGTAGACTAAATATTCTGGTAGCATTCATTCCATATGATAAAATTTGAGTCCATAGAATTGTGTACAATTGTATGTGTTCGTGTGTGCTGTCCCTTTTATATACGTAGTAATATATATATATTAATGTTCTTTCAAGTGGTTAGCTTTAGTTTTCATTTTGGTTAGAGAGTACCTTTCAGATGTTGTCATGCCAGCTTCTTAGGTGCGGTATTTATATTCCTGAGTTAATTTTTAATGGAAGAAAACTTGGGAGTCAAAAATCTTGGGGTGACATTATAAAAGAATCATACTATAAAGTTTGCCTGTCAATTTTGCTAGCCTGATGTAAGTGGCATACCTCTTTCAACCATTTATTATCATCGTGGTTCAACACGTGTATAAATAACTCTAGTGCCATCATGGAAATAGTTTCATATGTATATGTACTTCTTTTGTAGGAAATACCAAATTTCTTGTTGAAACTTGAAACATGTTACCCGTTTTTTAATGTCCTGAATATGTTTCGCGTGTTGGTACTCTATTGATTTATTCAGCCATGAGCTTTATATAAAATGAGGTCATCGTCCTAACTTTAATTTTCTAAATCAAACATATTTTAATTTTACCCAATGCTTAGCACTATGATATAATGTTCAATGTCTTCACAAATACCAAACTCATGAGTAACAGAAAAATACATCATTTAATTTGGATAAATTAAAATAGCAGCCTATAAATTTGAATTTCAAATTGTTGAGTGAGATGCATTATTGCAAACTTTTTTCAGATAATTAAGCACCAAAGTGAGCATATACAGAGTAATTAAGCTGGCCATGTTGGCCACATTTTCATTCTAAGTTACAATTGTAGAGCAGTATAATATTATAGAGTATTTAGCTCGGAAAGCCAAAGGTGCACATGGGTCACCATTTCCACGTGCATCCCACAGAAGTCCCCTGAGCCTTTTGCAGAGTAGTACCCTTGAAATGATAACCACATTGGCCAAATACCATTGGCAAATGAAATCGCTGCAGATAAGAATTACAAGTTAAATATCAAAATAAAAGATACAATCATTATTAAATAAAATTAACAAGGGCATATAGTTATCCATTTTCTGGAAAGTTGTATTGAAATGCTGTATGTCATAGATTAAAGATTTGAAACCAGACACTCAAATTTTATATTATATGGTTTAACTTGCTTTAGAGTTTAGACTACCAAAAGAATTGTAAATATTGAAGTTACTCGATCTCCAGTGTTGTGCCGCCAAAGGAAGTAGACAGATAGTGCATCGTACAAATGAAAAGCCTTATCCAAGAACAATAATTTTATAAGAGAATCTTTAGAATTTCGTGTAATACTATGCCTCCTTACTTACAAACATGTCCTATGAACCCTAAATTTTTAATCCCGAGTTAGTTGTTTAATCAAACAATTAAATCTGACATTACTAGAGGTTGTAAACTGTGTAGTGGGTCTCATTCAATCGATGATTAATACTACAATATAATTACTAACATCTCTTATTTTATAAGAATATAAGCAAACAATGACCACCCTGTAAAAGTGGGAACTTTATAGGAATCCTAAGATTCCCCTATGCTATATATGTATAGGTCTTTAACATCCTATGATCCTGAATTAAGCTATAGAATACTGTACATTATTGTCATATTGATTGGGTTTCAATTATTGGGCTGTTCTTAAGGGGTAGTTATGCAATGATTATTGATCAAGTAGTTCAGTTTTATGCTACTTTCGCTAATCAAGAAGAGAATGTTTGATTGTTTGGGAAATAATGTTAGAATTATTACAAAGAAGTTAAATCTACCTTCATTTTACCAATTATGAAGCCTGCTTAAATAAGCATCTAATGGCATATAGTTAGTTACATAATGCGAGAAAGATCTCTCCATTAATAAAGAAGCAAGTGGTTGTTTTTACACATACTTTCAACGGCAAAAATGTGATTCCATGATAAACAAAAGGATAAAATTGTTATTACATATTGTTTTTTGTGTTATTATGTGGTACTTGCCTCTCCATACAACCATATTAGTGTACCATCACTAATTCAATGGAATAAAATTGTCCTCTTTTCTAATTTAGCTAGAAAGATAAATGGCCCTCTTCTTTAATAGTCATCAAAATAAATTGTCCTCTTTTAAACCTAGCCAGAAAGAACATAGTCCTCTTTAACGATAATACAATTATTGAACGCAAAATAAACTGCGCTTAAAATTGTCATAAAAAGTCAGTGCAGTAGTACATAAGGTTATATTTAACAGACTCTTTTGAAGCACTATAGAAACTCATTAATGCAGTTAAATGTCTACTTCCTAAATAAGACAATATATCTCACATACATTCTCTCAAACACATCACAAATATGTCAAACTTCATCACATTCACAATAGATTTGTTAAATCACTAACGACTTCAACTACATTCAACATTAACAGAATCCAATTTTATAAAATAACATATGAGTAATGAGATTTTACGCAAATTGTTCATTTTTTCTCCTCCAATGTGCAAATCCTTACAAAGTGTTCGTGTCTTCCTCGTTGATCGATACAAGCTGCAAATACAAATAAAAAATGACATCTCTAAACAAATTGCAAAAGTTATGAAAAAAATACAAAATTAGCAACAATTAAGAAATAAAATTTACCATTATACTCAAACCATGTGTTCTAAATAAGTTAACTATAGCCAAAACCTATAATATCATAGCTGCATAATTTTACAACAAATAAGGATCACACTATTAGTGAAGAAGAGATAAATAAATGAATTAAAATAAGATAACGATTTACCTTATTCTTAAAGAGAAAAATAAAAAATCAATAACTTGTTTGAAGAGAGAAACTAAAAACAAAAGAGAGAAATGTAAATTATGGAGAAGAAGAAAAGTAAGAGAAATAATAAAGTTGGTGAAGGTGTATTATAGTGTGAGGTTTTGTTTTTTAATTTGAAAAGATTCTCCTTACTAAAATAAGCGTTTAACGAAGCTTAATGAAAAAGTGCGATTAAATATAACACATTTATCAACGCTTATTGAGGAAATACTGTTAAATATATAAAATATGACATTTAACAGCACAATAAATAATGTTAAAGATAATATTTTTAACAACGTTTGCTTCAATGAGCATTGTTAATTCTCTTCTGCCTTACATTTAACAATATTCAACACATAAGTACGGTTGAATGAGCGTCATTAAATATCAATTCTGACTTGCTATAATTCTTATTTTCCAGCTAAGAGATTATGATATATATTTAATTACAGACTATGGTTCAATTTTAGGAATGCCAAAAATAATAATGTAGGTGACTTAGAACGATAGGTATATCCAGCAAGCTACATATGAGAAGCTTAAATTGTCACGCTCCTTGTTTGCTGGAACCCAACCATCTTGTATTGTATGGCAACACTTATTAACATGGTGGGTCATTGTTGTTGATTATTTAAGTCAACATAACTTATAAACCATACATGATATGCATATTTGAAGACAGAAAAAGGAGCAAGGGGAGAGAATGAAGAATCGAAAATGAATTGATAGGGTATTCAGACAGTTGTATCAGAAGAAGGAGAATCGAGCTTACTTTTGAACTGTGGATAAAAATAATAATGGGCAATAATAGGAGAATGAAAACGAAATAAGGGTAGATCCAAAAGTAAAAGAAAGTAAACGAACTAATAGGTTGTACTTGTACCCATCCAACAGTACCCAGGAAGAAATTAACATGGTCTGTGCTATGGGTAGTGACCTTTATATTTGTTGCCTAGCTTGTAAAACTTGTCATTTCATTAATAAAAATGAAGCTGACATAGCATGTGTAAAATGCAGAACTAAACTTCAATGGTTACTTAACAATATTATTGTTAGCTAGCTCTGTAATAGCATGCCCAAAGAAGAATTTGTTATCCCAAAATATATCCAAAATTAATAATAATGAGGAGAAAATAAAAAAATTTAATTTTTTAAATTAATATTGTATATTTTTATTAGTTTTAAATATGGTCTGAGATAATAAATTATTTATCTAACAGGCCTAGAGCAAATTAAAATATTCTTCTTATATAAGAAAATTAGGAAGGGTAAGATCATTTCAATTCAGAATGAGCTATATACAAGTTGATGAATTAGTTTTTTTTACCATTAAGGGTATTTTTAACTTCTTTGGGTAAAGAACTGATTTTTGTTAGAGTTCGTGGTTGTCCCTCCCAACAAGTATTACTTCTAAGAATTAAATTATCAACCTTGAGATCCAATGAGACTATACTTTACTAGACTAACGTCCACTTAGTTGATGGAGCAGTATTGAGGGACATAAAAATAATTTTTGGTATATAAGGTAGTTAACAATTGTATCATAGTGCATAAAACAAGCGGACCCCATGATTGGGCATGCCTTTAGTTTCTTCAATTGATTATTCTCAACCAATAAAACGGATATAGTCCCATCTGAATGATGGACCCCGTTTTTCTTACAACCTGTATCTTCCTTAGCTGTTCCAGTGTAGCAGCGCCGCAGCCACGTATATGAAAGATACCATACTTTGTAAACTCTGCCTTGTGACTTTTCTCCTTGAACCTAGGGCCTCTAATGGTCCCAAACCTCTAGAAAGGATAAATACTTGTTCAACTCGTGTAAACTAAATTAATCAAGATGACACATTGTCACTTTAAATGTTGGTAAATTGTATTAGACAAGAATTTATGTAATTATTCAAGTGATTAATGTTGGAATAAGTTTATAAAAAAACAATTGACCAATGTCCTAAGAGCATAATCAACTATGCAAATTATTAGAATTGTGTAGTAGGCTAGACAGAATTCAACCAAAGTTAGCTTATTGACTTAACCCCAATAAGAAATACCTAAACCCTATAGGTATTAGTTAACGAAAATTCTCATCAGATGTGCAATTTATCTTTAACACAAACAAACATAGTTACTTCTTAGAAACTGAAGTAATGTAAACATTTTGCGTGGACATGGAAGGCTGCCCCACATGGAAAATGGGATTATGTGTCCCAAAATGATTATGTCATCGTGTCTTTATTGAATCAGTTTTTTCTAAATAATATCAAAATGTTAATTTATATATTGGGGATTATTCTTTTTAACTAAGTGATATTTTTTCACTAGATCGATATATAAATAAAGACATAATTTCTATCTAACCACTTGAGGCTGTTTTATGTTGTACATGCAAACACTAGAGCTGCTCCTTTTTTAATTAAAATATAAGAGTGGATCCACTTATTCTAAGAATAAGATAAAATAATTTACTCTATATCTTAGTTATCAATTCTTGAAAAATATAATAATTTGAATTAATGAGTAGATTTAAACTATTAGATTTCCTTAAAATAAATGGCTAAGAACTATATATTATATAAAAACTATATAACTTATATTTGTGCATTGGAATACAATGTTATTAATATTATCTTAAGAGCCGCTGAGAGGGCACGCCATGTCCATGGCACTTGGCAGAGTTCAATTGTACCCAGTCTGTAGCAAGTAGCAACTGGTATGCACTATTATTACAAGCAATAAAGTCAGTTGTTCAATATTAAAAGATGACCAGAACATATATAGGAAATATCTTTTAAACAAGAAGGATAAATCACAACAACAATTTGTTTCATTAATTTCAGAATTGCTTACCTTTCACCACTTTATGAAAGTTTTACCTAACACTACAGGTAAATTAATTATCAGATATTGTACATAGATGAATTTAGACACACTTGTTTTGTACGGTCGTTTTTAGGATGTTGGGTGTTTTAATTGTATACATTTTTTTGGTGGTTTCTATGCTTCTTACAGCTGTGTTTCATTTATTTTCATTCTCTTTATAACTTCAGTGACTATTGTGCTTTTCTTCTCTTGGTTGAGGGTGTGCTTTTTTCTCTTATTCATGTCTCCTATTTACAAGTTACTTGCAAAATTTATAGTTTATTTTTGGCAAGGTGAATGATTATTAGAAATATTTATGTATCATTATTTTATCAATAAATATATTTTATGAAAAGATATTATGACCTTGTTAGATTTATGAAACTATGAATAACTTTATGTAATAATACAACACTTTGTGTTATCAATTGCAAAAGGCACATAAGATCCATATAGTTGATAAATATCTTTTAGTTTTTTTACACATAAATACTAAGAGTTATATGTAAAATGTTTATTACTGATATAAAACTTAGGCTTTATTGATTGAAATTTTCAAGATCTCTATGTGGTGAATGATATTTTTAGTTTGACAAACAGGTGTTAGTAGGTTTGTTACATAAAAAAAATTGAATGATGAGAAGATGTTGCACCACTTGAACAAAGAAATGGTTAAGTATATATATATATGTAGAAATCTACAAAGAGTGTGTTACTACATTAACCTTTAAGTTCGATTCACCTTCACCAATTTAAGTATATTGGATGTAAATGAGATGAACAACAAATCCTCTTTAAAATACAAATGTTTGTATATAAAAATGAAAATATACACACATTTCTAAAAATAATACAAATTTCCATTTTTATATACACATATTAGTTGCCAAAATACACAACCATCAGACCAACAATCTTCTTATTTCAAATGTTATGAAACAAAAAAATACATATACTCATTATATGAATTTAGATATTTTTAAAATATTTTTTACACCACTAACACATTATCTATCATTATTAATATATTAATATTTTATTATTAATTTTTATACAAAAATAATATAAATAAAATGTGAATAATATATTTACAGTGTGGAAAAAAAAACTACACAACTACCTACCCTTTACTTAATAAGTCCATGCATCTCATTTTCACGTTACCGTCCCAAAATATAATAACATATTGAGCAAAATCTTAAAACACTGCGAGGGTATTTTAATGGAAGGTGTTAAATTATATTATCCTTGATTTTTTTATAAGGTCCATTTGAAATTATAGTTTTGGTCGTTTTATATGAAGAATATCTTATAAAACTGGAGGCAATGTAAACAAAACTGATCATGGGTTATCCCACAAATAAATCAAAATAATCTGGCACAATTTAGCAAAAGGAGGTAGTTCAGTGCTACATAAAACCAGAATGTCAATCCAATTTAGGCGAAAAACAAGATTCAAAATTTATAATGTTAGTCAATCGTGATTTGGCTGGTTAATTTCACAATCATGTGCAAGAAAGGAAAACCATGTGCAATTATTTAAAGGAAATTTTGCATAATCGGATGAAAGAAAAGAAGAAGAAAACATCATATTTAAGCGATTGAACTGTTCCTATGTTTATTTTCAAGGCTCAAATGATTGATCATGTCATTATAGAATATTAGAATTTATACAATCCACAAAACTTTCGAAATAAAACAATGAAGCAGAAATGAAAAAAGGCAAAGTCCAAAAACTGAGGCTTGTCACTTGTGTGGACCTATGCCACGTGGAAACAGGCTAGCTTTAAATGGTGACATGGCAAATGGGAACTGTACTTTTCTTTAATGGATTGTAGGGCAAGGGAAAGGGAAGTTAGAGAGCCTTTAAGACAAACTCAGCTGGCTATGTATCCAAACTCATGTGCATTCATTAATTAATGTGGGTGAAATAAAAGGCAAAGTCTCTGAAAAGAAAAGGCACGATTCCGGATAAGGGTCCCTTTCTCATCCCCTTATTATGCTGCTCCTTATTAGTCCTAAATCCTAATGCCTCTGCCCTATACCCAATTTATCACTAATTTACCCTCATCTTTTCTTTTCCCCTATCTCTTCACTCCTCCCCCATGCACCCCCTTGAGCTTACTTTTTGTAGGTTCTTAAACTAAAGGACAAGTTGGTATTAGAGGTCCTAATACCACAAGTTAATTGAAACAAAATTATGAAGGGTGGAAAATGTTTTGAAATATCATGTAGAATTAGATCAACGATATTAAAACATAATTGAATCGGCCAATTCTACTTGAAAATCAGTGAACTAGATTAGTGATTGGTCTCGTATGCCATTTAAAAGGCATGTACCGAAGAATTAGTCAAACTTGTCATGAATTTGTCAAACACCTCTCTATTGAAACAACAATAACAAAGTCTTAGTCACATAATAATATGAATTTTGGTATATGAATTGAACATTATTATTATACTCTAGCACATTTGATGAACATTAACAAAATATTTATAACATCTAACATTTTCCCCCATATATACCCAAAACCAAAATAATACGGTTAAACTCACTTTCTCATGCACTACTCCGTTTACCATCACGGCATCCAAGTTCTTATAATAAATTGTAATAGACAAATATATTGTTCTCTCCTCTTTCACATCATATCTCTTAATTTATGTGTATATCTTGATACATTTATTATATATATATATATATATATATATATATATGGAGGAATTCATTTACACTCAATTGTTATATTAGTTACACTCAATTTTAACCATTGATTTTTTTAAATCTAACAGACTAAATGGGTGAGTGAAACAAGTGATGAGAAAAGAAAAAATGAATTTTAGATAAACTTTCAGTTTTACTCATTTGATCCATTGAATTTAAAAAAATCAATAGCAGAGATTGAGTGTAAATGGATCTTCTTCATATAGAAATATGAAATATCTTATTTGATTAGGATATAATTTGTAAACTAGTGAATGAATTAATGAACCAATTTCTCAATGTTATAATTGATTTGTTGAGTACTATGATATTAATAAGATTCTATTACACCATACAATCAACCCAAGATATGAACTCGACTTGGAAATGCATCATCATGATGAAAATAAGTTCTAAGCACTCCTAGTTGCAGCAACTATTACTATGATTAATTTGCTTCTAGTTTTGAGATTATCTTGTCATCCTGTAGGCAATATGTGAGATAATAATCTCCATGTATATGATTAAGTGCATAAAGACAAACTTCCAAGTAATAATTTGTTTATACACTTGATTCCGGATGCATATCACACCCATAAATTATGTTGAAGAGACAAACACGTCTTACACTTAAGTCAATATACATCGATTTGTGTTCATTATCCACTAATGGGTATACGATGATTGTTCTTTAATGAAACGGAATTAGGAACCTTCCTTGTTAAAAAAAAGAATTTAATAGGTTATCGATTTATTTATTCACCATAATCACGGATCGTTTTACTATTTTTGCATGCTTTATTTCATTAATTTCACTTTATGGTCACATGTGAATTAATAGTTCTCTTTTTATTTATTTATATGTTTATTTTGAAGATTTTTTTCTATACTTATTTTTTTGGTATAAAAGTTTAAAAGTGTATTAATAGTTTTAACATTTATACTTATTCTTCATTAACATACATATTAAGATGAAGGATCCGTTTACACTAAAATTAAGTTAGATTAGTTACATTCATTTTCTTAAATCCAACGGATCAAATAAGTAAAACTTAATGATAACATTAGTATTCATTTACATAAGTTAAAAGTTAAGTTATATCAGTTACACTCAATTTCAGCCGTTCATTTTCTCAAATCCAACAAACCAAATAGGCGACTGAAATAAATGGTGAGAGAGAAAAAAATCTTAAATAACTTTTAAGTTTCACCAATTTCGTCCGTTGGATTTAAGAAAATGAACGAATGATATTAAGTGTAACTAATGTAACTTAACTTGAGTGTAAACGAATTCTTTCTCATCTTTTATATTTATACTCCTTAATAAATGAAAACACGGAATAACTATTCATCATTGTGTAATTTGTATTTCCTAATTTTGCCCTTTACATATTATTTTTTTCACAACAAAAATCATATAATCATATTTTAGTGTTTTTTTATATTCTTCTACAACAACATGAGCCAAAAACAATATTCTTCTACAATAACTACCACTATTGTATAATTTTCTCTTTCCAATTTTATACTTAACCATTTTTAATTTCTATAAAAAAACATATTATCATATGTAATCATCAACAACATATAAATCACTCCCTTACTTTACTTTGACAATTAAAATAAAGATAAAGAAATATAATATAAAGTGCACCAAATAAAAAGTACAATATAAATTATATTTAATAAAAAAATTATTCTGATTCACCAAAATAAAATATGTAAAACATAAATTGTTGATATTATAAAGTAAAAATGTAGACTGACAGAGATGAAGTGTTTATTGTCACATTATTATTGATAAATATAAATATAAGCAAATGTTGTAAATGTTTAAACAATTTTCTCTCTTCAATTAAAGTCAACCTCTCGAATAATTTGAGTTAATGATGGGTGTTTTATGCTAAAGAGAAAGAGAGTTTACAATCACTAATAATCACTTGATAAGATACAATTAGTCAACGTATGAAAGGGTAAAACCGTACTTCTAGACTGAACATAAATAAATAATAAGTGGTGGATCTCCTTAGCTTACGACCTTTGCGTAACTTTCCTGCAAATTGCTTGACTTTTCTTTTCCCGGTAGTTGAATCCAAAGACCCGTGATGGGTCACCGGCGATTTCCAGTCATAATAAACTCGTTTTTGCTTATGTGCCCAAAATATAAACTGGTTTTTGGTTTTTCTACACGCGCTTTTGTTAACCTCAAACTTAAAAGGGATAATGAATGAAAATGGATTAAATGATTAATAGAAGAATATGTTTTATTTTATTAGAAAATGAAAAGATTGTATTAAGAAATTAGGAAAAATGTTATTCAAAATATTGATTACTCCATTCTTTCCTTAATATTTTTGTGTATATGTAGTTTAAAATGGCAAATTAAATATCATGAAATAATTTATAAATAAAAATTAATTATTAAATCACAACCTTAAAATTTTAGTTTAAAATATAATATGTTATATGTGACTATTCATTAATTACCTGCCTAATAGGAATAACACACCCTAACCAGGAAAGAATCTCACAATTATTTCCATCCACACATATCTATATATACACATTAGTTATTATAAAAATAATTAGATAGTATAATTTTATCTTATCATATTTTACCTTTGCTATAAAGTTATATTTTTACATTACAACTAATTCCTATTATTTACATCTTATTCATATTATTTATATAATAAAACTAATCATTATCACTATTAATAAAGTTTATATATTCTTCTACCAAAAAAAGTTTATATATTCTAATTTTAAGACTTTATTATGTATTTATATAGCTTTTATTTATGGCATCATAAATTTATGCTAACAAATTAGTTGAATTAATACATAATCATAATGTTGTTTGTATCATATTGTATTGTTAGAAATATAGAAATGATTATCAAATTTAACATTTATAAGGAATTAGTTTTGAATTGTTCAAATTGTTTTATTTTTTAAAATAAACTTCCATTGTGAAATAATATATTGCACGCAACTAATGATATAAGATTATATTAAATTTATGCAAAATCTTATTTTTCAATAAAGATGATTATTGAGAAATTTTGTACTTTAAGTAAACCCCTTTTAATTATATATGGGGTTGATATTATTGTCTTAAAATTTTATATTATTTAATAAACTTCAATGTTATATTCGATCATACCTAATTATAATTCATATTTATCAATTTATACCTTAGGAATAAAACAAAGTATAGAAATAAACGTTTTAAAAACATAGAGGTAGGTAGTGACGAGTGACTGCGCGAGAGAGAATCTAATGTGGTGTTCCCAATTGCCAGCTATGAACCTGAAGGATGAAAGCAATACGTAAGGGGCAATTTTATTTTTTATTTTTTTCGCGCTTTTATTTTTCGTAAATGTTTTATCAGTGTTATAAATATAGGCTTGGATCCAAACCGGTCCAACAACACATCTGGCAGATCTTAGTTAAATTTGTGAACCCTCCAAGTTAATCAATTTAAAAAACACTAAATGATGTTATTTACATTTTAAATTTATTTATATATTTTTGTTATGATTCTAATAAAAAATTATATTGTTTTATAATATTTTAAATCTATTTGTGATATTTAGTTTCAGAAAAACTATAATTAATATTTGTGTGATGATAATATTTTTAAATTTAAGGTATAAAATAATAAGGAAAAAATGTATATATTAAAAATGTATTATACTTATATATTGTTATCACATCATTCACCATTCATATTTAATTATTATTCTGTATTCATAAAATATAAAAAAATAGAAGACAAACAAATAGTTGAATGTTATAATGACCATGTATAAATATTTACATTTTATAGTGCATTGATTTTACACTCTAAAATAATATTAATAAGTATTATAAATATTTTAAATGAAAATGAAGGCAATTATTCTAAACATGTTATCCGACTAGTGAACATTAACATAATTGTGTGCATCATCCATTCGAGATTATTAAGATTGTGATTTAGCATATACATATATATATGTATGTGTATATATACATGAAATGGAAAGCGATATAAAACCCCCATTTGTTCCTCCCTAGTCCCCTGCCCTATTATTTGTACCTCTTTCTTAAACTCAAACTCAAACCCCATTCTTACATTCTAATACCCCCCTTACATTTCTCTTCTTTTTATTATTAGTGGAGAAAGAATAAGAGAAAGAAAAAGAAGAAAGGGGAGTCTTGAATATTGACGGTCCAAGATTGAATCATCATCGTTGTTCATCATATTTTCTTCTGTTGCAACATCATCTACCAACAATGGCTATCACTTCTCCAAGTCTCAATGCCACAGAAAAGAAGTACTGGTGGCTCACAAACCGAAAGGTAAAAACATCATCTTAGTACACTTTGCGTTCATTAGAAACACACCATTTTCTACAATTACTATGTTGTTATGTTGATACATATTTTTTATCTTTAACATTGTAGATTGCTGAGAAATATATTAGAGACGCACGAAACCTCATTGCTATGCAAGATGAGAATGCGATCGCTTCGGCTTTGAACCTTGTTGACGCGGCTTTGGCTTTATCTCCATGTTTAGACGAAGCTCTTGAACTCAGAGCAAGGTCTCTTTTATATCTGAGAAGGTTCAAAGAGGTAGCTGATATGCTTCAAGACTACATTCCAAGTATGAAAATAGCGAATGATGAATCAGGTTCTGCTTCTTCTGATAGTTCTTCACAAACACTTTCAAGGGAAGGTGTGAATCTTATATCATCATCAAATGAACGGGATCAGAGTTTCAAGTGCTTCTCTGTTTTAGACTTGAAGAAGAAAGTGATGGCAAGACTCAGTAAAAATTGCGAGAAAGAAGGGTACTGGAGGTAAATCACATAAAGTAAAAAAAATTATTATAAAGATTAAAGTGCCATTATTATTGTGTTTCATTGGTTTTATAACCTGTCCTTCGTTCCAGGATTTTCCTCCATTTAAAATCGTTTTTTTCTTCTTCTTTCTAATTTCATGTTGGGTTCTGCTTTTAATGATTTTGTGTGTAGTTTTCTTTAGATCAGATCGGAGTCCCCCCTCCATTAACACTTCATGTAGTTGCTACGTGGGCTTGAGTAAATGCTAGTGCCAGCTACACATCTTTTTATTAAAAATAAAAACTATAATCTGATTTCAATTTAATGCACCATGGAAAGTATTTACTGCCGTGATTTTTCTCGTGTCTTGTTCATTACCCACTTTCCTTACATTTCTCTCCTTACCAATCAAACCGTGAAAGAATTAAATTATAGGCAGAAAATCTAAACTATACCAATCCCGGTGAGTCAATCAATAATGTAATCCTTTTCTTGAGAGATAGTGTGAAATGGTTCTTAAATTTCAGATGTTAGGTAGGCATTTTCAACACACCTTGCTGCTTCACCTTTTCAACTTACTTGAATCAATTAAGTTTTATGCCTCTAGAACAAAATGGGAATATACAAATAACTTGGTTATAAGGTTTTTTCATGCACTAGGGGGTAATCAGTGAGTAGTCTTGTCACTAGACTCTTTTATTCCAACATTATACTTAGACTCCAAATAATTTCACTGTAATAAATTTTTTAATTAAAAGGACAAAAAAATCGTTTTTTTTTCCATTCACAAAACTGGTAGAAATTACAACTTATGGAATTTAAATGTTTTTACATTTTCAACAATGTATAAAATACAGAAAATTAGTTTGTTAAAATCAAAATTTTAATGTTTTTGCCTATTAACTTTAATCAATTGAGTTTTATAATAACTTGAATTGTGTGATGCAAATTACAGATACGTGGTGTTAGGCAAAGCATGCTGCCATCTAGGACTAATGGAGGATGCAATGGTTCTTCTCCAAACCGGTAAACGCCTTGCCAGCGCCGCATTCCGCCGTGAGAGTATATGCTGGTCCGACGACAGCTTCTCATTATCAACCATCGGAATAAACTCACAACCCTTAACTCCACCACGAACTCCACTTACAGAGACCGAATCCATCACCCATCTCCTTACCCACATCAAGCTTCTCTTGCGCCGCCGCGCCTCCGCACTCGCTGCCCTTGACGCCGGCCTCCACTCAGAAGCTATCCGACACTTCTCGAAGCTTCTACACGGTCGCCGCTGCGTCCCACAAGGCTTCCTTGCTGAATGTTATATGCACAGAGCCAGTGCTTATTATTCTTCAGGTCAGTGGTGATCCTTCATTCTAGCAATGGGTCCCAATATTTTTTTCATTCGTAAAAAAATATTAAATGTAAATATGATTCTTTTAGATTTAATTCATGTCTATAGTTTTTCATTTTAGTATATAAAAAAAGCATATTGTTTTCGTTTTGGTCATCAAGACTAAAACATAATTTTTTTTAATGGGGAGACTATAAATAAATAAAGTTTAAATAGGGATGGAACCAAAATTCATTATATCTACACAGATACAAAGTTTCTTTTAGCCAAAATATATATTATGTATGACAACTGAACCCATAAAATTAATTTATATAAAACATGATTTTATGAATAGTCCACTAGTTATCATAAATTCTGGTTGGTAGATTATCAGTTCCAACCAATTTTGAAATAATCAAATTGTTGAACAATTTCATTAAAAGATATTTTTTATATATTGGTTTTTTGTTGTTATTTACTTTATATATGTTATTGCTACTATGCATTGATATATTATTTTGATATATAGTAAAATTAGTGCAAATCATATACTAATATGAGATTAATACAATAACCAAGTCTTGTTTATCCCACCATGAATCATGAACTAATATAACCAAGTTTCTCTACTATTTCAGGTCGCATCGCTGAGTCTATAGGTGATTGCAACCGCACCCTGGCTCTGGACCCAACCTGCATCCAAGCTTTGGAAACCAGAGCCTCCATTTTAGAAACAATTCGTTGTTACACTGATTCATTACACGACCTTGAACACTTGAAGCTCTTATACAACACAATCTTGCGTGATAGAAAGCTTCCAGGTCCTGCATGGAAGCGCCACAATGTCAGATACAGGGAGATTCCAGGGAAACTCTGTGCACTTACAGTGAAAATTCAAGAATTGAAGAAAAGGGTTGCTTCTGGTGAAATTGGTAATGTGGATTATTATGCTTTGATTGGTTTAAGAAGAGGGTGTTCAAGATCAGAGTTACAAAGAGCTCACCTACTGTTATGTTTGAAGCATAAGCCTGATCAGGCTACGAATTTTATCGATAGGTGCGAGCTTGCAAATGATTGCGATCTCGAATCAGTGACCGACAGGGCTAAGATGTCAGCATTGTTGTTATATAGGTTGCTTCAAAAGGGTTATACTAATGTGATGCGAACTATTATGGATGAGGAAGCAGCTGAAAAACAAAGGAAGAAAGCTGCATTGGCTCTGCAATTGCAACAACAAGCTGCTGAAGTGAATGAGAAAAAAATAGTGGAAAATAATAATAAGTGCTTAATATCTTCTCCTTCTATTGTGGATCCATCAGTGTTTCAGGGGGTGTTTTGTCGTGATCTTTCTGTAGTTGGAAACTTGCTTTCACAAGGTGGATTCAACCGTCCAATTCCAATGAAGTATGAAGCTTTGAGTTGCTAGTTCAACCCTTCAAGTATGAGGCATTATTATGATGATTAATTGGTACAAATTAGTGGAGAAATTAGGGCCTTGGGATGTTTTTACCGGTAGGAAGAATCTATATGGTTGGTCACATTCTTGTACAAAAGGATAAATTTTTAGACCACCGGGAAATTTTGTCAAACCTTTATATGTTGTTTCTATTATCTTTGATCTATTAGATGTACATAATATCACAATCGAAGTTTATTTCGGATTTTGGCCTTATTTTATTTAATTAAACGTTTGTTTAAAAGTTGCATCATATTATAAAATAAATCTTTTTGTTTCTAATGAACATGTAAAAATATCTTCTATTTCTCCCCCTGGCTTTTGACAGTTCAATATGGCTTTACTGCAACAGTTTCTTGGAAGAGAAACTGTAGTTTGCGTGCCTCGGTCTTTTACCAATGTCTTGTCTTATTGAATTCAATTTTACTGTGGTTTGGTCCATCCAATGAACTGGCTTTTCTGACATTCCATTAGATTTTCTTCGCCTCTGTCCAGCGAAGACTAAATTTCCTCTATGATGTCTAGGTTGGATTAGCATTTGAAAATATGAAAAATTCTTTGGTTTATGAAATATTTATGAGATCAAATTAATAGGAATTGTAGCTTTAAAAGATTAATTAAAAGATTTTGGTTTACTTAGAAAATAAACATTTAGTCTTTAGAGGAACAAGTGGAAATTCAGTCTCCATCAAAAACTTTGCTGCATCGAAGCACATGGTCCCCTTGGTTTTTGAACGTTGAACCTGTAACAGTTATTTATATGCTTCACGCCTATTGACGTTAGCGAGATTAATGTGAACGGTGGGGAAAAAATATTGGTTATAGGCTGAGATGAGGATTAGTGGTGTCTTTTTGAAGAGTTTATAGAAAACAGATTGTAGTAGTTAAGGCTGGATCATAAAATTAAGGGAAAGGTTTTATATCAGAGTTGAAAGTTGTAAAGATTGTCAATTGGATTTCCCCCAGCAAATTAGATTATGGAACTATTTGGAATATGTAAATACTTAGTAATACAATAGCTAGTCTGTAAAATTGTAATTTGTAAAATTATGGCAAACATGAAGAAGTGACTATTAACAACTCACAACATTGGTTAATAGCTTTTGAAAAGTAACCATCTTGATTCTCAGAAGATTAAATCTCCTTTTATTTATTTTTTTGGTGAAAAATCTCCAATTATTTTTTTAACTATAAAACAATTCACTCAAACACATTTTCTTGTTGTCTATTGATGGTTATATATCCTCCCGCAATTAGAGATAATTTTGCTTGAATCCGATTGAAATATCATTAACCACAAAATTCTCCCTAATAAGTATTTAATGCAGCTACGTATATAAAAATTTAAATTCAAGACCTTTATTTAAACTAAAACAACTTCAATTGATTAACTTATGTATTATCTTACTGTCTATACTATATATATAAAGGCAAAACTTGAAATAATTTCTCTTATTGTGTAATTTTCATTTCGTATATTGCCCTTAACATTATTTAATTTTTACAAAAAAAACTATATAATCTTGAGCAACTACCACCAATACATTAATTAACCATGTATCTCACCTTAAATTAAACATTATCATAATCACACAAAAAATATAATATAAAGTACACCGAGCACAAATAAATGCATTTTAATTCAAAAAAATGAAATATATAAAAATTGAATATATAATATCACACAATATTCGCCGGCAGAAACGAAATATCTGTACACACTATTATTAAATAAAGTATAATAAATGGAGTGTATTTAGAAGTGGTTTAATCAAAATACATATTCCCCCACTTATTAACCAAATTTAATTACATTAATTAATGGTCAAAGTTAACTAATAATGCAATTATATACTCCATATTTAAGCTAGGGGCATAGTTCTTTATGGGAAAGATATGTTGCGGTTTTCAAGGAACTGCACCGGATCGGTTTCCATCATCCTATTGGTGCCCATGTCATTGAACATGACTTTGAGTGCATGAGGTAATTTGGACGTGGATTTATTATAGTGGTTCAAAACTGTGTTGTAGTTGAAAGACGTGATCATGAAATCGTGCACAATGGAGAAAAAAAGGCCTTGTCAGTTTTTCTTTCTCAGTACTTCTCTCAGTTCTCTGTGCACACTACACACATTCAACAAACAAAAGCAAGGTGTCTAATCAGCACTTAATAAAAGAATACAAAGAGGGTTAGGAAACGAAATATGAAATCAACTTTTGACTTCCAATAACTAGGGTCTTTTACCCATGTATTCCGTTCTTACTAATTTTGGATCAATAAATTCTTATTTCTCCTTAGGAATTAACTGTTACGAAAGTGATGAAATTAAATATGAAGACTTAACCTTTAGACTCAAACCTTTTAGAATGCATCATGTGACAAAGATTTGTTCTCCTAAATATTGCATTTGGTCAATAAAAATATGGGAACATATCTTCTGTTTACAAAATGTACTACTTTATGTGTTATTACTTATATTTAGAAAACTATTTAATTATTAAAATTTAAATTTATCATTTTAATCAATCATGATAAGTAACACATTTTGTGGAAAAAAGATATGTTTCCGAAAATATGTCATATCATTTAAAAAAGTACGTTTGTTTTTAGCACTCTCTTCATAGAGTAGGGATTTGTGAAGTATTGCCCTGCCAAAGTTTGTAAAAGTTGTACTGTTTATTACGTCTGGGTAATTTAAGAGGGGTTGTTGGGAATCAATGAGGGCTTCAACCTCCAAAGCCTAATAATTGTATTTTGTTTGAGACTTGGCTTCTGATACACGGAAAAGTCTCTGTAGTAGTATTTCTTCTTCAATGATAAGAGGCATTATTTCGTTTCTACAGTGATACCCTGGAACAAAGATTTAATACTGTTGCTAGAAAAATGTTTGACTGGTTTCACATATGCTCTGATTAATGCTTTGCAGAACAATATTTTAGTGGAATTTTCTAACTAATATCTTTTATTCATTATCAAAGGAGAAGGGAACAAATTCTTCACTGTATGCGTGAGATAAATACTTCTGTTAAAGTATAAGGGAACAAATCTTATGAGTTGATAATTTCCAAGATACAGAGGAGAGAATCGGTGTTCAAATTCAGTATTATGTTGAATTGCGTGCAAGTGTTGAACTTATATCAACTATGTTGAATTGAATTGCATAGTATTCACACCAATCGGTTGACAATATCAACTAAGTTTATTAGTTTTAGGAAACTTATACTAATATGTAAGAAAAATACCTTTTGCTTTTGGTGGTGCTACTTTTTAGTTTTTGCCCATAATTTTATTTACGTTTAACATAACAATAGACTTAAATATAATAAACCCTACTTTACAATTAATAAAACCAAAACGCTATCTTTTTTTCAAAAGAAGTCTCTTTAAAACAAACAAATTTATTTCTTCTTCCTCACTTGTGGTTACAAGTCGTTTCTTTACGACTGTAATAACTAGTGACCTATATAGGAATGAATTTGAAAATAATCGGCACAAAATCATATTTATATCTCTCGTCTATATATATTTTTTTAAATAAGAGGGTTGTAACTTGTACCATACAAAAGTAATTGTAGTTACTTATTTATTTACATCCTTAACTTTCACTATCTTCTGATTTGAAGTGGCCAAAAGAGTCACAATGTGAGACATCACCCATTAAATAAATCATCATACATATAGTCCATCCAATTGGGAGAGAATTAATAGATTTTTTGGGAAGTGATTCATTATTCTTGAATGCTTTTCAAGTGTGTTTTTTTGTTCCCCTTCTTCCTTACAACAGTAAATCTTTGTGAAATAACTTTTCTTACCACAAAAGTTATCAAAATTTCCATACATTGTAAATCATCTCATACTTCCCCCTTTACTATGAACAAACGATTTGTAGAGTTTTCTAATTACCATTTTTTTATGGTTTTCTTAACATCAAACCTAAAAATTGTAGATAAGGAGTTGAAAAGGAAAATAAAAGATTAAAAGTGTAAATCTATTACTTTTCATTGTATTAAATATTTAATTTTTTCTACTAACATTATATTATTATTTTTCAATTTGTTTAGTTCCTAAAGGCCAATCTTAAGAACAGCTATATTTTTTTACCATTGTACCTTCTTTGAAAGGAAATAGTGTATATAGAATTTTGAAACTTTTAAAATTGTTTTGCTAATAAAAAAAATTCCCATATCTATTTCTCTTTTTAGGGCACTTTTTCGTTTTTGACAATATATCAATTAAACAAGAGAAGATCACATTCATTTCTTCTCCCTTTTCCTCCTTGTCGATTCATGATTATGTTGGCAGAAATTAATCCCTCGCTCAAATAAATGGCTGTAAGATGCTTGACAAATATTATAAATCTCCCTTTTTATATTAACAACATAGCCTTCACGGCTTCAAACATAAATGAGCATCCTATTCTATATAGATTATGAATGCTCCAAATTATTGGTCAACATTGTATTACTATATGAGTATTGATTCTCCAATGTTTATTTTTTTTGAAGTAGTATAATTTCTTCAACATCATCAAATGAGAAAAGACAGACAAGATAAAAAATAGTAATCAATTAATCTGGAGTTAGTTCTTTTACACTAGCTAGGATTGTAGCAGGAAAATTCGAATTGCACCAAGGTTACATAATAACTATCAAAATTGCATGGGAAAATATTTATAGATAGTTTTTGTAAGTAAATTTATTTTACGGTTTTTTTATAATTGTATACTTCTTATGACAATTGCACTTTTTTGTGATAATTTTCTTATGACAATTGCACCGCTGGTACTAAACTAAATTTGAACCCTATAACGAAAATCTTCTTTAATAATTGTTTATAGCTTAGATTTGAAACAGGGAAAGACATTGGTCTAAAAGCCTCAAGAGAAAAACATGCCTAGCACATTTCCGAGTTAGACTCCTCTCCATAAATGGAGAGGCAAGTGGTGTGTAAAAGTGAATAAAAATTAACATATATTGACATTTATATCTCTTTTATGTGTAATGATATTACACTTCTACCCTTAGAATACAAAGCAAAAAGTCATTTGCCTCTCCATTACTTGAGAGGAGTCTAACTTCACATTTCCACCATTCATATTCATATAAACCACAAAGTGCTAATAACTATGGAAAAGCATGGATTATATTGTTAATTATCAAGTTAAGTATTCTTGAACGGTACCTATGACAGAATATTATTCTTTATTTAAATTAAACTTTAGTATTCTTATCGAAAGCATAATTTAATATCTTGTGGCGAAAGGAAAGGTGCATCTCACGAGGGCACCATTTCTTTAGTACTTTATTCTGCTTAGTCTGAGACTTTGGGCATCTATGTAAGACTTTTTGTACTTCATTTTTGTGTGTGTACATGATATTACTAAATCCATCAAATGGGTTCCCTAGGTTCACATGAACGATTGTGTTCCAAGACTTCCACCTCGTGGAATGACACCATTATCCTTTTTCTAGTTTTCTATTCCACATAAGAATTTAAGTTTCAACACTAAAATGTAAAATTATGGTGTGTAGAAGGTGTATTAAACGCCGCATATTAATCTCTTTGAAGATAAAGATATCATCAAAGTAAAAATTAACTGTTAAAAAAAATCATTTCATACGTTCTATGTACACAATAATGACCAGGCCATAACATTTCATACGTTCTATCAACCAAAGTGCTTCTATATATAAATTATTTAATTGTTTTTGAAAATTAGTATAAATTATGATGTTAAAATGGTAGGAGTCATATATAAGAGAGATCTTTTTGATGAACAAGAAGAAATGAAAAAATATTATTGAATTGAAAATGAGTTACAGGGAAGAAAGGAATTATTTTTTATATACTATATTGTCTAACTAAAAACTAATTAATTAATCAATTAATTAAACTCTGAATCGATTAATAAAAACAATATTATAACTAACAAACTAAAATCAACTAACAATTTTAACGTATGAAATGTAAGAGCTGGGTAACCGATATAAGTTATGTAATTCATAATTTATGGTTAAGAAGAGTTTATTATTAGGAGGGAAGAGGTGTTTTATTAACACGTGATGTTTGAAAGAGGGGAACATTGAAAAGAGGAGTAATCGTGGCCAGATATAATGATGTCAGTGGCACCATGTGCTTCTATCATGTGCCTTCTTCTCTGTCCAAACAACTATGGATTCTATTTTCACTTTTCTCTATAGAACACTTCTCAAAGCTTTATGATACAATGTGCTGGATGAAATATCTGACAAAGTCTTGTCACATTATCTATTATAATTTCATTATTCTCATCCTTACAAATAATGTAATGGAAAGAGACACAGAAGAAAATAAAAGGTAAAATGGAATGTGTGTTTTCCCGAGTAGCTGGCAGTGAGGAATCGAATTTTATTGATTGTTAAAAGAAAGGGTATGAGTTTATTGAGATCTGAGTCTGCAGTGAACAATATTTTCCTTTACACTTCATTCTCAATGGTTTTTATGTCACTATGGTCTAACAACTTAGTTATATTTGAATGGTAATGGGTTTTGAAAACTCTCCACTTCCAACTAAAAATAACCAATGCTATGGAGTTAGATTCTAAGTTAGTGCTATTAGCATCTCATGATAATATGACCATACCATATTGCCTATGAATTTATCTAATGTATTCTATCATCAAAGTAAGACCACTTTACACATAGAAAATGGTATGGTCAACATTCAACAAACATCGATTATAAATGTTGTACCGTGTAATTAGGGGGAGAAAAAGTTTTTGGAGTTTTCATCGGCAGCTTAGAAAGTCGTATGCCGTAAGCCTAGTACGCTTTTCGACTAGAGACCGTACATTGTGGCGTTTCCACCAAAAATATTGTACCCAACAAGAACAATGAATCGTGCACTTATATAAAGGCAGCTTATAAACATTTTTAAATGTGTCACGGTAAATAAATCATTAATAAATACTTTTGTAGACAAGAAAATAACTTGTGTATCATTTAAATTAATCATAAATAAAAAATATTACACTGTTGACACATGTCACCACTCACCAGCATGTATGAGTTAAAAGATTTGTAGAAGTACGTAGAGAACTAATAAAAAAAGTAAGACCATGTGATCATTTACTTTATTTACATTGTTTGTGTAGTTTTTTGTTCAATCAAAGCAACTGGTTTAAACCTTGTAGTGTAGTATAATAATAGCTTTGAGGAAAACAAATGATATATAGAATGATAAAGGCTGACCAGAGAAGACTAAGGTAGAGATTATTTTAATGTGCCTAGGGTTGTGGAAACGAGTCGAATCGAGTCGAACCGGAGCTTAGTTTGGTTCAGCTTGATAAGGATTGGTTCGGCTCGATTCGAGTTGTTTTTTTAGCTCGAGTTCGGCTCGATTAAAGTTCACGAATTGTACAATTTGGTTCATTTGGACAAGTAAATTAACTATTTCATTTTTAAAAATACTATAAAAGATTTTATATATAACTTTGTTTATAAATATAATAACAATAAATATAAAAAATAATATATGGATCATAATAAACATAAAAATTAGTTTTTTATATATATACACATATATAAATATATATATACACACATATATATATAAATGTATATTTATATATATCGAGTCAGCTCATGATCCTAACGAGTCGAATTGTATCCAACTCAAATTCGGCTCGTTTATTTAATGAGCTCAATTTCTAGCTCAAATTTGACTCATTTGGTTCATGAACCACGTTTATCGAGCTAAATAAATGAATCGAGATTCAAACGAATACCGAGTTGGTTCGGTTCATTGTCAGCCCTAAATGTGCCTAATGTATATTTACAAAAAAATAAAACCAAATAATTAAGTATTTAATATTTATACATCAACATTATACGAATTATTTTTAACACTATCGATACATCATTCAAATTATTAAATAAAAAAGAGTAATATACACATTCATATTAGATTATATACTTATTTTATACTGCATAAATATTAAATTCAATAGTTAATGGTGCTGAAAGTAAAACATTATGAATAAAGACGTGAATATTAGGAATCATATAGTAATAAAAGTATTGCCTTTTCTGTTTTGCTGATACATTGTGACACGAGAAGAGCTTTGCCTCATTTACGAATGGGCTGGGCTTGATGGCCGTTGAACCTTAAAGCTATCAAACCAGGTGACTGGCATTAGCTATGGCCCTAAAAAGAGAACATCATTGGACCATCGTGTGTTGTATTTCCCTTTTTTATTTCGTCTCTTTTATTTTCAATGTTGCCAGTTCACACCTCAATGCACATGTTGCTCCAAGATTTTGAATTTTAAAATCTCTTGCACATAGTAGGATCCGTGGTAGATATATGTGCATTTTTTCTTTCACAAACGAAAAAATTCTTTCCAAAATTTAAACTCGCAATCTTAATGTCATGTAGAAGAAACCCACTTAGATTTGAATTTGAAGTGGTTTATCTTTCTCTCTACTTGATTGTAAACTGATTTTTGCATCATAAATTTCGGTTAAGAAAGCATGGTCTTATCTACACGCAGTACATCAGACAGTTTAAAAATACGCACATTGCTCTTTACTGTTGAGTCCCATATAAAATGCTAAGCAAGCACTAAGGATCACACATTATGACAACTATCTAGGAACAGTTAAGTACAAGGTGCCCAGTCACCAATGATTATTACAAATTCAGGCAAGTTTCCAATCAAAGGGGATGGCATATCACTCCCTCTTGGATGAAGACATGGCACCCTTTTTCCTTTTCTTAGAAGAATTTGATAACTTTGAGGTTTCATTGCATTTTGGGCAAAACCAATCTTCCTCGGGAACTTCTGTGAGTGGAGGATCACAGCAATCAATATGAGTACCAACTCCACAACCAACAGAACTCTTTTCATCACCACAAATCAGCATTACATCTCCTCTATCCCCGGATCCACATACTCGGCAAATTGTATCCTCTTCCTTATTATCCTCATCACAATCCTTGGGAGGAATGAGCTCCTCAACAATTTCTTCCGCCTTGCTTTGAAGTTTATCATATGACCTCTCTGCCCAAGTATGAGTGCCATATAGTACATGTCTCTCAAGGGAGAACCCAGGTTTGCAGACATATTCGACCAAGTAGTCGGCTAAAACACAAGGTATCTCATGTTTTAAGAACTCTTGGACCCACACATCAACACGTGGCATGCCAGGACTAACTATGGCATAGTCGACCCCAGTGTCAAGGAAACGGGTATAAGGAGGAGAAGTTGCTAATATTGTTCCATCTCCAGATTTGATCACACGCTTCAAAGTATCCTGTAAAACAATTGAGTTGAAAAAAAAACATGACAAACTAAAAAATCAAATATAAACTATGTGGCTGGCCAGTTGCAAAATCTATGCCATTTCAAATGATCATGGCAGTACTGGAAGGTGGGAAAGGAATTAAACAATATAAAATTCAAAAGAAAACCTACCAAAGGTGGGGCAATGCAATCACCATATACAATAATGCGCATTCCATAGAAAGCGCCATGACCTGTCCTCTCTCTCAACAGCCGCCACTTTCTCGGGGCCTCCATATTTATTGCTCCATCCTCAGTGAGACCACTCTTGTGCCACTCATAACGCCCCTCTGGCAACAATTTTCCTGCCTGGGTGCTGGCAGTTAAGAAATCAGTTTTAAGAATCCACCTGCATTCCAGCAGAGATTAGTTAGAACATTTATATGCATACATGCATTAAAGAACATAAAATTAGCAACACACTAAATATAACATTGTTCCTATTGTCTGTACTCATAAAGTGAAACTTTAAAATAGTGAGAAAAGCAAACTACATTGACTGCACGCAACATAGCATTAAATGCAAAAAAAGATTTTTGTCCTTCCAAATCCCTTTTTGACAACATTAAAAAAAGGTATAAGTTAGACAATTTTTGTAGAACTAGTTGTAACACGATTCTCTCCACTCTAAAAAATTTCAAATAAGGAAAGCATCCAGACAATATTCTCTTCCTGAGTTTTGTATACATTTGAACACTCTGCAGTAGCAGGGGATGGGTTTACGCCCAATATTTCTTACCTTCCTGATGCAGCAGCAGCAAAAAATTTCTCCGTCCTGCGTACAGGGTCTGGAACTATGAAATGTGTTGCCTGATATGACCACTGATGAGAATCCCGGCAAACCCTTCCTTTTAAACGCTTGATTACTTGTTGAAACTCCTTTCTTTGTAGCCTATGACCACTTACCAAAAAACATGCGGCTTCAGTTTTTGCTTTTGTGTTAGCTTCTGATATTGTTGAATTAGGACCCATTTTCTTAGAGTCAACCTTTACTGGCCTTGCAATAGATTTAATAATTCGACTTCCAATACTTTTGCACTTTGCAGCATCTACTGCTCCATCAATTGGTCTATTCTCCTTGTTCTCTTCAATAAAGCTATCTGACTTATTTCTTTGTGTGGTTGAGCTCTCACTTAAGTCGGCAGGAGGGGGTATCTCTTCCAGTAGTTCCATCTCTGCCTCATTTTCCCTTTCAGTATGAATCTTGTCCACAGATACTGCCTCTTCAGAGTTCTTCTTGGCAACCGTGCACTTCTTAGTTCTACCTGCAGGACTTTTCTTTAATTGATGCTTGACTTCTAACTTTGAGGATGAGCGCTCACTGGGCATTTCTCCAGGGATTTCCATCTCTGCCTCATGTTTACTCTCATTATGATTCTTCTCCACCGCTGCCGCCTCTTCAGATTTTGAAAAATGCCTGGCAAGTGTGGTCTTTTTGGTTCTACATGCAGGACGTTTTGTCCTTTGATGCTTTACTACTAACTTTGAGGTTGACTGATCACTTATATCAGCCAGGGGGGGCATTTCACCGGGGATTTCCATCTCTGCCTCATGTCTCCTCTCATTATGATTCTTCTCCACAGATACAGCCTCAGCAGATTTCAACAAATCCTTGGTAACTGTGGTCTTTTTAGTTCTAACTGCAGGACGTTTTGTCGCTTTATGCTTTACTTTTAACTCTGAGGTTGAGTCAACCAGTGAAGGTGGCTTCTGTTTTTTCGTTTCAGTTTTGTTACTTTTTGGAGGCATTGTTTCTTCGTATTCTGCCATATTGTGAGTTGCTTTTGACTGCACATTTGTTGTGTTTACTGTTTTAGAAACATGAACCAATTCAGACTTGTTTTCATCAAGTGACATTCCCAACTCATCTTCATATTTGTCATCTGGAGCCTCTGTTTCATCATCAAAAATTTTTGTTCTGCCACCAGCATCTTCTGCATATTTACCAATGGTCTCTTCCTCCTTTTCTTTATTAAGATTAAGGATTTCAGGGGACGCCTGAAGCTTCTTCAGATCACAAGTTGCTATCTCTTCACTTCCACTAAAAAAGCTTACACCTTCACCTTGCACAGTAGTTTCATTCAAGGAAACTGATCTTTTCTGTTTAGCAGAATCACCTACTTTAGGTCTACGACCCGAACTTTTCTTGGCAACTGACTTCTTGCGGGGTGATTTTCTAATCAGCTTGCCACTTTCTTTGTTGCTTAAATCCAAATGAACAAGACCAATGAGTTCCTCGTTTGGTAACTTCTTGTTACCAGGTGATGAACACTCCAGATTTTTCATGATTTTATGTTGCTCTGCTTCATGACCATCATCAACTTCTCTCATTTCAAAACCTGTGAAATCAGGCTTGCCCATAATTTTAGACTCGCGTAAGCTTTGAACAGCTGCTTGTGCTGAAGACTGACAGGCATTATCACATTGAGCGGACTCTAAGCTTGCATTTCTTGAAAATGGCTCATCAAATGCCATTGACTTGGAGTTAGAAGCTTCAGATTTAGAAATTGAGCAAATGTTTGAGTTACTTACACCATCTATGCCAGCAGAAACACACCCATCAGCCACATGTGGTTCGTTAACCAGAGATGCCATTTTTAATGCTCGATATTTGCCATTTGATAATGGGGTTCTTTCCTTGGACAATTTTCCATCAGTAGTCATCTTTCTTGTTTTCAATTTAGTAGAAGAAGCTTCCTTTATCCTCTTTTGAGGCAATAAATTAATTGAATCATCCCCTTTAATAAAATCATTTCCTTTCCCGGAACCTTCAATACAGGTATATTTGATTCCCTCACTTGCATTTTCTACCTCAGTAGAAGAGGTTTCAAGGTTGTTACCAAATTTGAAATCATCCAAAGGTGACACAGCTGGGCCAGTTGCATTGCCTGAGCATTCGTCTAAGTTCCTTGGAAGAGTAAATCCCCGTTGGTTCTTTTTAGAATAACTCATAGAATTAAACTTAGCATCTGAATGTGTAAGTCTCTCAGCACTTGCAGTCGAGGATCTCAAGTCACAAACCAACTTCTTAGACTCTGAAGTTCCGGTATTTGGATCAGGTGGCAGACCAGATGAAATTGCATTTGAGAACTCAGCATTCTTAGATGCACTGATCTTAACATATGTGTCAGGCATCTGAGATGATGTAGCATGTATAGAAACATCAGCAGCCTGAGCACTTATCTTCATGTTATCAATATAGTGAAAGCTCAAGTCCCGACCAGATATGTTCTTATTTTGTGGGGTAACTACAGAGCCTTCACCATTATTAACTTTTGGCAAAACCTGTCGACCAGAATGTTCTGAGGTGGCATTTGATGGCTCCCCAGCTGATTTTGTCAATCCATGACCAAATTTCGAACTAAGGGGACTTCTGTTCATATTCCTCCCCCCGGATTGCCCCAACTTGGAATCTTCAGCTTCTTCCTCAGAATCCTTAGCTTCTGCTTCCAATGCCTCTAATTCATAGCCACTTGTTGAGAAGGAACCAAATTTCAGTAATTAGTTGAATGATAAAGAAACACTTAGAATTCAATGTTTTATTAATGAACATGATTTATGATAGAGCATTATGACATTGTTCGATCCATGTAACCGACCCACCTAATTGGATAAAGGCTTGGTTGTTGTTGTAATTAGTTGAAATGGATAAGACTTTTCAGAAGCTAAGGGGATATAAACTGGTAATATTTATACCATCTTAGGATGACAGATGAATGATAGCAAGTACACATGTTAAACCTTTTAACCAATGGTGTATGCAAATCCATTATCAAATTTCATACGATGAACATTGGCACAGTGCTCACCTTTTGTTATATTTGTCTTCAGGAAGAAGGATCCAATCCCTCAAGCTGAAGAAATACACAGCAACTTAGAGTTAGAGAGTCCATTTTTATATAAAGCGAAGCAGTCAAATGAAAAGGTTTAAATGGCTTAGATTTCATATGCATCCTATATCCATATAAAGTTTTAAACAACATAACTCCATGTGAAACAGAAAAAACATACATACCAATCTTCTAACCAACGGTGATTTACTAGCTTTATTGTGCCCATTTTCTTGGCAAGTTCATACTTCTCCCCTACATACCAAAAATAAATAAATACTTTGATATCGGGGGTCAAATCTAAAAGAAAACTTTGAAAGATGGTGAAAACAATCAAATGAGCGTCTGACAGATCATCAATCTATAAAGCAATTGAATGAACAAAAGTAGCAAACAAATGCTCTGCATTGTAAATGTCCAAACATCATAAGATGAAACAAACCTTCAAATTTGTAGCATATAAGATGGGTAACCTTGTTCGCTACTAATGGCTTTGAAAAGTGTGCACCCATTAGGCCAACCATTGTCTGAAGAGGGGAAATAATGGGAAGTCAAGTACTGCTATATAAAAATGATGTGCATAAGCTCCCGGGAAAAATGGAATACAATAAGTATATGATAAGCCTACCATAATGTCATCACGGTCCTGACGCAGATAACCAGTCAAGCACATAATCAATTTTTGTGCACCAGGTATTCCATTTAAATCTTTTAGGGGTCTGTACATAACCTGTAAGATAGGAATTTTTTGCTCAGAGTCCAAAACTGTGTTAGAGGTTTAACTTACTATAACTTCATCCTACAAAGAAGCAGAAGCATGAAACTCACTAGTGGCTGTTAAAATGACATGTAGAAGATCAAAAAATTTCCAGACATACAAATGTAAAAAAACAAATTGCTCAATTTTTTATCCTTAAATACATTATGTAAACAAATTCAATTATTTCTCATGCCTTTTTGGTAAAATATAAATAAGTGTATGAAATTTTCACTACTATCCTAGCCTGCTCTCATCATTGGCTAAAAGCGCCAAATAATGCCATTCAGCTTTACCCCAAATTCAAATACTAATTTTTCAATAAAAAACATTTAGAGTACATCACCCAGTGGAATAAAGGTTTAGTTGTTGTAGTTGTAAAAAGCATTTAGAGTAAGGGAATTTCTCTTGCAAAGTTATTGTTGGTTTGACACTATTCTTGTAGTTGTACTACCTTCCATTTAATAAACTTTCCCCATTAAAGCTTTTTTTCAGTCCTCTCCTCATAGGTTTATCTGTCATCCTCTCAATACATGACACTTCAACTTTCTCAGTTTCTTCCACACACATATTCATTCCTAATCTCATGTTTTCTTGTATAGCCGTTATCTAACTTAACATCCTCGTCTCCGCCACACTTTTTGTCAGCAATTTACTAGTTACGAACCAAAAATCAGTAACATAAACTAGTCTTAGAACACCCTAAACTTGAATTGTGTCTTTCATCCCAAATATCACAACAACCACTCACACTAATTGTAAGATGGAACCAACACACCCAGATAATACAACTTATGGTACATTATATGAAACTAATATAGTATTTATTTTAATAATAAAAGGAATTATAAGAGGATCATAGAAAATGGAAAAAGAAACTAACAGAGGCAGGATCAACGGGCATTCCAATATCAGCACTATGATCAACCCACAGTGCAGTGACGAGTGTCTTCCCATCTTTTCTCGCAGCAACACACACTGGATCATCCTACACATACACACATAACATCACATAATTCACACTATCTCACTTCACTTCAACGAGAAGTAAAATAAAAACGAAATTGATCTTACATATGCAATCTTATCAACAATAACATGCGAGCAATTTGCACCGTACTTCCCTGCATCAACACCACCGCCATTTACAAGCTTGAATCGAATATTGCTCTCCGAAACGGGATTAAATCCGAAGAGTGTGAAATGAACACCACGAAACACTTGCGACGGATAACTCGTTTCTAACATTTGGTTTTATCGATTTTATGAGCAAAAAAATAATAAAAAGAGTGAGGTAGATAGATGCCACCAGAATCGTACAGAAGAAGCTTTGAAAACACTAACAAGAAGAAACTAGAAACCAAAGGAAGGGTTTTTTATTTATTTAACTTTATTTGCAACTTGCGGTGTTTTTTTTTCAGGTCGATAGGAGAGGGAATTTTTCTGATTTGATTTTAGTGGCGGGACATGAAATCTTCTGTGGGCTGGCTATAGCATCATCCAGCCCCATAAAAAATGACACCGGCTAATGGGCCCAGGCCCATATAAGCGTCTTTATATTCAATTAATGAAATTAATGATGGTAGGTCAGATATAACCATAAAAAATAATATAATAATACTAATAACTAGTCTAAATAACAAACACTTTTTATGTCTCTCAACCCAACATTCATATTTTATGATATTAAATTATTAATTTTTCAAACTTTACTATAAAGAATTAAAATATTTTTTATATTGAATATACTTATCTTATAACTTTTTGTATTTATTATATATCCAATTTAAGGTAAGATATATAGTATTATCTATAGTGTTAATAAAACAAAAATAATTATTAATCATCATGGTATAATTTTCAAATTTCATCTATCATTTTTAACTTGTCTCCTTAATAAATGGAAACTTCTATATCTTGTTTTATTTTTTCATCAATACATTATTATTTTTTCACGCATTCTCTTATTTTTATCTAACCAAAAAGTAAGACATAATAGCACATGAAAAATATCCAACAACACAATAATGATTATTAGACGCAAAAAATAAAAAGTTTATTTATATCATATCAACTATTACATTTTATCTTCTTATGTTGCATTTCTTATTCTTATACACTTTATTATATAATAAAAATAAGATTGTGGAGTATTAATAGTGATTAAATTGAAGTATATGTTTTAAATATTAAGTACAAAATAGTAAATTGAAATGAGTTTGACGTTATAGTAAATGTCTTTCATAACCAAAAAAATGATGGTAGGTGGGTGAGATAGAAAATTACAAAAAGGCATTTTGGTTGCTTCTTCAATATTTCAACAAACAATCTTTAGTATTGTCTGAGTCTGAGTGAAAGAAAGTATGGGTTGGGTTACACGATTCTTAACGGCGGTGGCTTTCTTAGCCGTGGGAGTTATATTCTCACCGGAGACATTCCGATCAAACTCTGACGCAACCAATGTCTCTACCTACCTCAAATTGGCCCACCTCCTCAGCTTCTCCACCGCTTTCGGCGCCGCACTCTGGGTCACATTCATCGGCGGCATCATCATGTTCAAGTAATTATAACTTTACCTTTTATGCCCTAATCTCTAATCATTACACTGAAATTTGTGAAATGAATAGTGGAGTGGTAATTTTTGTTAAATTGAGAATTATAATTGTTTGATTAGGAATCTGCCAAGGCATCAATTTGGTAACTTGCAGAGTAAGATGTTTCCAGCGTATTTCTCATTGGTGGGTGTGTGTTGCGCTATATCGGTAGCATCCTTTGGTTATCTTCATCCGTGGAAAACTTCATCTCCTACCCAAAGATTCCAACTTGGCTTTTTGCTCTCTGCATTTGCATTCAATCTTACAAACTTGGTTGTCTTTACGCCTATGACCATCGAGGTATATTCTTTATTTCTTTCCCCATTTTTTTGCTAATTTGTTTACTTTGAGAATATATTTGTTGAAGTAGTTCCTCAAGTTTGTTGTGAAATTTTATTTGGTCCTTCTAGTGGGTGGGAGTTAGTTTATTTAGTGAAGTGCAAAATGGTGTCTGTGACTTGGTCAGAAAGGTATGTTTTTATCACAATCAATACCTAACCAAAAAAGGCAAATAATCGTGATGCATAACAAGCCAGGCTGGATTAGTGACCAAGACTAGAAGTAGCTTGAATAATTTATTGTAATGGAACTGGAAACAAAAAATGGTGGATAACTATTGCTTGAGCTATATGATTCTAGTGAAGACCAAAGCGGTTTGTTCATAAAGATTGGTGTTTCTTTTATCATATGCACTCTTAGCATTATCTATTTACAAACTAAAATGAATGAATTATTTGGTCTGAATTTTATTTCACACACATGCAACAATTTACCTATTCATTAGGAGTATAAGACCTTTTAGGTGGTTTAGGTCACTTCGAAGCTTGATCACGTTTACGGATCCTTTCAATTCTGATTTTTGCTTCTATAACTCGACCAGATTAACACTTGAACAAGAAGTTCATGGTGGATTGAAATTTTAATTTTTTCTTTTTGCTCTATCACTTCATTTGCCATCAAAGTTTTGATAGTTCATAATATAACCAATCAGTTGTTCTGATACAGATGATGAAACAAAGGCATAAAGTGGAAAGAGAAAATAATATTGGGGATGAAGTAGGGCGGTCAAAAAATGTGGAAGTTGCGAAGTCGAACCCAAAGCTTGCAGCCATGAACAAGAAGTTTGGTATGATTCATGGATTATCTTCCCTTGCCAATATCTTGTCTTTTGGAAGCCTTGCAATGCACTCCTGGTACTTGGCTGGTAAACTTGATCTATGACTCTATTAAAGATGGTTGATCTCCTTGCATAGATGTATATCTAGTCAGTATCCCAGTGTACTATTTATATGCTAGTTATTTTGCTTGTTTTCTGGCCAAGTAAAAGAAAACTAGAATGTCTATGCAATTTGTGAAACGTACTATCAAAGTATTACAGGGTATTGGTTGACCATGGGTCGTGTGGCTTGTCATGGAAACACAATGCAATCACCCTAACATAAATAAACAATTAAATAAATTATGTTTACAACTTCCTGTAATCAAAGGTAAATTCCCTGCATGGGCAGAGTTACGTATCTGCTTTTCTTGTACTACTTCTATTCTTGCTGCTTCATATTGGGAGGGTATACATTTTGCTATTCTCTTGGAAATCAACAAGGCTTGACAGGTAGATAGCTATAGCTTTTTTGCCAGGATAAGTTATAAACTTGTGCCCACTTTGGTGATATTTTTGCTTCAATAGGATAAGTCTCCTGTTGACAGTTGAGGCACCTTTGAGAGAAAATATCATGAGTTGGCATGGTTCTTGACCAATGACTGTCAAAGTGAGGCCTATCTATGTGAATATTCTCTAAAACCTTGAGCATGATGATAGTGATGGTGCTGTGCACGTCAATGTCTAAGTGAAAAGGGTGTTTTGAGGTTTGCTCAAAAAGTGGGGTTGAATTTTAACAGGCGGGGTGAAAATCAATCCACTTCTAATTTATCCAACTGAAACCCTCACTCATTTAATCCCTAGCCCAGTTTCACTGAACATTGCATATTAGTCCAGTGAGAAGGAATATCAATCTTTATATTGTGGCAATGGCATATATGTGGATGTTAAGGTTAATGATTTCCAAAAGCAGCTTTGTACTGCAAACCAATTTTATGATATCAGACCGAAACATTAACTGAGGAGGTTGAGGAGGTTTTGTACGAGGTTTAACTGATTTTAGTCGATTAGACCGTCAGATGAGACTGACGTGATATATAATTGATAATTATATATTATATATTAAAAATCATTAATGCAATATTATGGGCTTGTAGCTCATCTGGAAGCCATTCTAAAATTCGAATTGAGGAACTTTAATAAGTTTTTAACGGTAAAGCATTTTTTTAATTTAGTCGTCCAATTAGCTTCAAGGGTTATTCCAGTCAAACCAGATTTTGCACAGTCTAAAACAAGTCTGTGGTTGAAGCTGTCAGATCATTTGATCCAGTTTTTTATATCATCACTACAAACTAATGGAGTCATATATATTGTTTAATCTGGATTCCCTTGTGGAACATTACTAATTCTGTGGCCATAAAAGGATGATCAGGTGTCACATTAGCACTTATATCACGTTATATGCTTAGATTTCTTGTCAACTTCATCCTACATTTCAACTACTTGCTTGACACCAGTGGTAAAAGGATCCATGATTCCAGAATACATTTGACACTAACAAGTATCACTGAGAACTGACCCATAATCCACATCAATCAAACAAGAACACTAAAATTGTGATAAAGCTCTTTGGTAATTTCTACTTATCCCTCCATTCACAATGCCCTTGAGCAGCGAGTTATTATTCTTACTTGTGGGTGTCGATCATTCTCTTCTGGCTCTTTTTTTGTCTCGAGAGTGGCAACTTCTTTCCTTGTATCCTATCGTGCTAAAATAGAATATTATCTTCCACTTTTTCAAATTGCATTTTACATGACGTATTTTTTTGAATATGCAAGGATGAAATCTTGGGCTAATGCATTATTGTTGATTAAGATGTTTATTGATGAGACTCTTTTACGTGTTACTGGTGTCCACAAAGATGAGTTTAATATCTTGCACACAAACTCTAATTTTCCTTCAGCATTTGTGACCACAAAACAAGGACGATTGGAGAAGTATTAAAGGAAGTCTCACCTGATTCTTGTTGGTCCAACCATGCAATCAAATCCTTTAATTCCTTTAATTGGATCAATATAACAATATAAGCAGCACTTGAATGCTAAAACAATTAAGTTTGGAGGTTTGTCTATTAACATTTGAGCTGTCTTGCTCTACAAGCACGGTCCATGAGTGTGTTTGTTATTGCTATAAAATTGAGCTGTACATAAATTCTGGTTATGTTCGAAATTAAAAATTCATTACGTAACAACACAAAACAAATGATGAGGCACACAATGGAACTCCAAAGAAATATTAAGGGATGTTTTTGTCCTACAAAGAACACTAACAAAATGTTAAAGTATAGAATTCTCTTCCTCTCTCCCTTAATCCTACTCCACAATCCTTGATGCATGGCCTCAGCCATATACCACCAACGTCATTGTTGCTAGATCGAAGGTAGCATTACTTAGGTGAAAGTTGGTTCAGGCAAAAGGGCTCTTGTTGAGTTCTATGCCTCTAAGTAATGGAGTAAAGTACATACCAGAAAAATAAAACATGAATTAAATATATATGAATCTTATATTTCGTGACCAACAATAATGAAAAGATACAAGAGTTCCTTGCTAATTAGTGTATCTATCACCCCATTCCATCCATGATATAGTTGTTCTAGGTGGTTGTGCTGGTGTATAAATAATAGTTTCGCCTAATTCTTGTTGGTGCAACCATGCACTCAAATCGTTTTATTGGACAAATACTACAATGCTAAACCCAATTTGTGTGTACTAACATTTGAGCAAATACAAGCACGATCCCAACAGAGATTCAATTTGACTTTCAATTTTGAAATTAATGAATAAAGAATCATCTAAGCTGTCCTACCAACCATGTTCCCTTGTCCTATACAACTATCTCCCATGATAAATAACGAATCATGTTATATTCATTCATCTGAAATTAATCACGTTATATGCTCCTAAGAGCAACAACCGTGCAGGGAATAATAGCAACACAAACAAGTGCATATGCTGTGATGCAACAAGCCTGCTGAACCTTTTCAAGGACTCTCTCCCTGTTTGTATCATGCCAAAGAAGGGGTACTGGTTGTGACCCAGATTGACTGAAACCATGGACCTCCCAACAACAAAGCTTGCATCAATTCCTCTTGGAAATACAATAGGCCATTGTACCTTCCGCCTTTGCTCTCTCCTCGCCTTACGGATCTGGTTAAGTTCTTGACGTATCACAGTTCTTACAGTCTTTAAGTAGGAACTCATGTCATGATCCCTTTTTATTGTTCCTCCAGATCCATAAGCTGATCGGTCACTTAATATCTCAAGTGGATGGGGTGAGTTCAAGAAGACTAACTGAGCAGCCCGGATAAGATTGTCTGTCTCATTGGATTCTGACAAAGGACAACTCAAAATATATAGACCACTGCCTGAAGGCAACAGAGGATGGCTCGGTGAAAACTTCTTGTTTGGTTGTAGAATCAGCAGTTCACCCATCGGTGCAAATAGTAGTTTCTGCAGTAAAAAAATCACGATAATTAGAGGGCTTATATGAAAGAGATTTCTTTCTTTAATTAATTTTTTCGGATAAGCAGTACTTACTTGGCTATTAAGACAAGGATGGTTACGGAAATTCCGATTGATGGCCTTTAGTAGTTTGGCAACATGATTAGGGTAACTGCAAGAAAATGCTCGTGGTACAATGTCTCTGTGCATTGTAATAGATTGCACATGGCTCCGTGGTAATCCGAGCTTGTTTAGCAGACTATCACCTCCACACATGATGGATGGGGAACCAAAAGTTATCACAGGAAGTAGAGAGGAGACTGGCACTTCTTGCCTTATCAAGAGCATAAAATTTACAAGTAATGCCAAGCTTCCCCCGAGAGAATGCCCAGTGAAACGGAAAGTTGAGCAAGAACCGTGAGCTTTTAGGTGAGCATGAACTTCTGGCAACATCTGTTGATACATCCCTTTAGCAGCCTCATAAATACCTCTGTGCACAAGGACATCCAACCCCTAAGATAAACATCAAGAAAGATTCAAAACAATTTATCAGTGAGAAAGGAACGAAATGTCCCCTTTTAATAAAGAAGGATGGCGAAAACTGTTTCAATGTTAACAATTACCTCAAACTGAATCGGCTCAAAAAGTAGGTTTGCTTGCCAGGATGCCAACGTTTCGGAACCCTACATATTTGCAAACGGGAAACAAAAAACAACTTAAGAGAGAACGCCAGAAGATAAACATCCAAAATTGGTAGTGAATTGTACAAACTTTAAAATATTATAAGCTAAATAAAGCAACAAACTAATGGGAAGAAAAGTAATAATGTTTTTATCATATTGAAGTTCTCACAAATTATAGCTAACTTACAAGCGGCAAAGAAAAAAAAGGCATGTTATGTCCTCAATTAATTTTCCCTACCTGAATAATAAAGAATCTTGTACCGCTCTGGTCATCATCGCACACAAACCATTCGCAGGGTGAAGAACGTGTTGAGTTTAGATCATCTGCAACAGCCTGCTTTACTTCCTCCTTTGCCGCAACAACTGCTGTCACAGAATCTGTAGTTGCCATCAAAGATGCAATCTCTGTATTAATGTCAAGGCTTTCGTTGCTTTCTTCGAGTGAACCTTCACCATCAACTGCATCAGAAGATTTGAATGGAAGTACTCTCCTTGTCTGAGCATGCAGATAAGAGGCAGCAGAGGCAGCAATATGATAAGCAGCAGATGCACTTAACCTGTATGCATTGTCTTTCTGCTTATTTCTTTCTTCTTCCTTTTCATTAGTTTCTACTTCTTCGGGATTGTTTTCAACTGTTGCTGCTGCCAATTCCTTCTTCTCTATTGATGAAGTTACAAAACGTAGACCATAGTGTTTCAAGAGTTTTGCCGGCTAAATTATAAAAGCCAAAACATAAATTAGTTCCCTATATACATTTTATGAAAAAACAAATTTAGATTTTCAATCCATTTCAAAACATATCATACAAACAAAAGTCAATAACAGAGTTTCACAGACATTAAAAATAAGCTATGTTGTCCACTTTCTAAGCTGAGAAAAAATGGACAAATTATGGTACATGGAATCTTCCAACAACAGATTTCATGATAAGAAAATCCTAATTATGCAGATTAGTTTCTAAAAATTAGTTAACACAAAGTGGCTATAGATCTGAGGTCACAAAAAGCAATAAATGAGAATCTACAACAAAAACATTATACCCTTTTTGTAAGAGGATGGATATAAACAGACATAAGAACAATGTTAAATTGTTAACAAGATTAAAAAGAAAAAAACATTACATACATTGATATTTGGTATAGAATATGCCAAGTTCCCCAAGTGTGACATTTGAGCATATAATCTAGCTTCAACTAAAGACACCCTTCTTAACATTCTTGAAAACGAGTCTCTATCAAATTGAACCTCCTCTTCTACTTTTTCATCATCATCGTCAACGTTACAACAATCACACTCACACTCGTTGCTTTCACCACCCTTCTCTTCTTCAACAACACCTTCCTTTCCTTCTTCCTCTTTCCACACAGTTTTCACACGCAAAATCTTCAATATCCAATTCCCATTCTGTCCCTCCTCCGCTCTACTCTCAACGACGTCGTTTTCAGCTTCTGCGTTCTCTTCCAATACGGCGTCGTTGACGGAAACTCCACTGTACCGGCTATTCCCGGTTTCCCGTGGCCGCGGCCAGAGAGAGTCCAGGGGGTATTTAAAGGAGAATCTGGAGAACGCAGATTTCTGCGATGGTTTATCTGAGCGACTCATTGCGCTCACGTGAGAAGGGTTGGTGGCGGCGCGTGCACTCAACGATGCGGCCGTGGAGATCGACGGAACAATGCCTGAGATCCCAGTTTTTAAACACATGGTTTCCATTTTTTTCCTTAGCTTTTGGAAAACGCAAATAATGCGTCTTCAACGATGATCTTCTTTTTCTTTCGGAGCTTGCTGTTAAGTTTTTCGGTTTTTCCTGAAGAGTTTGGTTTCGATTGTGTTTGAAGCGCATCAAATGAAGAAATAAAGAGAAGGGAGCTTTTAAAAAGAGGAAACAAATAAACAACCTTTATTTAAACTATAATCTTTTTCGAAGAATAAAATAAAAAAGTTGGATCTGTAAAGAATGGGATAATTAAATTTTGCATTTTGAGATATGATATATGTTTATTTTTTATACATCAAATTCATTAATATTAAATAATTAATATAAAAAACCTGCAAAATAGGTCACCAATCTTCCTACCATTTTTTTAGTTTTTTATTTTATTTTTACAATTTGTTACATTATTTTCTAACCGATATTTATTTTTTTATTTTAGATTTAGCACACAGAATACATGTTCGAACTACTTATTATTACACAATTTTCTTTCAACATGTACTCATATAATTTTCTGTTTAAGCAGAGAGAGATTCTTGTGCTACTTAATCATATTCTAAGAAATTATGAATTAAGTTTTGTAAAATCAAATTAAACTAATCTCAAATCATGGCATATCTTAATAGTCAATCACAAGTTACCAATAATATTTTAAAATATTTGTCTGAATAAAGATTTAGGTAGCAATTAGGACAATCATTATGATTTAGAGATCACTTATATAAATACTTATGGATTACAACTCAGAATGTTTTTGACATGGATGGTGAGATTTAAACGCGTAATTTATAGGATATGAGTTGCATTGTTATAAATTATACAATTTTTCACTGATTTTACATTATGGGCTATTTTGATTTTGATTTTTTAATATGATAATAGAAGTTTGATTTGATTATTTTTGTGTTTGTAAAGAAGAGGGTTAAGAGAGGTAGTATTATTTTAATGTTTCCTTTCCTCGTATTAATTTTCAGTATCAAACAAAGATACCCAATTAAAAAAATCAGATGGATATGCAAGCTGTTACTGAAATTACACTGGAATAGAAGAAAATTTGTATTGAAAATTTAATGAGCATTCTATGTGTGATATTGAAAAACTGTGTGCTTTCAAAAAACAATGTGTCTGTAAAAATATAATATTGCGTTTAAATATCTTAATTAATACCTGTCTAAAGACATTCATCATGATTACCTTATTATACTTAATTATCACTATTCTTGTTGCTTGATTATGATGATTATAATTTAATTTCCGAATTTAAGCATTTAAATGATGGCTTTTCTTGGTGTTATAATATTTAATGAATAATGTTATACTAAATTCTTCTACAATACTTGTATAAAAATAAAATATCATTTTGTAATATACCACTTTATTGTTGTAGAAAAATTTGTAGTAATATTTAATAAGAGAATAACGTTATTTTCCATATCTAATATATAATTATGTAGTCTCCAACAGAATAAATTATTTTATAAACTTAATTATTACATACAAAGTCATATATCATATATTTCTTTCTAAATCAATAATTGATAACAAAATATTATTATTATTATTTTTATAAATTATGAATTAGAAGTTCATGAAGATTTATATGAAAATATATAATTTTTCTAAACCTGACACTAGGTTGAGGATGTAGTAGTTTGTAAATAGAGGATTTTACATGTTTGATTAGAGAATTGTGAACTGCTATTTTATGTGTGATGGGAGCACACTGTCTTATAGTTTATGTCACTTCATGTTATAGATTTGTAAATTATCAGAAAAATATATTTAAGTTAAAATTTAATTATTAAATATATTTTTTGATCAATCACAAGTCCATAACACATAGAGTGATACAAATTATGGGATATCAAATATGTATCCATTTTTGACCTTTGCCCTTTGAGGTTGGTCCTCACGTGGCGAGGTTGCCATTGTGTCTGGTGTTATTCCGTTTTCGTAGGAAAGCGCGTAGGGTACCTAATGCTATGTAGCAATTTCCAAAGACTTTGAAAAGATGGCACATAATAAGCGTGCAGCTGAACTACATGCACTTGTACTTACGTGTTGCTAATTGCTAATATCATAAAGTATCATCCTCCTATCTTTCCGTTTTCTGGGGACATTGCCATACCACTGTTGTCGTACCTGCTACTCGCCATATAAGCACCACTTGTCAATACTATTCTTATTTGTATCAGAGAAAAGACTTGCATAAATGACATATGTAAAGATAACCAATTAAATCTTGTCAATATAGTAAAAGTTTAATTTTACTTAAAATTTAATTATAAATGATAGCACCAACAAACATAAATACATTTATCATATCTAAATATAACATATTATTTGTATCTTCACACAAAATTTTTCTCCCTTTACAAATGCAAACATAATTATTAAAAGTCCCTTTCAGAATACAATAATTATATAAATAATGCAATATTAGTCAAATACCATTTAAATGATATTGATCATACAGACTCATTTTAATAAAAATTGTAGTTTTTTATTTATGAAAATGACATAATTTTTAACAATATGTTATTGTAAAATTTCATTTTTGTTTATTTTGTTAAAGCACAATACCACTAAATCACACATTATATTTTAATAAATGACTTAAATAAAATTATTTATCATATCCTCCAACATTAATGTAACTATAATATATATCTATACCTAATTTCAACAAAATTTGGTTTCATTAGTGAATTATTTAGACTATTATATTACCTTGACCAAATTAATGATCTGTAAGGTAATAATAGTTATGCAAACTTAATCCAATTACACTGTTTGTACCAAAATTTCCAATTATTTAAAGTATAATATTAATTTTAGTTATTTTTTCATTTTAAATTTTAACTGGTTTTGATCAATTATAGTTTTTAATTTAAACTCCGACTTGTTTATGATTAACATTTTAAAATGTTCATAAATTTATATTTTATATATTGTGTAAGTCTTGTGCACGTACTGCAATTTTGATTTCTCATACAACTAGTTCATTTTAGGTGATCAAGTATTATTACAGATATTTGAAATTAGGTTTTTTTAATATCCTCAGTTCTTCGTGAGTTAAATTAAAAAGTGAAACCAATATACATTTTTTCATGTGAACTGCATTTATATGTACCAAAAAAATATTTTAACTGCATATTTTTCGATATTCTCCCCGTAGAATAAAATCGTTTATTCTTTGAAGCTACAAGGTATAGATCAGGCTAGTTTGATTACTATTATTTCCAAACCTTTAATTGTCTTGTTGAAGTTGCAATTTGGTGCACTACACCAGACTTGAACTTAGCTTGAAAGGTTGGAGTTTCTTGAAATATAAGATTTATATGTGGTTTACTTTGCATACTTTTGCCTAAATATTACTGAGTTTAAATTATTTCTTCTACCTGTTCTCATTGTGGCTAGAATATGAAATTTATTTCACATATTGTTGTATACGTGTTACATTTATTTTTCACTCTTTATGTTAACTCATCCATTTATTTTTTATGCGTATTCAAACCCAACTGCAAATACGTGTAAAGAGTAGTATTGCATTTGTAGAGACTATAAATGTAATGGTTGCCAGATGCAATATATGGTTTCTTGTTTTTGAAATAACTACTTACCCTATGTTTGAAAGGTGTATTGACAATATTCCATCCATCATGAATGGAGCTACGAATTTGGGTTTTACAGTTAAGAATTCGGTACAGTTTAATGAATGCATGGTTCAACTAAAACCCATGTTCAACCTACCAGAACCACCACAACATTGTAGTGCTGACATGTGTGATCATTAAAATTGGGTTAGACTTCTCTCAATTAATCAATTAATAGAGAGAGGAGTGTGGTCTTTCCTTTTAGTTTTACAGGTAAAATTGTATTGTCATACTAAATATAAGTATATAAGGAATAAAGATCATCTCTATTAATGGAGAAACAAATGATTGTTTTTTCTCATATTTTCAGTAGCAAAAATGTAATTTCATAATAAATAAAAGGATAAAATATTATTACATGTTGTCTTTTATGTGCTATTGTATGACATTTAAGTAAGATGATAATGTAAACAAAGGGGGGCGACCTATGATTTTTGGAGGTCAATTTCTTGTGAAGAATTCATAACATAGTTTGGTTTATTTTATTTGCATTGTTATTAATAAATGAGAATTTAATTCTCATGTAGTTTAGGATTTATGTTTATTTTTCATTCAAGTATTTTAGTATTTAATTTGATGTATTTTAGGGATTGGGAAATTATTTATTTCCTTGTAATTTGGCATAGTAGTGGCTAAGTGGTGTAGCATAAACAAGGCGACATGAAAATATGAACAATGTAACAATTGTAGAACCAACTTGTGGCTATACTTAAGGGATGAAGAGAAGATGATCAAGTTCACTCAAGCAAGGAAATTTTATGATTAATTCGGTGAGATTAATTAGAGGAATTTTAAAGGCTAATTCAAATTCAAATCGTGAACACCTCAATCCAACCGAAATTGATCCGATCAAATTAGATTAAGCTTGTTAGGATTATGTTAGTTAGGATTTTATCTTCAAATTTCAATTTGTTAAATTAGATCTTATATTTATCTTTTCAACAAGGTAAATCTGCCTATTTATAATTTTGTTTATTCATTAATAAAGTTAAGTTGAATTTTGAGTAAATTTGAATTGTTTTAGTTGAGAGCACTTCTCCTAAAAACCTTAGGCTGGTCGTGGCCACCATTAACAAGTTCTTATCAAGCTTCCTTGCTTGTGGCAAACCTCATAGCTTATCAAGCTTCCATGCTTGTGGCGCTTCCCCCTCCTAATCTTTCCCATTTCCCTCATCAAAACAATCTCAAATTCCCACAATTCACCAAAAACGAATTACAGTTTAAAAAGCTCAAGACTTCAAGCTAAAACGATCCTTAATTCGAAGGCAACCCCCTAGAGGTTGTCATCAAGTGGTCATTAGAGCTAGATTTTGCTTGAAACCCAAATCATGGCCAATGAGGTCAACCAAAGGACAAACATCTTCCTTTCTAGGTGTTCGGTCCAAGGACACATCTGCCTATTAAGTATTGATGGTGGTTGTACCAACATGGCTAGTTCAAGGTTAGTTTCAAAACTAAACTTTGCGACTAAACCACACCCCACTCCTTACCAACTACAATGGTTAAGTGAGATTGGGGAGATTATTGTGAACCAGCAAGTGGAGGTTCCCTTTTCAATAGGGAAATATGAAGATGTAGTTCTTTGTGATGTGGTTCACATGGAGACCAGCCATATACGTTTGGGTCGTCCATGGCAAATGGATAAGAGGACCATCCATGATGGATTCTCAAACAAATATACTTTTTTTCATCAAAACCGAAAGATGGTGTTACGTCCCTTACCTCCTGCACAAGTGATTGAAGATCAAAAGACTTTGAAGAAAAAAAATTGAGGAGGAGAAAAAGTAAATTATGTGTAAAAATGAAATTGAAGAAGAGGGAAGTGAAAGTATTTTGGTCCCAAAGCACCCCCAACCTTCACTCCAGGGTAAAGAAATCTCTTTTTCTACTAAGGAGTATTTGCCTAGTTTTATTCACAAGATTTTGCAAGACTTTGGAGTGATCCTTATTAAAGAAGAAGAACATATTCATCCACACTTTTTGGAGGCTGACTTTTACTTTGGTCAAGTTGCTCATATGGATGTGATTAGGACAAGCCTTGATGACTCAACTCTTACGAAGTTTTCTAAGGATGAATTTTTCCTCACAAAATTAATTTTTGGTGCATGTGTTATTGCTGGACTATTCATCATGGGTATAACCAATGATGAATATG
>NC_032028.1:3971154-3971512 GCF_001865875.1 Lupinus angustifolius | reverse complement strand
TTTATGTTTATTTTTTCATTCAAGTATTTTAGTATTTAATTTGATGTATTTTGGGATTGGGAAATTATTTATTTCCTTGTAATTTGGCACAGTAGTGGCTAAATGGTGTAGCATAAACAAGGTGACATGAAAATAGGAACAATGTAACAATTTTAGAACCAACTTATGACTATACTTAAGGGATGAAGAGAAGATGATCAAGTCCACTCAAGCAAGGAAATTCTATGATTAATTCGGTGAGATTAATTAGAGGAATTTTCAAGGCTAATTCAAATTCAAATTCAAATCGTCAACAACTCAATCCAACCGAAATTGATCAGATCAAATTAGATTAGGCTTGTTAGGATTATGTTAGTTA
>NC_032028.1:3821895-3971054 GCF_001865875.1 Lupinus angustifolius | reverse complement strand
AAATTCAAATTCAAATCGTCAACAACTCAATCCAACCGAAATTGATCAGATCAAATTAGATTATGCTTGTTAGGATTATGTTAGTTAGGATTTTATCTTCAAATTTCAATTTGTTAAATTAGATCTTATCTTTATCTTTTCAACAAGGTAAATCTGCCTATTTATAATTTTGTTTATTCATTAATAAAGTTAAGTTGAATTTTGAGTAAATTTGAATTGTTTTAGTTGAGAGCACTTCTCCTAAAAACCTTAGGCTGGTCGTGGCCACCATTAACAAGTTCTTATCAAGCTTCCTTGCTTGTGGCAAACCTCATAGCTTATCAAGCTTCCATGCTTGTGGCGCTTCCCCCTCCTAATCTTTCTCATTTCCCTCATCAAAACAATCTCAAATTCCCACAATTCACCAAAAACGAATTACAGTTTAAAAAGCTCAAGACTTCAAGCTAAAACGATCCTTAATTTGAAGGCAGCCCCCTAGAGGTTGTCATCAGATGATCCTTATTCGTATATAAGTGTCATTGTATATGATTTTTTTAAACTACTCCCCTATGGTGAGAGGAGTCTCATTCATTACAATTTAGATAAAAATGTTTTATGCAAATCAAATGCATGCTATACTAGGAAAAGACCCATTGCACTATTGGACCACAAATAAATTAAATGGACCCAGCCCATTAGCTACCTATACAGGCCGTTCTTAGACGTAATTTTATTTTACTCATTATTATTTGAAACAGATTTGAGACACGCCGCACGCGCCGCTCCCCTCGCCGCCGGTAAAGCCCTTAGTGTCTCTTCTCATTTAAACAGCGACCAGTTTTTTTTTATAACTTCCTTATCTATTCAAATATGGTTAATTTTGTTTTGTTTGGATTCTAGTTTTCTGTCTTTACTCTATAGTATTCATTCTCAACTTGGAATTATATATTTCGTGCTTAATTGAGTATGCTATGTCTTCTTTATATCTTTAGTGTGTGTAACCGTGGAAACACTGAACAACAACAATGAGCAATTCCTCATCAAAATCACGCCCACCTTCTTCACAACCATCAGAAACAACTACTTCATCCAAGCGCAAAAGAGGAGTTTTCCAAAAAGAATGTAACCGTTTTTTTTTTCATTTCTTGTTTTTTATAATCTAATTATCTTTATCTATCTTTCTTTCTAACTCTTTTTTGTTGTTGTTATAGTGCAGCACATGATGTATGGTTTTGGAGATGACGTTAATGTATGTTATTTTCCAATTTTAAAATTTTATCATCTGTACACAGTTTCTATTCTATTGTTGTTACAACATGACATGATTTTCCATCACCGGAAACTGATTCAGCGGCAGCATATGCTTCATATCTATTAGCATTTGTGTATTTAATTCTGTTAGAGCTAGTTAGAGTTGTTGATAGTAATTAGACAACTGCCACTGTGTTAGTTTCTCAGTTCAGTTACTTTACCATAGTTAGATACTTTTAATCTCAGTCAATGATGAGTTGAAAGAATTTTCTGTATGTTGACTTTCGTGATTTCAATCTCTCTGATCTAAAGAATTCTCTCTTCCCTTAGAGCTTGCATGTGTGAAAATCTTTTAACCATCCTTTTTGTGTTCGGCCGAGGACTTTTGTGATTTCTCCATCAATTTCACCTTGTTCTCTGATCTAACATGCAAACTGAATCCCTAATATCTGAAAGTTCGAGTGAGCACAATGTTCAATCTAGAATTGACCAATCACAAAATCCAACTTCACCTTACTATATTTATCCATCAGAAAATCCATCGGTTGTTTTCTTTTCAAAGAAAGAATAGAAAGATTGAAGAAAGAATGTATCCAAGATCAATATGATCTTGAATCTATAAAATTGTATTGAAAGAAAGAAATACAAGAGTACAAGAATAAAATGGTAACTGCCAGCAGTTTCCCTCCCAACCGAATTGCTCCAATTCAGTTATTCCACATTTACAAAATGTCCAAAAACTTCCTTCTTCACAAGCTTCCCCTTCTCTATTTATACAAATAATACCCTAGTCTAACTAACTAATAAGGGTATTCTAGGAATTCCCTCTTTATTTAATTCAAACAACTCCTAACAACTAACCTCTTTTCTACTACCCTATGCCAACCCTATCAATACCCCCTCCTAAAAGAACCACCTTGTCCTCAAGGGGAAAATTGGGAAAGTTCTCCTGGATACATTCTCCATATAATGACCAAATATGTGCACTATCTTCACTAGCAGAGCTAATGTATTTTCCACTTCTATCCCAACAGATGGAAAGAATGTTCTTTAACGTGTCCCTTTAGATTGCGTAGAATGTTATCAACCTCAATTTCAACTATGTTGATACCATTTCCTATAGCAGTAGCAAGAAACTTCCCACTACGAGGCTGAAATCTGACTTGTTTACTACCTCCCTTAGTCTCCCCCATTATTGATGAACTAACCGATTGTACACAAGTAACAACAACTGAAAGACTTTCCTCCTCCTTTGCATGAACAGAAGTTTTGATTTTCCATAATTTTTATCACTTGGTCTGTTATTTTGTCTCCTACATTTACTGGTCGGCCATCACCACCAGAAACTTCTGCGTTTACCGAATCATCTTCCTCTATATTTCTGTGATGATACCCAGAATTATCCCCCATTATTGATGAACTAACAGATTGTACACAAGTAACAACAACTGAAAGACTTTCCTCCTCCTTTGCATGAACAGAAGGAGAGTTAACACTTGAGCATGAATTTGCAGATGATAATTTCAAAGGGATGCTCTGATTCGCAGCTTCTTCCAAACTCTTATTCTCCATTTGATTTTTCTGTTCTATCAACAAGACTTTTTGGATAATTTCAGATAAGGAATGTAAATCATACATTTTTACCTCTGCTTGTAGTTCCTTCTTGAGCCCATTCAAGAATACTCCTTTCACAAGTTCTTGATCTAGAATCCTCAAGGTCCCACCGTACTTCTCGAATTCTTCCACAAACTCCTTTACGGTTCCCCTTTGTTTCAAAGACAGCAGTATCTCGAAAGGATTCTGCATCATCGAATGTTGAAATCTCCGGATTACCGTCACCTTGAACCCTTCCCAAGAAGGCCTAGGACTACATCTTTCCCACCATTGGAACCATTTTAAAGCCTTCCCTTCCAAGGCCAATAGTGTCGTCTGCATCCTTTCAGCATCGGAGACCCCTTCCACACGAAATACCTTTCCAACTGGCGGGTCCAGTCGTAAGCATCGTCTCCCGCGAAAACAGGGAGCTCGAATTTTTGCCACTGTTTCTGCATTTTTTTTTGTGTCGTAGCAGAAGTTTTTCAGGCACCAGGTCGGTGCTCTGATACCGGTGTTAGAACTGGTATTAATCACGAAAAGAAAGAGTAGAAAGATTGAAGAAAGAATGTATCCAAGATCAATATGATCTTGAATCTATGAAATTGTATTGAAAGAAAGAGATACAGGAGTACAAGAATAAAATGGAAACTGCCAGCAGTTTCCCTCCCAACCGAATTGCTCCAATTCAGTTATTCCACATTTACAAAATGTCCAAAAACTTCATTCTTCACAAACTTCCCCTTCTCTATTTATACAAATAATACCCTAGTCTAACTAACTAATAAGGGTATTCTAGGAATTCCCTCTTTATTTAATTCAAACAACTCCTAACAACTAACCTCTTTTCTACTATCCTATGCCAACCCTATCATATTCTCACTGGTTCGAATCTTGATCAATGAGCTAGGTCCATGTGTATAAGCACTTTCTAAGAATAAGCTGGTATCACTGATGACATGATACCAGTAGCAGATCTGGTGTATCTTGACGGGGGAAGTGCCAACACCATGATAATTTCATAGGGGTGAGCCTTGGGTTGCTTGTGACCTTGAGGGCATAAGTTCACCTCTTGGAAACAACCTTTCCACTTGGGTAAGGTTGTTACATCTATCTACCTGAGACCCTACTAGGTGGGAGCCTCATGAATTGTGCTGCCCTTTTTATTTGTCCAGTGACTTTAATCTCCGCAAAGATTATTCAGAGCATCTTTGGATGACCAAAGTCTTGAAATTTTGTACAGAATTCTAAGAACAGTTTTCTCATTGATTTAGAACTGCTGATGTAGTTGCTGCTGTTGGAAAATCATGCTGTAATAATTCTTGTGGTTATGTAATTATTTCAATATGTATCTGTATACTTTTTTAGATGTAAGTTGTACATCTTATGTGCATCAGTATTAACTTGAACTTTTCAACGATTGCCACCCTGCACAATTAGCCACTTCCTGAAAGTGTGGCACTGATGGAGGACATCGTTGTGGAATATGTCACAGACCTGGTAAGCACCTTCTTATGTTTTTTATATTGTTCACCTGAGTTTCAGTGCTATTGCGTGGTTGTTGCCTTTTGTCCTTCCTAAAGCAAAGTTTTCCTGGCCAGGTACATAAAGCCCAAGATATTGGATCACAGAGGGGGAAGCTATCCGTGGATGATTTCCTCTATTTGATTCGCAAGGTACTCTTTGTTAATAAAGATTGCAGTTAATTATTACGAAAAGATTATATTTTATTGGAAACCTTGAATTCTCAAGTGGAGTTCTTTCCAAATTCTCAAATATCAAGAGAACCATTATTTTATGACACAATATTCTACTGAATTGCTCATCCTTTACATAAGTACTTATTCCAAACTTATTCAGAATCAGATTTCACAAGACACAATTATAAATTGAACACTTTCACGAACCAGAAACTTCGATTCTGGTCTTCCTTTAGACGATGTATGTAGTCTTCAATTGCTTATACGCTATGCATGATGTATGAAGGCCTGCTGTCATGGATTAAGGCTGATACTTTGAACACTATGGACCATGATCTAATCCTATCCCTGTTGTCCTTGCCGGTCTGCAGAGAACACTATATACCTTCTATTTGACTTCTCCTCATGTATAGACTTCTTGTCTTTGGTTTTACAGCAATAGTACCATTAAACTTGAGCATAAGATTTCTGCTGATTGGTCCAATTCTTTTTTGAGTAAATGCAAGTACCATAGATTATGAAAGTTGCAACTTACTGGCAGGGTTAGATTTCTGGCTCCTTGTGTAGGCTGAATCACACTAAGAAACCTTTCCTACACTAGGCTGAGAATCCTGAGGTATAAGTTTCCAGATATATACGATGCCCTATGAAGAAGATTACCTCCCAATTGTTCATGAAGTTGAGGAACTGCAGTACTGCACCTTGATGTTATTAGAAACCAGTTAAGAGTTGTGTTCATAATCTTTTGTTAAAAAGTGAAGAAAAAACTCACTCAGTCTATTAGAGAACTGATTACTCCCCAACCTTCCAGAGGACCATATTCTGTTGATTGTTCATAGTGGTTAAAAAGAAATTTGGAAACAAGCCTAGATGCAGCTCAGGCGAACAGCCTCAGAAGATGCAGCCTTAAAACAGAAGATTCTTAGCTAACATATAATTTTGTTCTCATAACATTTCATTTAAAAAATAAGATCATACTATCATTAAAATTGTATACCTATTCATGATAATCTTGTCATTTGACTAGTATCCATAAAACTCCTTATATAATGCAGGATTCGCGAAAGCTTAACCGCTGTACAGAACTGCTGTCCATGAATGAAGAGCTGAAACAAGCAAGAAAAGTGTTTGAATCAGATGAAGACAAACTCAGGAAGGTTTTTGAGGTGGATGAACCAGCGAATGATTAAGGAGGAAGGTTATTGAACTGCACCAAAGCTGCATTTTACTTTAGAGCTGACGTGTTTCCTTATTTTTTGAGGATGCCCCAGATATAAAACTACCCAATGTATATATCATGGAATTGAGTCTGTGTTTCATGTTTGTAGTTTGGTAATGGAATTCAATGTGTGTATAATAACATGATAAAAGTTTGATGAAAGAACACAGCTACCAACTCATTTGACCAAAATAGTTGGGGTTAAAATATAATTTGTGCTCGGATCAGGTACAACAAGCCCAAAGAAAAAAAGAGAAAAGGGAAGGGGTCAAAGCTGCAACCTTTGTGATTATTATTGTTACCGTTAATTTGATAGAAATGCCAAAGAAGTAAGTGATTTTTCGTAGGTGTATGGTGTTAGCAGGGAAATGTTGTATAGTATATGGACTCTACTGCTCACTGAATATGAGAACAACTGGGGACAAGATCATATATGATTGAATAAAAGTTATTTTGATCCGTATATTTAGCACCATAAGTTCTTTGAAAGTGAAATTGGTTATCTCACATCATTTTTGCCAACACCATTTTTCACACTCAATTCACATCATCTTTCACGCCACCTTTCAAACTTAAAAGATAATTTGTACATTTTTTTCTCCTACACTTCCTTTCGTATTTTCTTTTATCTCTACTCTTTTCTATCACCTCTTCCTATGTCTCTCTACAATACGTTATCGACACCTAAAAAGATGGCCTGAGGTAAACATTTTCCAAGAGTGTGGGTGGTGATTGGAATGAGTAACTTAATATATTGTAATGTTGAAAGGTTGCTGAGAATGGTATATAAAAAAGGTGAAAACATTAGACTTGAAATTAAACTAACATGCTTATTCAAATAAAAAATATTTTTTTAAAGATATTTATTTAAATTAGACTATTCAAACGATAACCACTTTCAAAAGTTGTTGAAATTTATTACATGAAAACCAAGACAATCAAGGTTGCGAAGAGAAAAGAAAAGAAACCTGAATGAATAAAATTAAGGAAGGATCATTCTGTGACTTTAATCACGCTAAACAAAGTCATGCCAACTCCCAGTTGAATAAAAGTAAGGAATGACAATTCCAGCGTATGAAACATATTCCAATTGTTCCAATTTACCACCATTTCAAATGCTAACATTATCTGCTACATTCTAGCTTCTTCCTACTTTTACTTTTAAATAGGTCAGTAGAAGTAAACGAAATGAAAAAGAATGATTTGTCCAAACAATTTGTTAGGTAGGTAAAAATCATTATAGATGATAACATAATAAAACCTAAATAATAAGATGAACCTCAATTTTAGATTAAATAAAATGAAATTTAATACATCATAAGATAATCATCTGTTACTTAATAGACCTAAGACCAAAGAAAATGTAAATGATCAGTACTAACATATTGTGTAGTTGATGTGATTTTAAGGAGTCTGCATCTAATTAGGATTATGATACATCAATTTTAATGGACAAGATTTAAAACAGAAAATAACATATTTTTAAATAAATTATTGCACAAAAAATGAAAATAATAAACCTATCCTCTCTTCCACTTAGTGGTATGAGGTCATTATGATGAGAAAAAAATGTATATAATATTGATTTTTCAAAAAAAAGTAATCAAATGAATTGTTGTTGATATAGTGATTGTGCATAAATTTTATATTGAGTTTATAGATTTTACACTCTATTATTATTATTATTATTATTTTAATTTCTCCTTATTTATGACTGAATAAAATAATTGCATCTGGTTTGATCTGTCTCTAAAGTTTAGAGACCAAACAATGTTTGTATTGGAACCATCACTCTCACACTTCACAACACCAAGTTTAAGCTCAAACTCATGCCACCATTTCCCACAATTCAAACTAAACCCACATTCATTGCTTGTCTTCTACACTGTTACATGTTTGGTTTTTTTGAGCTAAAAGATCTGTGTTTTTACTGAAATGGATAGTTCAGAGAAGGTGGTTGTTGTGATTATGGTGGGTGGACCCACTAAAGGTATTTCATATCTTGCATCTCTTTCTTATCAAAGTTACACCCTTTTTCTCATTTGGGATTTTGAGGTTTTATTTGATTTTGTTTATTTGCTTTTGTTTCATTTGTGCAGGTCTCTTTCATTCAATACTCCAAAAAGGCAAAAACCCTTTTACAAATATATCTTTTAAAAGGCAATAAGGTAAAAATGGTATGAGGTGTATCTGTTGAAAAGAGTTCGTGTGTTTGAGAAAAAAACAAGAAGAAATTGAAAGAAGAAAATATTAGAGAAAAGTTCATCTCCAGCAATGATGTTTGGTTAATAGGAACAAGTATACTCTACCGGAGATGAAAATTATTTTTTGTACCACAAAAATTACTTTTTTTTACTTTTGCTGAGTGGCAAATTGTTATTTCATTAATACCATTTTTTTTTCCAGTACATGCGTCACAGTCACCATTATGGGAAAGGATCCCTCCTCAATTAATAGTAGCACCAACGTGGTACTTGGAAGCCCTAAGAGCATCCTATAGAACCTTGGAGAGACACGATTGTAGCATTCTTAAACGATCAACGTGGCACACTCTTTTACCACAGGTATCTTCATCACTGGCTTCACCCGTGTGAAACTCTTTTTCATATTCTATAAATCAGCTTCAGAGCTTCAATCCTTTATTTCTATACTATATAGGGAACCAAAAGCACAACAACACGAGTTGCTCACTTGCAATGTTGCAAATGGCAACACATAAAAAATGCACACTCTACACCTTTTCTAAATATTTTTGTAGTAAGTAAGTAGGCTAGTTGAGTGGACAAAACAGTACTTTAGAATTGGATATGGGAAGGGCTCCTTGTTGTGAGAAAGTTGGGTTGAAGAAGGGAAGGTGGACAGAAGAAGAAGATGACATTTTGAGAAAATATATTAAGGAAAATGGTGAAGGTTCATGGAGGTCATTGCCCAAAAATGCAGGTAGCTAGCCAGTTATTAAATTCCTTGGTTCTGCAACTTTGCTACTTAGATCGATGATGCTATTATTAGCCCAATTAATTTGCTTGTGGGGGCATTTTTGTTTTGAGTTTGAACAACTGCTAACTTAAAATTATAGTGATGACAATGCCACTATTTTGAAATTATTTGTTAACATAATTTTTGTTAACTATCAAGCTAGCAAGTGACACTATAAGGTACATTTGTTTTGATGAGTGGTGAGAGATATTAACACACAATTTTAGTTTATTTGACAAAAAAAAACTTACAACTATATTTAATATGTATATATTGATAGTATAAGTATTTTTTACATTCTCAATAGATCATTCATCGTTGACTTATTAATTATTATTGACTCACAAACAAAAATAATACAAATCAATAATGAATAATATGCTAACAATGTTAAAAACTTTACATTATGCACAAATTTTAAACTCTAACTAATAATATAGTGGGACAAATTATTTTTCCTTTGGTATCCCTCCTTTCTCAACAAACCAAAAATAGCATCTTATCTGTTGATGATTGGATTTAAAGTTTACCTTTATTTTTTCATTTGAGTTATTCATCCGTCTATATATATCTGAGTTGCATTTAACTTGGGATTTTGAAGGATTACTACGGTGTGGGAAGAGTTGTAGGCTAAGATGGATTAACTACCTGAGAGGTAATCTCAAAAGAGGGAACATTTCTGCTGAAGAAGAAGATATCATTGTAAAGTTGCATGCTTCTTTTGGTAACAGGTTAGTGCCAACAACATAAGGAAACTTCTACACATTCAAGAAACTGATATGCAAATTGTACTTAGTTTCTGACAACTTTTGTTTTAAACAGTAGTTTTCATGATAATTACTACAATAAGTTGGTTTATTCCTTAATGTATCAATGTATGACCAAATCACAACGTTAAACAACATAACCTCAATTCATCTTCTTGCCAACGAGAAGTTAAAGCTCGCCTGTTGTCTTTGTCCGTAATAATATAGATGACGTGACACCTAATCATTTATTTCATTTTTGTCACACTTAGTGTCCCACCTAATTAAAAAATCTAATTTAATTAAAAAATATATTATAATTATAGAAATTAATAATTTTATATTATTCCATAAAATTTAATTGGTTAAATATACGAAGAAAGAATTATCTTGGTAACCCCACCCATACTAATATTCTTTAACTTTATGTGGCAACAAGTTGCAACTATTTAATTATAAAGATTCAGTAGTCTTATTTCAACCATTTCAATTTAATAACTTTTCATTTAACAAGTCAAATGATTTTTATCTCTTTTACTTTTCATCTATTATTTTTACAAACATTTATGAAAATGCATCTAAAAACCAAAAAAATAAATAGCTTAGAGTAGTAATACTTCAATTGTCTATACAACATATTTGCAATAACTTAAAGTTTATTTATATTATGAATAATGAAAAAAATAATATCACATTTGATCATTGTATACACTTATATATCCAGTACAGTGAATATGAATTAATGCAGAGGTTAATTTGTGCTAGCTGGTTAATTTTCAGATGGTCCTTGATAGCAACTCACTTGTCAGGTAGAACAGACAACGAGATAAAGAACTATTGGAATTCTCACCTTAGTCGCAAAATTTACAGTTTCCGGAGACCAACTATTACGACAGACATGGATCCTACACCGAATGTAGTTATTCCTCCAAGGCGTAGAGGTGGCAGAACTAGCCGTTGGGCCATGAAGAAGAACAAAATCTCTACTCAACAAATACCCAAACACATTGTCCTTCAACAAAATACTAATGAAACTACTCACCCAAAACAGAATAACAATAATAATCATAATAATAATGATGAAGTTGCACTGGAAGTTCTACTACCACCTACCCCATCATTAGAAAGAGAAGGTAATTTCATGGTCTTGGATCCTGACGTAGAAGACACGGTAGAAATAGCTGCAGAGTTAGGTGATGAATTAAGTTCCTATTATGATGGAAAAGGTTCAGACAGTAATTGTTCTTCATTATTGAACTATGTTGTTGGAGACATGGATTTGTCTTTTCACGTGGAAGAGGTTAAAACAACACATGATATTTTAGTTGACGGTGAGAAACAACTTAGTGATGACCTGTTAGAAGGGCTACACTATCAACAAGTTGAAGATTGCATTAATGATGTTGGTGGGTCGTTGAGTTATGGTGACAAAGACATCATGGACAATTGTGTTGTGGAAGCGTGTGGAATTTCAAGTGAGGACAATGGTGTAATTAAGGTGACTATGAACGATGGTTATAGTGATGTACAAGATGTGTGTCCTAATAAAATGTCATCAATTGAGGATCAAAATAGGAATGGTGTGAACCTTACTACTACCACCTTAAATGATGAAAATGGTGAGTGGTTATATGATAATTTGGACTGGGAAAACATCATGGCATTTACTAATCATGATGATAAATATAATGAGTCTGATGCAAAGGAATCTAAAGAAGATTTGCTGAATTGGTTGTGGAAAGATGATGAATGGGAAAGTGAATGCAATAATTTGGGTGAGATAGATCTTCAGGAACAAAATGACATGGTTGCTTGGCTTCTCTCTTAAAAGAGAAGAAAGTTTCACATTCCTTTTAATTAGGCTAATGTTTATGAATTACTTTTCCTTTGGTACTGTTGGTAATTTTTTGCTATATTGGGTTGTAAAAAGGTTGAATGTACAGTATCCATCAATAAGACTCTTCCAAAAGTTTCATGAAGGCTTTTGAACAGTTCTTACATTGCTTAAATGCATTTTTGTTGTCTACTTTTCCTCATGTCTGATGTGTGTTTGCTACAACTATCTCAAATGTAGTTAAACAGTAAAAAGTCAAGGGCTAAACACTTGTAAGTGTAAAATGAGAATAAAAGATTAAACGTGAGAGTATGAATAATTTTTAAATTTATTCAATTTAGAAATACAAAAGATGAAGACCCTTAATTTTTTTTAGTGTATGTAGTTATAATCTCCCATTCTTGGTATCATCTGAGCCTATAAATAACACTTTAGAAAAAAAAGGACGAAATCCACTTATTCCAACTCTTCGTCTTAACTATTAATTCTTATAGAATTCAATTTTAGAGATATCTAATGGTTTAAATTTAGAAACTAATGTTTAATTTTTTTTCGTAATCGAAGAAATTGGGGGTCACTTTTCCCTTTTTTTTCCTAATGTTCTTTTTTTGCAAGTAAAATAAAGGGGACTTCAAAAATTTAAAGGATTATTTCGTTCCTGATAATTATTTATTTAATTACTAAATTTAAATTATTAGATATCTCTAAAATTGATGACTAAGATGTGAAATAAATTTTAAATACTTATGGGAATGTAAACAAAACAGTTAATACTTAATACTATTTACTTAATTTTAGCCAAATAATCTTTACTGATTTTTTTATGTGCATAAAGTTTGTCCCCCGATTTTTTTATCCGTACTTCTTGTCTCCAGACTTTTTTTATTATATAATGCTAGTCAATTAGTTAAATATTTATAAAGAAAGGTAAGATGTTGTTATATATATACACAACATGTTAAACATAGTTTTTCTCGTACTAATTATATGACATCATACATTATTTAATTAAGTAAGACACACTACCAATAATATGCATAATAAAACATACAAATTAAAGTATTACAATTATAAATCATAAATTATCACCCCTATAATTAAGTTTCAAGATACAAAGAAAGAATTTAAAATACATGCACCATCATTGTAATTTTTATAGTGTTAGCACATCATTCATCATTAATTTCTTGTATTACTTTTATTTGAGAGTCAATAATGTTTAACATATGAATGTTGACAATTTCTTGACAATATAAAAACACTTACATTATCAGTATATACATATTAAATTCATACAAAAAACTTAAATATCAGGTAACAAATATATTGGTATATTTCAACATAGCTAAAGATATGGTTGTATTATATAAAACTAATTTTCAAGGTGTTTAATATTTTTTGTAATAGAATAATCCCTCGTCACGGAACAAACCTAAGTTTGATTGATTCTAAACCGTAACATTTCAAAACAATAATTTGCTTTTATAAAGGACAAACCTCCCATTCAAATCGATATCTAATTCGATTAGAAGTAGTCAAATTGATTATAACGATTGATTTTGATCAATTGAACCCGATTGATTCTGAATTGAACTAGTATTTAACCTATATGACTTTTAAGTAAAATTGACTATTCTAGATGTCTTTTATGCATGGCTATATGAGTTAGTAGTAGACTGTTGACTATTCTATATATGTCTTTTATGCACGGCTATATGAGTTAATAGATTGTTTGTACAACTACAAAATAAATTGCCTTAAATGGTGCTAAGAAGGGTAGGTGGTTGAAAGGCACAGCATAAATGTGTGTAAGAATATACGTCCTATGCTTAGGGTGACGAGTAAGGATACTCTCTAGTATTAGAGATAAAAGTTTTTGGCGGATAAAAATATTGTCTTATTACAAAAGTGGGTAAAAATGTATGGAATGAGAGGTTCCTCATTCTAGAGGTGGCTGGGCCTGAGTCCCATATTCTCTATGTTTCAAACTATAACAAGTATTGCGGCGTAAGAAGGGGAAAATGAGAGTAACTGATGAATAGAGATATGTACAATACACTAAATCAAACTTGTTTGTTTAATTAATGAAACAAACTCAAGAACAAAAGTAAGTTTGATTATTTAGATGAGTCAAGTGTAAACTTTACAAAATTGGCATAATAACATATATACGAATGACTCTTACATGTATATAAAATCGTATTTACATATTTATTATTTATAACAATTATAATATTTATTATTTTTATTTTCATTGACAAATATATTGATCTATTTTTTAGCATTAAAAATAATTTAAATTTTGAGGTGGAAGCTCGCAACAGATAAACTATCATATCACAGCTTATAAATGAATAAAAAAGTAGCTTTAACCAAACAAATTTATGTATTAAATTATTTCTTCAAATAAATTCCTTAACTAACTTATAATCCTCTCAATGATGTTAAAAAGCACAATTAAATTACATTTTACTATTTCTTTTCATCCGGGTTTGCAATTATTTTCTCTAAAACAGGTATATATATTGATTACGTCGGGAACGTTACGTCAATTGACAAGGGAATTAAAAGATAATTTTGCATTGAAAATATTAATACGTTAAGGAGTAATAAAATTATTTTTTAGTCCAAAATTACTTCTTTTATTTTCTTTAACACGTGGCATTAATAATAAAATAGAAAATGGTTGGCACAGATGAATCCTCAACATAAATTTCAACAGCTCCTAGCAGTATATTCTAATTTGTAATTCTAATATTCTATGTAGAATTCCAACTACCGACAGGGTTGGTTGGCAACTAAGACGTGCAGGGAACTACGGAATATTATGTCCTATTATATTTTTTATTTTTTTTGTTTTAATGTTTTAACTAATTTATAATTTAAAATATATAAAAATTAAAAAAGTAGATGATTATCTGTATACAAAATATAAAATAATATTTCTCAAATATGTACTATTCTCTCGTTCGATCACAGAGAAATCAATTTTTTGAGGTATAACGCCACTTGAAGAAATATCTCTCTCAAAAATACATTTTACTTCCACAAAAACTCAAGTGTTCCATTGTGACTTGTGAGGCAAGTGTTAATGATATTTATCGGAGTAAGTTAGCAAAGAAAAACTTAAAATATATATAAGTATGCTAATTTGATCCCCATGCACACTTAGTTTCCTATATATCATTAAAATGTGTCACATGTACCCTAATTAAATCAATAAAAATGAAAAATACAGATTCCAATATTCTAAAAAAAAACGAGTAAATATAGTTTGCGTAAAAATATTCCAAAAAAACATATTCTAAAAATTACCGTTTTAACTAATATTTATAATGTTTAAGGATTAATTTATAATTGAGGATGAATGCACTTACTTTCTATCTTAGTCATCAATTCTAGGGAAATCTAATAATTAGTGAGTAGATCTAAACTATTAAATATCTCTAAATTCGATGACTAAGATGAGAAATAAATTTAAAAAACTTATTTTTTGAATAAGTGTATCTCCACTCTTTATAATTTGTTGTTTTGTACCTGTGAAATTAGTACACTACTAAATGAATGATATGCAGTACTCAATGGTTAGTAACTTAGTATAGGTGGAGTCTATTGTCTAACACAATCATAATTGAACTTTTGAATCCGGTGTAACTCTTTTTTTTTAATAATATTATCTTTTGCCCTTAAAAAAATCATAATTGAACTTTATAAGATTTTATACAGTAGTAACATCATTTTTTCATAAAAGTTTTTTTTCTAAAATTGTGAAGAGTTTTGGCACAAGTCTCAGAAATTAAAGACTAGATGTAAGACTCTTTTGGACTTTTTCTCTCTTTCTTACTCACTATTGTTACATCACTACTTTATATCCCTTTCACTATACTCTCAAATAATTAAACTGTTGTATCTCAAATAAAAATGTGTTTTCTGTGTCAAGTATTCCACGAACATAAATAGATGAAAAACTAACCCTCGAACATGCATTGAATCATAGGTCAAGTTTACCAATGATCACAATCAAAATTGAGTAGACAGGTTTTCTTTTGAAATGTGAGTAAGTATTCAAATATTGGAAGTATATTTCAATCATTTGTCGTCTCCTTCCCCCTCTATCTTAATTTTCTTCTACGAAATAAAGTTCAAGTCTTAGATATGAATTAAGGAGAGATAAAAAGATGTTATGTCATAGTTTAACGGTACACTAATCTGCTCTTGAGTTTGGAATGTTATTGCTAGTTTTTTATTATTTCTTTCAGCAGGTGGGCTGACAGTTGTTTTGTTTTTGGGCAGTCCAAGGTCTTTGGTAAGGAAAAAAACTTATATGGAAACGCAGGTAAGATATCATATTTAGATATAAATATATTTTATGGTTTTTGATGCTATTATTTAATGGTTTCGTCTCCATACAAGTTTTTCTTCTTGGTAGATGCGGTTAACTTTTATATCACCCTTCATTACTTTGTTTCTTTTTTCTTTTATTCTTTTTTCTTGTAATTTTGTTCCTTCTTTAATGAAATTTCACTTATCGAATCCTCTTCCAAGACCTCGTATAAGTCTCAACGATATTTTCATCTAATAAACTAATAGGTTGTACGTACAAATATACTGTATTGCAATGTAGTTATTAGGGTAGGGTAGTAGGTAGCTAGGAGCCTAACATAAGATCATCTCCAATTATTAGCATATACCCCATTTGTCGACATTATCTTTTGGTTGTCAATTATTATCTTAAACATATTTTCTTAACTAACTCAAAACTTTAATAGCTAACATTTTTTCTCCATACTCAAAAGCTTTCCCATAAGAATTTGAGTCTAACATATATACAATGTTATAATAGAAATTCTTACACACTCAATATATCATATATCATTTATTTATATTACTTTTTGGAAAATCTATGATAATTGAATATAAATAGTTGGTAACGAAATGACAATTATAAAACTTATACACTACTTTCAGTGTATAATTTCTTTTTCTAACAAATTTTACCAACTCATTATATTGATTTTCTTTTTGGTCAACATACATGTTTCACTTAGGATAAAAGATACAACTCCATGCTTCCACAACAATATTTGCTAAGTTGGTATATTATACGCTAATTGTTAAGGGCTGACATATATGGCCTTAGACAACTATTGGAATTGCTCGAAGATCTTATGACAATATAAATGTGTATACGATCATAATTCCCCTATTTCACTATATCTTGCAAGGGTCTTGCAAGGAGACGTCCCTTAATTCTCCATGATTCAAACTAATTTCATCAAAGGAAATTTTGTAAATAATTTGCATAAAGTATTTTTTGGCATTGGCTCACCTCAAACAAGTTCTATATCTAAACTAAATTAAAAACAAGTGTTACTGCATCTATGGTGGTATGTACCAAATTAAAAAGTAAATAAGGGATCCAACTATGTGGATTAAAAAGTTTGGATACTAGTAATCATTTAGACAAATTAAGAAGTTTTGTGGTAAATGTAAGATTTATATTTTTTAATTTTGTTCAGCATAAAAGTCGTGGAAGTGGGAGAAGACTTCATAATTTTGATATTTTCCTCTTCAGAAGTTGCAGAGTAGGATCACGACTTTTGGATGGCTAGAACTTGTGGAATGAGATCACAACTTCATAGTGTGCAAACAACATCACTTAAAAGTTTTTATTGTATTTCATAACTTCCAAGTGTGCAAACAACAATACCTAGAAGTCTCCATCATGCATGGTTCACGACTTCTATAAGGGTGATAATATCCCCTTAAGAAGTCTCCAAGAAGGTTCATGACTTCTCAATGCCTATCATATGGTTGGGCATGTAAGGGGAAACTCGACTTCTACATTACTCTTACATTTATTGGTCCTCAAGAAGTTGATACTCTTAATTAGTGACCACATTCAAATTATTCAATGTAACAACGTTATTCCTTGTTGCTTAGATATTCTCTGTTCTAGATAATGTTTCATGGGATCTCGATTCTCAGTCAAATTGGCTTGTAACATTCATCATTATAGTGATTTGGCGTAGTATGATTCGTAACCAGAGTTCGATATATTGATGACGTAATTTCTCAATTCAGTGGTATCTTACCACGTGTTCCCGCTTTCCACGTGTCTCGGATACTTTAGAATTTGACACTATGCGCCAGTCATTATGTGCCACGTCAACAACCAAACGTCACAAAGGTGAGAGCAATTCTGATTTGCCTAGAGTAGATGCCACGTGCTGAAGCAGAGTAGCGATACTGCTACGCCATCACACACTAGAAAACTTCATAAAAACATTAAAGAAACTCGTTAAGCTGAAACCAAGAGAAAAACGAAGTTAAGAAGAACCAGAAGATGGAGAAGTCTCAGATCTGGATTAAAACGACAACGTTTGCAGCGATCGCGTTCGCTCTGATATTCGTATCAGCCTATGCAGACGACGTCGTTGTGCTCTCTGAAGAAAACTTTGAGAAGGAAATAGGTCAAGACAAAGGAGCTCTCGTTGAGTTCTACGCTCCTTGGTAATTACTACACCGATCTTTAACGATCCATGATGGATTCATTTTTTTTCAAGTCGTTAGGGTTTGCTTCAATCGTATATTTTTTATACTAGATGGTGAAACTTGTCGATCTATGATATGATGCTGTTTTCGATTTTGACGCAATTTAGTTCATCTAGATCGAATCTAGAGTAATGTTCCTGATAATTCTCTGATTCGGGTAATTTAGTGCGAGTATTTTAGTTTGTTCATCTCATTATTAACCTTTTTTATGAGGGATTTAGGTTAAAAATTTAGGACCATTAGCTTTTCTTTGTCTATTATTTAATCTAATAGAGGTTAATTACATTCTTTGATTCTTTAAATCGAATAATTGGAAGATAAGGAATCAGAGGAACTAAAAGGTGCAAATGTGCAATTGAGATTACCTTAATTTATGAAATTTGAACCATCAAACTTAGGATTGATTGACGGAAATAAACACGTAAATGTAAGACAATATAAGCTCTTAAAAAAGTTGTAAACAGGAATAACATTGATATCTAACAAATCTATGTACTTTTAATTGATAGCAGTGGTTATTTAATTGATATTCTGTTGATGCACACATACAGAAGAAACATAATTGAATCCATTGAAGGAGAATATAAATACCGGGAAGAGGACAGGATATCTTCTAAAGAGATGGGAATGAAAAGAAAATAATGAAAACCTCCAATTATCACTCCTCTAAACAAACCATGCACAAGCGTTCCCAAAATCTGTCTCAAAACAAGTCTTTCCTTTACTGAACCATGTGCCATCAAACAAGTAGCAACCCTGCCCAAAGAATAAATCAGAAGTTCTAATTAATCATTTTTTTTACAAAGTGTTATCCAACAAAGTATGATGCACACTTATATCTCTCTTTTGCCACTATAGGTGTGGGCACTGCAAAAAGCTTGCTCCAGAATATGAAAAGCTTGGTTCCAGCTTCAAGAAAGCCAAAAATGTTGTAATTGGCAAGGTCAGCATGCTGGTCTTCTCTGAGTTCATACCTTTGAATACTGTTTGCATTTTTTTACATCAGTCAACATAGTATTTTTATGTATCTTTTATTCTTCAAGCATTTTTATCTGTCTATGATTCTAGTGGTAATTACGTTCTTGAGCATTTTGGTGTTATATACCTATCTTCATAACCTTGAAGACTAGGCTACAAGCCTACAACTTTTAACATTTAATATGTAATTCAGCAAGGACTCTTTTTCCTCTGCTGTTGAGCTCTCAAGTTTTCTTCTTGAATCTTCAAAATAACATCCCTCCCCCTTCCTTTAGAACTATATGCATAGGAAAGTAATCTTTAAACTTGGGGATGGGACCTCCATAAAAGTGATAGTGTTTAGTAAATTTTACTCATGCTGTTTGTGTTTGTACGTTGTTATGGTTTCTTGTTGACCTTCATTGAAAAACCAATGAACTCATTAGACATTAAATTGACAAATCATACTTTTAATGTGCTGTAGGTGGACTGTGATGAGCACAAGAGTTTGTGCAGCAAATATGGTGTCTCTGGGTACCCAACAATTCAATGGTTCCCAAAAGGATCCCTAGAACCCAAAAAGTGAGGAGACCTTGGCTATTTAAAACTTAACATCGACAAGATTTTATATCTCAGTTTGTATAGTTCTTTATCTTGGTTTTTCACATATATCCTTCCTTTTGCATTGAATAGTTGATTTTGGAAAATTTCTACAGGTATGAAGGACCACGCAATGCAGAAGCACTTGCGGAGTATATAAATACAGAAGGAGGTACATGCTTTAATATCTCAGGAGGAAAAAGCATTGAGATAATATCTAAGGAAACGTAGTATCTTGACTTCGTCATTTCACAGACTAGCCATCTTAATATCTTACACAGTTATTTTTTTGTGTGAAAATTTGTATGAATGATAGAGTTTATCAAGCTACTGAAGTTTGGGTTTCATCATGCTTTGAACATTTCAATCTGCATATTTTGCCTAGTTTATTTAGCTTTTACGGTAGTGTTGAGTATGATAGACCTCACTTAGTGGGATTAAAGTTTGGTTGTTGCTGTATGGTAGTGCTGAGAATAGGCATCAAACATCTTGGTTTTGCCTTTTTCTTCTACTATGCTTTCCCTACTTGCACATGTAGCGAATTTCCTGACTCTAGAATTGGCTTTACAGGAACCAGTGTGAAGATTGCTACGGCTCCATCTAATGTGGTGGTGCTAACAGCTGAAAACTTTAATGAGGTTGTCTTGGATGAAACAAAAGATGCCTTGGTTGAGTTTTATGCACCATGGTACTCACAAATAACTTTCTTATTGTTATTTTCCTCTTTTTTAATCTTTAATTCCCATTTGTTTCTATTTATCTGAAATTGGGAGACTTAGTTTCCTTTTCGCTTCCATTCCCATTGAGTGTTGTGAAAATCCCAATTACTGCCGCCAGTGTTTATAAACTATTTTGATTCTGCCAGGTGTGGACATTGCAAAAGCCTTGCTCCTGTAAGTGAATATGTTCAAGGTTTCCTTGTTATCAATTTGCGGTTGGGGCATTTCACTTCTTTAAAACAATAATATGAAACTTGTCCAATGCTCTTTTCTGTTCAGATTTATGAGAAAGTTGCCACAGCCTTCAAATTGGAGGAAGATGTAGTCATTGCAAATCTGGATGCTGATAAATATAGGGATCTGGCTGAAAAGTAAGTTTCAGTTATCTGATTTATTTTGGTAAGAAAAGTAACTTTTCATATTATCTGTATGGATAAAGTGTGAAGTCCAATAAAGGAAAAGGTTAATTTAGAGGTTATCCAGACTAATACACATGTTGCAAAGGGACACGCGTGTTTGCTTTTCTTTCAAGTCATAATGCAGTGGAATATATAAAAATATAAATCTTTCTCCATGCTGGCACAGGGTCATGGATTATATTTCACTATCGTTCATATATGCAGTTTAGTTTCATATAAAAGGAAAAAGAAAATATAAGAACTGAACCAAAGGATGTTTTAATGGTTCTCACAAGATACATGATTAAAGTCTGCAGCTATAATAACAAGACTGAAACAATGATGCCAATGTAGAGTGCAGAGGTGGAAGACCACATTATGATAAATAATTGAAGTTTGCTGGAATGATGTTTATGCAGATATGGTGTGAGTGGATTCCCTACCTTGAAGTTCTTCCCTAAGAACAATAAAGCCGGAGAAGAATACGGACGGGGAAGAGACTTGGACGACTTTGTTGCTTTTATCAATGAGAAAAGTGGAACAAGTCGAGATGGAAATGGACAGCTTACATCAAAAGTTAGTAATTTTAGATCAAAGAGGGGGAAGGCAGCTTCCTTTTTTATTTATTTTTATTCGGTGGTGGTTTTGGGGTTGTTCTATTTGGTATCTTGTTCATATATTTTATATTTCTGTATAGGCTGGTATAGTTGAAAGCTTGGATGCCTTGGTAAAAGAATTTGTAGCTGCAGGGGATGAAGAGAAGAAGGCTGTGTTTACCAAAATTGAAGAGGAGGCTGGTAAGCTTAAGGGTTCTGCTTCAAGGTAAGTTAAAGACACCCTTCTAGAAAATTGCTATAATAATATTTTTTTTGTACTATATTTTGTACGAGGGTGACTGAATTTGCATTTTTTTAAATTACAAGTGAGAGACTTGGGGGCTTTTCCCCTCCGTAAGACCAGGACAAAATTTGCATGTATATAAATATATATATATACACATAATACTGTACTGATTCCCCAAAGTAGTCTATGTGTGGAACTTGGTGCAATAATGCAACTATTGTTTTTGTAGGCACGGGAAGATTTACGTGAAAGCTACCAAGAGTTATTTGGAGAAAGGATCTGATTATGCCAAGAACGAAATCCAGCGGCTACAGCGCATACTTCAGAAGGTAATTTTCTCCAGTCAAAGCAACCTTGAAAGCTTTAAATAATCACATGATATTACAAATTGGGAATGATCATGGAAGATGAGATAGTTGGCCACTCGGAATTATGTTTTTACTTGGATTTCTGGAAAGGATTCTTATAAATGTGATAAGTTTTTTTTTTGAAATGTGATTAGGAATTGAAGTGAACAAATTATTTGAAACAACTTCACAATTGTAATACTCATTGTGTGTGTTGATTGGTGCAGTCTATCAGCCCTTCCAAGGCCGATGAGCTCACTCTGAAGAAAAATATCTTGTCAACATATGCTTAACTTGGTGGCGCTAACAATCTCTCATGGACGATAGTGTTCTTCCCCGTGCCTTCTGATGATCGCCTTTGATATCAGTGTTGCCAAGATACTTTCAATATGGAGACCTGTGATTATTTGAGTCTGTTATAATGAACCTATTCTGCATGGCGATTTTGGGGGAAGAGGACTGTTCTATGTTTCATGTTCTCCCTACTTAGTAAAGACTATTGAGAACGATTTTGGTAGAAGACATTTAACAGTATGTTTCTTTCTCTAGATGATGGTAGGTAGCTATAAATGTTTTACATTACAATTCCAAATTTTATTACATGGCTATCATCTTACCGTGATAATTAAAACCAAGAAACGAATTACTCCAAGGTAAAGTTATACCCAATCTTAATTAGGAGGAGTTTAGTTGCTCCTAGAGAAAGCTTTTCCAGAGTGAGCTTGAGGTAAACATTTTTTCAATGCGTGCATGGGCAAGTTTCATTACCTTACAATCCCATGTATGGTTGATATAGCATATTTTATGTAAGTATGATTGCCTTTTCCCAAGATATTCCTGACTGCAAAATAAGAGGACAGAGAAAAGCATGGATGCAGTAGGAATCCAACCTTCTCACCTAAAAGAAATAGAAATTGGGAATCCAAATTTGCTTTTCCATCCCATTTTCAGATTTTGGTATGTCATTGCCCCTCATTATTCTTAAATCGTCTACCAAACTAACCATTTGTCTAAAAAAATGTGTAGTCACCTTCTCAAGTCAGATCTCTAAGTGTAAAATTTTGCTTCTACCAACATACATACAAGAAATTGGAGCATGTGTAAAGATTTAAGTGGGTGGATGAAATGGTTGATCGAATCAGATGCTATATCTTATAAGAATATGTCACTCAAGCTGAAATTTTTTAGTGCACAATTATAAGAATTGCGATATTTTATGAAACTAAATGTCGGTGATAAAATACGAACAGGATAATAAACTGAATATAGTAGAGATAAAAATATTTGTGAATGAGTGGACATACAAGATAATATAGTAAAAAATGAATGCATTAGTAAGAAAATTAGATTATCTCTATTATATAAAAGATGATAGAATTATGTCTTAGGTGATATGAGCATGTGAGAATGAGACTGTTGGAAACCTTGATAAAAATCCTTGACAAAATGATTGAGAAGGAACCTGATATATGATAGTGGAGAAGATGATAGAAACGTGTTTTATGTTATATGAGCATGTTACAAGCATTCACAGTGACGTTTTTATGATTTCTAATGTATATAATTCTACTGCAAAAAAAGTAGGTATGCATATTATTCCATCTCTGCAAACTAACAAAATTGGCCACAATGTGATCAGAAGTTCAATATCAAGACTTTGAAAACAGAGTATTCAGCCATCGTTGGTGAAGATTTTTATTGAACTGTCAATTTGAGATCAGATAAAACTTCATTGGGGATGAGGATAATAAGAGATATGTTGATGCACTGGATAATTTTAGAGATGCTTCAGATTTTGGAAGTTGCAACAAATGGAATTTTCCTGAACTTAGCCCTGCTGATGATATTCATATGCATGATCAGTGATTCAGTTCTATAATCTGGTCCGTATGTAATGGATTTCATGTCCAGAGAAGTTGGTGAGTATAGATGTCACAGTATATTTTGCATCATGATACCATCCATATCCCAACACCAACAACCTATGAGACAGGTATAGTTAAATGGATTTTCCATGGAATCTTGCTTTTAAGGAATCATGATATGTTCATTTTCAGAATATTCTGCAGGCTCATAGGCTTGAGAAGAGTTCTATATTTGCCTGTTAAGCGTCCAGTTAATGGATACTTACCAATTGAATAAAATATTGTGACAGAATCTACTAAGTTAACGGTCAATAAGTCAACATGGGTGGAGTGCATTTTTATGCAAGTTTGAGGTTAATGTCTTCTAGAGGAACTAGAAGGGGTGAAGTATAATATACTCCATACTTACTAAAGAACAGACAAACATAAGAATGGGGTTGGAATGGGAGAATAATTTGTGTGAAGACATACACCCAAAAAAATAAACCCACCCATAAACTTGATGATATGATATGATGCTTGCTAAATCGGAAGAAGGATGCACCAACTCACAACACATGATCCAACGGCAGCCCGATTTCCTTCTCTTAGTGTGTCAGAAAATCATACCAACCATTAGTTCTTAGAAGACTACTCTTTAATCCTGGAAATCAAACTGTTACACCTTATCTTTCTGAAGCATAGCAAATAATAGCACTTCAGTCAGCCTCAAGCCCTCAACTACTGATTTCCCAATACCAGATTCCCACTTCAAATCCAAGCCCTTGAATACCCCATAGCTATGCAGTGCAGTCCCTAATATGGTAGCCGAATCCATTGAGCCAAGCACCATCATCTCAGTGAATTAAAACATGCGAGAATAAATTTCTATAAAGGTGAAAACCAACAGTTCTTTCCTTTGGTAAAACCTAGCAACAAACATAAATGATCATCTCCTATTGGAGACAAAAGAGACCAAAGAAAACTCCCAAATCTAGCAACTAACCTCATGGATCAGATGCTTTCACATTCATATTTAAGACCCTGCATGGCTTGTTATCATGGTCAAACTCGGGTTCAGGAATGCTCATTGGTGAACACTCCTCAATCTGATACTCTCTCTCATCATCCATAGATTTCAAATATGGGTAGCAACACTGTTCCTCAGTATCTAGGTTAGGGACAGGCTCTCGGGCAGAACTAAATGGCAGCTCCAAAGATGCAGAGCCGGGAGGGTGTGTTCTCATATGCACAGATCGTAGAAGTGCAGCTCTTCTTAAATCAGCTGAGTGGCATATATCACTGGGAGATGATGGGAAGCGCCCCTCAGAGTCTGTCCCTCGCTGACGGGGCTGGGAGCAGGTAACGGTCGAGAGAGTAGAGCCATGGGAAGCACTTGAACTAGTAGAAGGTGCTGAAGATAATAATACATTCTGTGATCTTTGGTACCTGTGGGGAGAAGAAACTGGACTACTGGTAAGACTCTCAGGTTGTGATGAGCAACTATGCACTGCGGCGTCGTAAGACCTTGAGTCATCAGAGTCTTCTGACAAAGGTGAATATTGTAAAGACATATCATCCCTAAAAGTAAATACCACAAAAGTAATTATTCGAAAGACTAGGTGATAATTAATGAGTAAGATAAATTTCTTTATATACAAAAGACAGCTTGAAGTTGGTACTAGCAAATTATCATTTTCTATAAAAGATGTCTACGTGTATATATATATATATATATGTCATAGTTTAGAACGAAGGACAGTGAACAACAGCAAATACAGTGAGGATTAGAAGTATCAGGTAAACAGGTTCTGTCCGTGTGTTGATGACATTATTCAAAAGCATCTACAGCCTGAATCACATTTATTATAAAATTGGAATAGAACCATAAACTAATAAAAAAACACCGTATGGGGTTGTAAGCACGTCTGAGTCTAGACTGCATAAGCTTTTGTCTATACAAGATTGGTACTAAAACTACTTTGCCGTATTCATGCTTCACGAGAAAAATTGTGTTGTTGCTACAATCTGTTTAAAATAAAATTTATTATGATAATATACTCTCTAAAAATCCTTTGGGGAAAACAGTTGCTATGGCTGGAAAGTAACCGGTGTTGTATTCAAGTCCCTACCAATCCTTCCCATTTTAACATCAAATATCCCACATAAGGGGCAACAAGAGGCGCACTAGGCATTCTAAACCACAAAAACCAAAGGTCGGATTATTTGGACTCTGGGGCACATAAGGCTACACAATAGCTTAGCTTGAGGGGAAATGGGGAATAGATGTATCAGTGTGAACATATAGTGCATGACCATGGACCACACACAAATAAAGGCATTCTCGCTACTTCAGAGGGTTAAGTTTCTTTGGCAACAAAACCATAAGGAGGAAATTTTCTGCAATGCTCTTTTTCGGAAATGGCAAGGAGATCATTGATCTCAACACTCAATTCTAATTCAGCACTGTGGAGCAAAATAGTTTCCAAATCTGTTGCAGCTAGAATTAGGGCTACGCACCAATTTGCTACATCTATGGATGGCTAGAATGATGATGTTGTGATTTTCAACCACACTCACAAGTATGAGCTCTATGAAGGAGAATGATCACAAAAGAAATCCTCTTAAAATGCTAAGGAAAATACATATTAACTACATGGAGGATGAAAAGATTATAATTAACATGGTACTTCCATAGCCAGCATACACTACCAAAACATATAGATTAATTGTAACAACACAAAACTCACAACAAGCACTAAAAAGCTTGCCCAAACATTGCACAAATTTATTTAATATCAAACATTTATTTGCAGCTAAAATGCTACAAAGAACCTCATCCATCAAAATAGCTGTTCATAAACTTTCAAACTAGGACTATGAATATATAGTAGTGTGATTAAATAAGAAAAATGCCCATGATTTATACCTGAGAGAGAACATGCTTTCAGACCTGGCCGGAGAATCCATGACATTGTCAGGAAGTGAGTCTCCAACTGTCAACCCGTTAAGACTGGATGCCATAATCTGGACAGACAAACAATAGATTAAGTCACTCAAAATAAAGTGTAGTTCATTTCATTTAATTGAAACCACAAAATAGATGAACAAATTTAAAATCACTAGCATAAAAAAACACAAAAATCTCGACACTCTCCTGATGTGCAATTTAAACATATATCTATATTTTTTTTTGGTCTGGGACTACAAATATCCTACACGGAAGCCAATCTAGCTCAAGCTGAGTCTATATATGATAAAAGCAACAACATTGTTCTTAATAAAATAAAACTATATAGATTGTGGTTCAGCTCATTTATGGAAACAAGCAGTGTGTAATTTACGAAAGAATCTCAAGCCAAGTCTGTCAAATTTGAACAATATACAACATTTAAATTACAAGTCAGTCATTAACCAATTAATGTTGAGATTTGATAACTAGATTTTATCAACCTAATGAAATAAACAGCGAAGGATCACCTTGATACGTATACAACTACAAACAATAACCTAACAACAGTGAAAAACGCCAAAATCAAATGCCATTTCTCATAAATTGCTATGAAGAGTCCCAAACATTTTAGAATTTAAATTAAACTACAACAAAAACAATCAAGCATTTATCCCATTGGATGGGTCGGTTCGAACAACTTCAATACTTCTATCATTTAATTGACAAAGTATTCATATCTAATTCCTTCTCTAATCATTATCATTTTCTCTAAGGTTCCGAGGACTTCCATTTGATCTACTATTTACGGGGCTTCTAAGTTCTAATGGTCCCCTCCACATGTACAAGCCACTTAGAAGCACAATTCTAACATCTTTTCTACGGAATAATCTATTCCAAATTTCTCTGTAATGCATTTATTTCTAATGTTATCTTGTCTAATATATTCATCTTTAAATTAAACTATAGTTAAAAATTTAAATAAACAAATAGATAACAACAGGAGAAGAGAAAAGGATAAATTAGAGAAACCTCGGTCAGGTAACGTTTATGAGAGCGAAGATTATCGACATAAACATCCTCTTCGGGATCTCTGGTGCGTTTTGCAGTAGGTGATGACGATGACGGTGACCCTCCCATTCCTAAATTCAAATCTGAACCCATTCTCATCTGAAACTATAATTCCACTTTATTTAAGGGTAGTTACTATTCACTGTTGCAATTTTGCAACGTTCCTTTTTTGTGTAAAGCAACGATAAAGTTTCACGTTTTCATTTTCTGACGCGCGAGGTTGTGACTGAAACAAAAGTTTTTCTCTTTTTTTTCCAGATAAGATAAAATAAACGAACCGTTAGGGATGTCACGTGTTTAGTTCGAGCGTCGGATCTGATTGAAAGATGATAGAATAGTTTGTTTTATATGTATCAATTATTTTTCCAGAATAAAATAAATATATGACATGTATTTTTTTAGTTTTATAAATATTTTTATAGAAAATGATTAAAGATAACACATATTATAATTTTAGTAGTCGGAAAAGATAATTTATACCAAGAGATATTTTATTCTCTTATTTTTATTTAAAACTTAATAATATTAACGTATTTATACTTTCATATTATATATTATTTATATACTTATTCTATTGTCTATATCTTCTTCTATCTACCCATATATAGAGTCCTGTAATTAATAATTCTATTTTGCCCCTCTTAATTCTACAAAAAAAAAAACACTATATAATAATAGGTAATTACCACAAAATAAAAACAAAAAAATTTATAATTTAAAGTATATGTAATAAAAAATTATAAACAAAAATCATTAAGTAAAAAAATATTATAATTAATAAAATAAATTATATGAAAATTGAATATTTAATTACATTAAAAATGTGAGTTGACATGTAAAAAGTACATATTGATAATAGATAATATATTGATAATAATAAACTCCCACCATATAAGTGTATAAATGACAAAATTTATAATAATAATCAAACATGAAAAAAGCCATCTATTTTGAGATGTATTGGTGCATGTTTTTTTATATTACAACACATAATTATGTATTATTTTTTTATGCAAATGATTTCTTTATTTTGTGATAAGAATATAATCTATTTTTGAAGTATATAATTGTCTCTTCCAATAAATGTATAATATATATAAGTACATTTATATATAATATCTATACTATCTATATCTATATCTATATCTATACTTCTATATCTATACTATATATAAAGGGAATCTATACTTCTATACTATATATAAACGGAAAACATGAAATAACTACCATGGTGTAATTTCATTTTCCTATTTTACCCTTAAACTTTTTTAATTTCTACAAAAAAAACCATATAATTATAAATAAGTATGTAATCACCACAAACCTATTAACCACCTCTTTAACATTATAATAAAACAAAATATTATAATATAAAGTATCTCCAATAAAAAGTACAATATAAAGTATACTAATTGCAAAAAATATTATAATTCTTCAAAATAAAATATATAAATTTTCAATTAACATTGTAAAAGTATGAATATGAGCAGGCACGAAGTGTCTATCACCACTAATTATATATAAAGCCAAAATATTTATACTATATATAAAGGGAAAACATAAAATAACTACCATGGTGTAATTTCATTTTCCTATTTTACCCTTAAACTTTTTAATTTCTACGAAAAAAATCATATAATTATAAATAAGTATGTAATCACCACAAACCTATTAACCACCTCTCTAACATTATAATAAAACAAAATATTATAATATAAAGTATACTCAATGCAAAAAATATTCTAATTCTTCAAAATAAAATATATAAATTTTGAATTAACATTGTAAAAGTATGAATATGAGCAGGCACGAAGTGTCTATCATCAATAGTCTATACTATATTTAAAGTCAAAACCTAACCTATCTATACTACTTAATAAAGGAAAAACCTAACCTAACTTTCATGAAGTTATTTTGGGTTTTCCTATTTCATATTTTATAACTTCTAATTTTATTGTATAAGTTATACTTTCATTTTTATATATACTTATACTACTAGACATTTATTTCATATTTTATAACTTTTAATTTCATATTTATTTATAATACTATATTAATTGTGTTTATTCGAGTGTCTGTCAACACGCTAATATGTATAAAGAGAATGAAGTAGATATATGACCGTAATAATGATGAGATTCACAATAATATGGGAGTAAGTTAAAAAACCTATTGCACATCATAATCATTTATTATATGAAAATCTAATGGTTCAAATGAATTGACTAAAATGGATAGTTAAAATGTGAAATATGTTTGTTTAACTTACTATTATAATAAGTTGATCCCTCCCATTTTTTAATATTACTTCAAAACTATCTTACAAATATATTTTATAAGAGTGAGATCCACTTAAATTTACTCTTCATCCACTATCAAATTTATGAAATCTAATAATTTAGATCTACTCAATAATTTAAGTTATTAGATTTTCCTAAAATTAATGAGTACGATGTAAACTAAATTTAAAACTTATTATTAAAATAGGTAGACCATTCCGTATTTTATAGTTATCACTTCATATGTTAATGTTTGTAGTTAGCAATAAAAATATTTAATTATTAATTTTTTAACTTCAATGTATTTTTTCAACCAATCACCATAAGTAATATATCTTTATGATAAATCAAATATACTCGCGATGAAAACTCGTCATATTGTTTTATTCTAAAATTCAATATAATCTATTTATCTATAATAAAGTTTGAGGGTAATATTAATGCATACTCGGTATAAAGATTTATACACAATACTATATTATCTACAATTTATCTATATTACTTTTTGAAAAATCAATTAAATTAAAAATAAATAGTGAATGATGAAATAACAACGTATAAAATTCTTAAAGTTTGACTGCATACATTTTTCTCCCGATTAAAAACCAAAACCAAATAAAAAAATAATATCTAAAAACTAAATCCACCAGTACAGGTACATTTAAACATGACTTTCCAATAAAGTTAATTATATTTTTAGAACACACTTTTTATATTTTGAAAAAGACAAAACCCATGCTCCACTCCATTTAGTATTTTTAGGTTACCACCGGCCTCCTAATTTTTTGGTTCAAATAAGTCTTAGGAAATTTTGGATGTCTAACCATTAAACCATTGCCAATATGATTAAGTTTTAAGTGACTTGGCATACATTTTTTTGACTTGTGTATACAGAAAAATGAAGAGAAAAAAAAACAAAATTTTCAATGAAAACATATGGAAAAAATATCGTTTTTATGTGTGAAGATGTCTAATATGTTAGGAAAGATAATTATATAGAACTAAGAAAACTTATGCGAAAAACATTAAAATGGCTCAGGGTCAAAGTATGATGTTTGACTAGAATGTATATATATATACGAAGAAAATTATTCTAAGTAAGAATAATTATTACTGTGAATAATAAAAGTAATTAATATCTACTATTAAATTTAGAGCAACCATAATAATAAATAATATGTTCAGTTTTAGACATTATTTTATAGTTTATTACAACTCTTCATGAAATAATAATAACATTTATTTTTTTACTCATAATAATAAACACCATTCTTATTTTTATACGAGACTCATAATATTTACATTTTTCTCATAACATCTACTCCTTCCTCTATTTTATTTGACTAAAAATTGTTTTATTTAAAAACAAAAGTTAGAAAATAAGAAAGAAATATTGAAATAATAGTGTAATAATATTTTTATTTCTTCAACAACAATGTTAAGATCACTGTTAATAGAACAATTAATATTTAAAAAAATACGAATGCATTAATTTTTTAAAATGATTATGAAAATAACTTTAATTATTCACTTTCTTATAGCATTATTCCTAAAATCGATATAAAACGGAAACTGTTAAAATATGATATTCCTGATTAGATTGCATTGGAAAAGGACCCACGGCTTCAGTTACAAGTTTCAAGTTACACCTTACACCTTACAAAAGTGCTCCTGTGGCCCCTCTCTCGTTTCACTCTCAGGCATATCAACTATCAACATTCCCTTCCCGCTCGGATATAAACCCAAACACCTTGCCTACAAAAACTCAACCCTAACATAACAATGAAGTATGTATTGGTTAGCGGAGGAGTCGTCAGTGGCCTCGGCAAAGGCGTCACCGCCAGCAGCGTCGGCGTCGTCCTTAAAGCATGTGGCCTTCGCGTCACTTCCATCAAAATTGGTTCCTTCCCCTTATTCACCACTTTTCTATTCCTCTTTCATTTATCAATACGGCGTTTTTTATTTCTTACTCAGTTACACATGCACCTACTATTTTTGTGCAGATCCATACTTGAATATAGATGCTGGCACCATGTCTCCATTCGAGCATGGAGAGGTTTTTGTTCTTGATGATGGTGGCGAGGTACTCTCTCCGTGTGCTTCACTTTAATTCTATTGTGGTCGAGGAGGTTGTTCACTTGTTCGTAACTGATTTTAACTTTTTGTTTTTGTTTTAACTTGGAATTTGGAAAGGCTGATTTGGATTTGGGAAATTATGAGCGCTTTTTGGATGTCACGCTTACAAAGGATAATAACATCACCACAGGAAAAATATACCAGGTGCCTGTTTTTATACCTCTCGTGGAACGAAAAACTGTTTGTTTGTTTCGGCTTTAAAAAGTGATCCTACACAAAAAGTAGTTTTGGAAAGAAGTGATTTTTGGAGATGCTGAAAGATAGTATATAGCTTATAAAAAAAGCTGAATTTCAGTCTTTTTATTTTGTGTGTGGGTAAAAGCCCAACCCAACAAACGTGGAAGTGTTATTGATTGTTTAATCAAAATAGTCACTTTTTGTGTTTGAAAAAAAACTCACTTTTTTGTTTGGGGAAAAGGCTTAAAGAAATAATGGTCATTTTTTTCGTGTGGTTTTTCATGGCTTAATCATTGTATCTGTTTCCTGCCAGTCTGTCCTTGAGAAGGAACGTAGAGGCGATTATCTTGGAAAAACTGTTCAGGTGATACACCTTACACGTGCCATCACTTGTTGACTGTTGCTTGATAGTTATTTGGTTATTTGTATGATTAAGAGCAGTTTACTGAATTTTTGGCATTTTAATTAAAATAGGTAGTTCCACACATCACTGATGCAATTAAGGATTGGATTGAATCTGTGGCTGTGATTCCTGTGGACAGAAATGAGGGGCCAGCAGATGTTTGTGTGATTGAGCTTGGTGGCACAGTGGGTGAGTTTGATTTTTTCAAAAGAGTGATGCCTCTGCTGAGATTGCTTTATCCACTTTGTCAATAATGCGAGGTATATTTGTCTTTCTGCAGGTGACATTGAATCTATGCCATTTATCGAGGCTCTGCGGCAGTTGTCCTTTTCAGTGGGTATGTCAACAGATTTTGCTATTAAACTAATAGTCTAGCACTATTTGTTATTTAGTATGGACTATGGAGGGGTGATGATGCGTCTAGGAGGATTTCGGATTGAACCAGCCTTATGTCGCCTGATTTGGCCGAACCGGGCTGAGAACTAGTCTCGGGGCGCGCCTTAGATGAGTACTTGAAAAGGGACTCAAATGCTCAAGTCAGCATTGGACATGTGGTATGAGAGACCTTTCCCTTAATCATGATCAGTGCAGTTACCTATGACTGCACATCCATTAAAGCATGACTTCCATGAATGGGCAAAATTAGAGAACTGCCACATCACCAAAAATTTGAGCAAACAGGATGTTTTTGGAGAGTTGTATAAATTCATTCACATATATTGATATAATGCTGTTGCAGTACTTCACAATTCATTTATGTATAATGGTGTTGCATGTTTTTATTAATTGAGAGTTTGAGACACTCTACTTCTGAAACTTTTGTTTCCCCCTATATATGTCAGCTTGATGCGTCATACTATATTTACATTTTTATTCCCATTATTTCTCCTCAGGGCCTGACAACTTCTGCCTCATCCATGTTAGCCTGATACCAGTGTTGGGTGTAGTAGGAGAGCAAGTAATGCTTAATTACCTTTGCATCTGTAGAAGATTTTAAGATAATTTTTTTTTTATTTTTCCTCATGTTGGGTGCAATATTATGTTTTTAGAAAACAAAGCCTACACAGCATAGTGTCCGGGAACTGAGAGCATTGGGCTTGACGCCTCATCTTTTAGCATGTCGCTCTGCTGAGGTATATCATTCCACCATTTGGCATGTGTATGAATTAAAAATTGTTAATCTCTATAACGCTTTTATTTGTTCGCTCGCTTAATCATGGGCTCATAGCATGCACATTTTACTGTTATCTTCTTTCTTTTAGCTGAGGGAATTATTTTTTATGGTCTAGATAGATGAAATCAGGATTTACCAACAAAGCTGAGGGAATTGTTGATATGAACTTTGGTTACAAATTCTGGGGTCCACCTTTAGCAGATATAATTATGATCATTATTATGCGTATGGTAATTAATTTATGCATGCTGTATTTTTCTCTGTAATGGAATTCTATTGACCTTTGAAGTTGGTTCTTTTGGAATAAATGTCTGGGTGAATGTTATCAACAAAATTGGGTTTTCCTAATTCTCTAGTGATAGTGTTTGATGATCCATCTAATTAATCATGACGATACTTGCTGGGAAGAGCAACCACAATACCTTGAAGATGATTAGTTCCTTGTCATAAGGGTGTGGATGCCCTGTCAGGGACAAATGTTGATGTTGACATTGTTTTTGAAATTAGTTGGCCACTTGGCCTTTTATCCTTTTCATATGTTTTAGATTTAGTTAACCACTTGGCCCTTTTATCTTTTTCCACTTAATGGGGTTTGGGAAGGGTAGATGTACGCAGACGTACCCCGACAAGCGGAGAGACTGTTTCCTGGATTTGAATCCCCACTTCTATTCTTTCAAACCATTAAGTACCATGTCTTTGTTGGAGGAAAACTGATTCCATGGAAAAGCAAGAAAATATTGTAGTTGACAAGATCAAGTGCTCAAGCTGATTATCATGCTATGGCACAATATACTTATGAGCTTATTTGGTTTTGACATTTATTATGTGACATGGTTTTGCATTGCTCTTACTCCCCTCAATAACAAAATCATGGTGTTACAACCTGGCAGCTGTGTTATGAAGTATTCTCGCGCCTCATTAATTCTATATTTAGGAAAATGCAGTGATTATTATATTTTCCTTATGTCAACTTTTCTTCTCACTAAACTTGGTAGGAAATTTTCAGGGTTATTCAAATGTATCCTTCTGTTTTGACTATTTTTTACTTTTGCTATTATTAGTAGCTGAAATACATTGTTGTTGAATATGGCAGCCTCTTCTGCAAAGTACCAAGGATAAACTTTCGCAATTTTGCCATGTTCCAGTAAGTTTTTGCCTTTTTGATGAACCTAGCTGGGTTGTCCTCCAAGAAGCTTCATGTTATTAGTTATTGATGTATATTTTCTGCATGATCTCACAGATTAATAATATTCTGAATATCCATGATGTACCAAACATTTGGCACATTCCTCTCTTACTTTGGGTGAGTTTCTAATAAGTTTTTGGTTCCATTGAAACTTGACTGCTTTGGTTTATATTTTGTGTATTTATTTATTTTTAATGACTGGCTGCTATTTCAGAACCAAAATGCTCACCATTCAATTTTGCAGCAGCTTAACTTACTCAGGTGAGTTTTTGATTTATCCTTTATTTCTATCACTCCCAAACACTAAGTAGTATTGCTTGCAAAATTTGTCATGAATGCAGCTTGGTATAGGATAAAAACTCTAGCATATAATCTGTAGCATTACAGATATATTGGCAGAGAAAAGAACTAGCAAAATATACCTGTAAGACATATTAGAGAGGGCTTCCTTCTGGTTAATGACTAAGTAAAATTAGGGAAAGCTTATGTTATTAAAAAAATTAATATAAAATCTTTTTGTAAGCCCATTTTTTAACATAAATTAATCAAATCCCAGTCTAGTCCCACCTGTTGTAGGTACCATGAACAAAAATATACTGAAGGACATAAATAGGACTTAAAGAATGCTGCAAAGTACCATGCTGCAAAGTACCATGCTGCAGTTGCCTAAAAATCCAACAAATAATTGTTATTTTCCCCATTTGTCATCCATCTGTTCCTCTCAAAAAATATTTGTACTTGGGGATTGGACTTTTATGTTAATCTTAAAATTGTCCTATATTTGAAGATCTTTAAATTCGTCCTAACTTGTTATCTAAGTTTGTGGGAAACTTCAATTCATTTCGTTTGCATCTTTAAGTGGTTTTAGCTAACAATTAAATTTAGATCAAAATCTGAATGCAACTGATCAAGCCTATGTGATCAATATACCTAAAGACTTCAGTCTTCTATATAATTGCCTTACTATGAAAGCTTCTATCACATAGACCTTTTGGGATATCAGTAACTTTCCTCTCTTGATCTAGCATAATCAGTTCCACCAATTAGGTAGTATCTTGAATGGTCAAATGAGGGCAACTGTCCTTGATATGCCCTTTATCAAGTGAATACCCTATGTTTTATTCATCCTCAATAATTTCAGCTAGTCTATCTTCACCTATTATATAAAAATGTTAGAACCTCGCCTTAGGTGGTTTGGGCATGTGCGGAGAACACTAGTAGAACCCTTGGTAAGGAGAGTAGATCAAATGGAGGTTAGTACAATTGCTAGAGGCAGAGGGAGAGCAACAAAAATCATAGGCGAATCAATTAGGAAGGACTTTAGAGATCAATACTTTGTCAATGGACATGATTTTCGATAGAGCATGATCGCATCGTTTGATCCATATAGCCGACCCCATCTTCCGGGAATAAGGCTTGGTTGTTGTTGTTCTTCTCCAATGTCATCTGGCTAAGCCATGTATTGCATGAGCATTCCAATCTATAATGGTTTTTCATTTAGACCACCTCCTCACTGGCTACAGGGCCGGGTCACCTTTTGGACTCTTCACATTAGCTCCAAGTCTGCAACTTGATCTCTGTACAGGTTTCTACTTCTTATGTATGTCGCTTCACCATTCTCCCTATATAAGGTACCTGTTGGGTAAATCCAAGAATTCTTGCACCAATTGTTGCTGTGATCTGATACAGATTGAACCCATATCTGGCCCGATTGATGTAGGTTCAAGCCGTAGGATGAAATCTGTGACACTCAAGATATTAAGAGAGAAAACATGAGCAAAAGAGTTTATAAACATAGAAAAATATGTCTTTTGGTTAACAAACCTGGGGACAGAAGAATTTTTTAAAGTGATTGATAATCTCCTTTGCAGCCTTTAAAGTCAAGCACATGATACTATAAGTCTATAACAGCACTACTATAGCACAAAGCCATCAACAACAGTTGTGCTTTAGTAGCATGATCAGCGCCATGCTGCTGTGTCCCTAAGAGTAACCTAAAATATTGTCAAATAATGCCTCCCCTTGTCCTCCACAATAACTGGAGTGAAACAGGAAGAAATGATCTCCAATCTGGACATTGTTACTTGTTTTCCACTACCTTGAAAAAATATATTGATAACGGAAAACACTAATCTAAGTCACTTTCAAAATTATTTTTTCAGCAATGCTACTCCTCCTGATTTACGACAATGGACAAAGATGGCTGAGGCATATGATAATCTTACTGAATCTGTTAGTACTATATGTTTAGTTTTACGCTCTTTCTAAATTTATTATAATATGTTGTGCCTGACAATGAAAGCATTTTTGCCTTTTACAGGTGAGGATTGCAATGGTGGGAAAGTATGTTGGTCTAACAGATTCATATTTATCTGTTGTGAAGGTGTGTTCTATCTTTCCTTTAGTGTTTATCTTTCCTTGAATTTTTGCTTATGTTTTGCTTTAAGTCAAGCTCTTTATGTCTCTTTCACTATTAATCATCTGATTTTCACATTCTTTTTATATTCATGTTTGAGTTCAACATTGGAGGGTGTAGAGCCAAAGAACCCTTTGTAATGACTTGAGAAACCCTTTATAGGGTGTCCGGTCGAGCTAAGATTGGGGTTAGGCTCAATCAGTCATTCTATTATTTTTAAAATGTTGTTTACTATTGTTTATGCATACTTTATTGTTTAATATAATCTTAAGTGTAAATAAGGGATGAACCTGCTTCTGCTATGTCATTGAAATATGCTGAACATTTTTTTAAATGGGGGGTTTGTTTATAGGCACTTTTGCATGCATGCGTTGCGCGCTCGTTGAGGCCATCAATTGACTGGATTGCAGCTTCTGACCTTGAAGATGACAGTGCAAAATCTGTATTAATTTCTTTCAAAGTGCATTTGAATTTTTTTTCTTGTCACTGTGCTGGTTGTCAGGCTTATTTTACCCTATTTTGTTTTCTACTCATTCAGGCACCAGAAGCACATGCTGCTGCATGGGAGACTCTGAAGGTAAGTGACCAGAATCATGCACACTTTATGTAAATCTAGTCAATTATATTTGGGAAGTATGATGGGCAATGATTAGGGCTTGGGTTATTAGTTTATGTGCTATTGCTAGATTTTTGGCTTTGTTTACTTGGGTTGATAAAATAATGACTTTTTATTTATGTGTTTGTGGTATCTATGATGAAATTGTTAGACTATCTTTGAAATTGGATACATACAATTCAAGGAAAGATATTTTGCATTTGAATCTGAAGTCACTGCCGTATTTCGGAAATTTACACTTGCAGAGTGCAGCTTGTGTCTTGGTTCCTGGGGGATTTGGAGATCGTGGTGTGAAAGGTATGATGTTAGCTGCCAAATATGCCAGAGAGAATAATGTCCCTTACCTTGGGATTTGCTTGGGAATGCAAATTTCTGTAATTGAGTTTGCTAGATCAGTAAGTAGCATTTATGTAGATGTCATATTTAGTTCTCCATGACTGCATTTTTTATTTATTGTGATTTGACATTCATTCTTAGGTTTTGGGTTGGGAAAGAGCAAACAGCGTAGAGTTTGATGCCCAAACACCAAATCCTGTTGTGATTTTCATGCCAGAGGTATGCATATCTGGTCACGCCACCCTCTGGCCCCTTTCCCTAATTCAAAAGATTTTTTCTAATGCCTCTGTGCTACGTACAGGGTTCACGAACACATATGGGAAGTACCATGAGGCTTGGATCTCGGAAAACATTCTTGAAGGCACCTGATTCTATCACCTCCAACCTGTATGTGATGTAGCATCTCAGTATGTAGTAATATTTTAGTGATAAATGAATGATGAGTAAAGAATAGGTACACAACCCGTTAATGAAATATGTCATCTTGCTTGTCCTCTGGCAGCATCAGTAAGCATTAAATCTCAGGCTCCTAGTTTCTGGGCCTGTCTGGTAGTCCTGATATACTGGTGGAGTGGTGGTTATTGTGGATCAAGGGATGCTTTGATGTTAGTGAATTTAGGACTTGTCTGGAATTTACTTGATATCATTCTAATCTCAAATGATTGACATTCAATTCTACACTCACTGTAGATGAGGTTTTTTGAAAGGAAAGGGATGAGTTAATTCATATTTGCAGTCTTGGCTAAACTGGCAATCTCCCCTATCTCCTTTACCCAGAAAAGGAAAATAAAAGAAAGAGAATGTTAGAGAACAGCAAATGACTGTATGACTATAACTGGTTTTGATTTCTAGCACCAGGAGTTATTTTGAAGTTTCCTTTTATCCTTTAAGTTTATGTACATGGGTCCAAAATAGTGACCCTGTGTTGTGGAAATTTTTGGTAGTATGTAATATATTCTTTCTTCCAACCATATCTTTTTTAACTCCTTGATCCTTCTGTGTGCTGGATTTGTTGTTTTATTTGACTCAGACTCCAATCTGCAGTTTTGTACAATTTTATGACTACAGTATGATCTCAACAATCACTTTATGCATGCTAACATCCTCGCATGTTCCTAATATCTAGGTATGGCAATTCGGAGTACGTGGATGAACGGCATCGGCATAGATACGAGGTTTGGCATGTGAAACTTCTTTTTGGTGACGAGATGCTCTCTCAAGAGACACATGTATTACATGTCCTGTAATTTAGCATTGACATTGCACAGGTAAACCCAGATCTTATTGGAACTTTAGAAGAAGCTGGGCTAAAATTTGTCGGGAAGGATGAAAGTGGAAAACGAATGGAGGTAAATTTTCTGCTTGGGTAATGTTTTGTTGTGAATGTTAACTACAACCACAATTGAGAGTCTGACAGACTGTCTATTTCAATTGGATATGGTTGCAATTTGTATCTGTGTTTTATATTGTGCCGTTTTACAGAATTCACTTATTTTATCTCTTGATTTGCTTCATGGAGAATACTATTATTTTCTGAATTTGAAGAAATTTTCTTTTGTTCAGATCTTAGAGCTTCCAAGTCATCCATTCTATGTGGGTGTGCAATTTCATCCCGAATTCAAATCACGACCAGGAAGACCTTCTGCTTTGTTTTTAGGTACTTGCCTCTACAATTTAGACTTTTATATCTTGTGGTCGGACTATATAAAGTACAAGAGCCATTTACGTAGTTTGCGGTAAGGAGATGGTCCGCTTGAACCTTTACAGCAAGCCACGCGTTGGTGGGTGCTGATCTTGCTCACATCACACAATTGCTTAGTGCTTGCAAATACCTATTGCAATTCACATATGTTTGATACTTGAGTTTTTCTTAGATATGAAAATGTCCTCACATGAAAGAACGCTAGAATAGTTTATCAGGTTCTCCCATTCGTCTTTTGATAATATCTAATGTCTTGATAAATATTGTATGCTGCTGCTGCACCTGTAGGTCTCATTTTGGCAGCAACAGGGAAGTTGGAAGCACATATTTCTAAGCATCCGAATGGCAGTTAGTTAGGCAAACATTTTTCTAAGGTATACAAACTGGTTTTGTAATGGGCAAACATTTTTTTCGTGTCGATGTGGAGGGACTAAGGGAAACCATAATGTTGACTATGTGTGCAGCTCCATGCTTGTGTAGATTGGTTCTCATGCATATTAGTGCTCAGGCTCCCACTTGGGGGCTTGGGGCAACATTAAGTTATTAACAGCTACACTCATTCATTTTATGATCCAAACTCTTACATTAATCATTTTATATTAAATTAACTTAATGGTAAGAAGATGCTTAAAAGGAGGTTGCAAATGGTAGTATATCTGTGGTTGTGACAATAAAATCAATCTTGGCGGGAAGCATTTTTACACTGTATGGGTCAGAAGGTCTTTATCCTTTGCTGTTATCAGCACATTTTGGCTAGGCCTCACTAAATGAATGAATATGAGGAGTAGATATTCTTACATCACTTTTTTTCTTTTTCTGACACCCTTTTTACTCCTTTATATCTATTCATCATTTTTTCAAAGCAAAAGTCTTTTGATCAATGATTTTAAAAATGAGTGTGGGTGAAAAGTGATGTGAGATTATCATTTTCCAAATTTGGGGCATGACCAGGTGTCATCATATCTTCTAATGTAAGATTTCTTTATCCTCATCCTTTTCAATCTTTATTGCAGAAATAGGATTTGGTGATTATTCCATATGCAGAGATTTGGCAGTCTAAAAAGTTACTTCCCATTTCAGCTGACAACTAACCTCACATTTACTGGCTTCTCTATCCCTCTTTGATGTTGTCTTTCCTTGTTGAGCTCACCCGGCCTCAAATATAGGATATGGTTTTCATTTTATGTTTCTTGTTATTTTTATATTTTCTTATTCAGGATCGGTAAGCAGAATAAATACAGTAAAATAAATAAATAATAAAAAGGAAAGGTATGTTAAGTTGGTTTTGTTGTGAGAAATGTTGAACAAATGAGCATCTGCAAAGAATTTTATCTGTCATCTCTGAAGTGTCTGCACAAAATTTGTTTTGCTTTGCTAACAAACGGATGAGGTGTAAAAATGAAGAAGGTGGAATGGCCATAAGCCCATAAGTTACTGATGTGCATATTGGATGAGTTAATGGAAGGGGCAAAATTATTAACTCTATATAAGTGTTGACCAACTGGTATCATCTAATGGCAGAGAATGCACTTCGTTATTAACGAATGAATCTGAGCGGTTCCTTTTTCCGTGGGGGCCAGTGTCTTAGGTGAGGATCCATTAAAAAATCAAGTTAGGGTCTAATTAATTGTTAATGATACATAAGTATTAGTTGTCCATTTATATGCAATTACTAATTATAGGGTGATGATTCACTAATTTCACGAATAAGTATTTTAAACTTACTGTTAATTCTAGCTATTAATTCTATGGAAATCTAATGATCTCATTAATTGAAACCATTAAATTTTCCTAAAATTAATGTTAAGATGGGGAATAAATGAATCATTCTCTTAATTATATATCACACAATTTGATTTGATTTGATTGGGTGGTTTGATTAATTAAATTGGTTAAATATCTTTAATGTAGGTCTTCAATACCATAAAATTAGTTTACTTGTATATATTATTAGAGTTTAAAATCTATGCATTATTTGTGTAAAGTTTTTTCTACTATTAATATATTATTTACCATTGATTTTTAATATTTTTATTTGAGAAATAATAATATTTAACATATGAATGATAAATGATTTACTAATACTATAAATACTTATATTGTCGGTGTGTATTTATTAAATTCATATTATTAACGAGTACTCATAATACTATGTTCCCTTACCTCTATAGATTCGCCTCCACGTGTAGCCTTTGCATCTCTTTCCTGGATAAGAATATGTTATCTCAAATTATGTCTCTAATCACGTTTTTGCCCAATCATAATGAAGCAAAACTGATAAAGTTATGAATATTTAATTTTCTTTAACTAACATAGCATAATATGATTGGTCTGAGACAGTGTTTGAGACAACATATCATTATCCCTCTTTCCTTCCCTTATATTTAATCTCTTAATTTTTTTCTTTATTTTGAATGTGATGGGTTGGCAGCTTGGAGGCATTTTAAACCTCTTACATGTTTTTATAGTAAAAAAAAACAAAAAACAAAATAGGACAAGTGGCACAGTTTAAGTGGATTAAGTAGATAATTTAACTCAAATTATTACATCATCCAACACCAATAATAATCATCACCATTGGTGATGTAAATGGTGATGTACTGATGATCTAATATTAAATAATTTTATTCCAAATTAATAATGGTGGTGTGATTGAAACCATTAATCGTGTATCATGTAATAATTAATCTATATGTACTTTATTTTCTTGTGTAGTGATTCTTTTGTTGTAAAAATGATTTTCAAGAAAAATGTGAACAACTTGATGTACAAGATCTATACTTGATGCCTACTTGATCTAATAATACAGCACTACTGTCTACTGTACAGTATAAGTAATTATGGATGGAGAAAATTATGGTGTTAACTTTCTAACTTTCTTAATGCCATGATAAAGCGTTTTTGACAATGCATAGGAATTAGGTAGAAGATAGATTGAGACATGCATCAACCATGGTAGCACATTTTTGTTTAATTATTGAACAGAGTAATAACCTGTAATGTTTATTGGAATCAAATGTATAAATGTAAATAACTCGAGGGTAGCTCCCGGTTTTTACAATGTCCCGCAATACATATGTATCTCACTATTCTAGTATGATATGTCATGAACCAAAAAATAGCATCAAAACTCAAAATCAGAAGGAAAATCAAAGTAACATGCAGAAAACAGAAGTGAATCTTCATTTGCTATCTTTTCTGGGCGTTTCATTGTATTGTAGATAAGAAATCTGGCGTTGCAGTTTCATTTGCTTGTAGAACTGAGCAATGAACTCTTCCGCTCGTTCATCTATGCCTTCTTGTTCTTCCTCTTCATTGGAACCAATCTCTTTGCATCCTTCATAACCATGACAGTATTCTTCATCATGAACGATCAAACCACTTTTTCTTCCATTGTCATATTCAATAGCATCATCGTCGTTGTCGTTAAAATCATAATCAAAATCAACGTGTGGGTTTATACATGGAATGTGAGGCAAACTGAAGCGCATTGATGATGGACGATGCATCTTGACATGGAAAATAGGAGTCTCATCAAATGAAAGCTCTCGTTCAAAGTAGTTAATCTGTGATGTTGGTGCTGTGTGGCCAAGGCGCTTCAAATATTTTGGCACTAGACGAAGCTGATTCATCATTACCTTGCGCCTAAACATGCCACCTTTTCGAGCCCATAGCAATGAGAAACGTAGCAGGTTCCATGCTCTATGAGTAACATCATGCTTCTTCAAAGACATTGTATTATGTATAGTATCACTAAAATGCCAAGTTTCTATAATGCAATTGAATTGAATTAAAACAAAAAAGAGGAATAATGTATGTGTAGTAGTTATAAGAAGTAATGTGGAAAATGTTTTTTGATGGTTTATGGAATATGGTTGTTGCTCTTTATATATCTATAATTATGGACGCGTAGAGTGTGGTTATGGAAAGAGAAATTATTTGGTTTTCAATTTTATTTGAAAGGTTGAAACATGAAATATGAAGCTAACTACCAGCTTGTTAAAGACACGGATACACTGTACGCGGTTGTAATCAGGTGGACAGATAAGCAGACCATAATATAATTTGTTTTCTGAGTATTCTAACCCTCCTTTGTATCACTTATCAATTATCATTCATACACAGATCTTGCCCAATCTTCTTTTTTTAATTAAGCAATTAAAAGAGTTTAAATATCATGCTAATTATTTAAGAAGACACTTTAATGATATTATTAACACAATAATATGTAATTAAATCTTTACGATTATAATTTTGTGAGAATAATTTAATACTAATATAATCATGTAGAGAGATGATTTTGAATATTATCTAACAATATTATGATTGAGCAATTCTGCTTTTCTCCTGCTTTTTACATGTTGCAAGCTAAGGTTTCTAAATCAAAACCATCTTTAAATTTTCTATGGATTTTGCCAACCGGTGGCACCTTGCCTTGTTTTTTTATCACCTTTGCAACTTAATTTACTGATAAGTGATTATATGATAAACATAAGTCATTGAAACCGAAACATCGAAGGAAAAGGGTGTTTTGGTCACATGATATAGTCAGCATTAAGCAACAAAAAAAATAAGGACGAGGGTCCCACAGCAAAATTAAAATGAAGATAGCTTTTAGTTGAATTTTGTTGGAATATACTTGAGTGCCGTTTGTGCTTATTTAATTTCAAACTGAAATCACAGAACGAAACACAGTATACAATTAAATATTCATATTTTTCAACAGAAAGGTTAGGCACTTTATGCAAGCAAACTTTTGGTAACTGGTCTTATTAAACATTTAGATTCCCATTCAAGAAAGCGCTTTAACAACCATTTATTGGTTGAAACTTGAAAGGAAGCTTCTTCTGGGTTTCACTCCAACACCGTGTATTGTCCTTTTCAGAGCTGTACTAATTATTATTAATTAATTGAATAATTGATGATCATAATATGAACTAATTAAGTTCCTCTTTCTTATATTTTATTGATTAATTATGATCATAATGTGAACTAAGTTCCCGTTTCACTTTGTAATTATTGCATTATATGGGTCATCAGCATAGATGAAATAAGAAATTTCCATTAGAAAATAGTACTTCCTCTCCTTTGTCCAATATCTTGATAATAATCAACACAAATAACTGAATAAGAGTCGATAAAATACGTAATTTATTTATTAATATAAATAAATATTAAACATATTTTCATATTATTACTATGAATACATATATGATATATCCTTTAAAAAATACATTCATTCCCTCAAGATATTATATAAAAAAAATTTCTTCTTTCATTACTAATGAAACACATATTCTATTTCCTTAATTACTTAATCATAAATATAGTACACAATTTTTAAGATTTATTATTTTTACTTTGATTTGGGAGAAAACAATTCCCATTTCTTTACCAAGATATTAGGACTGATGGAGTGATATATAACTTCAACAAACTCTATAAATTAAATCCACTATTACAATTGCTATTTTTAAATCCTTGGTTAACATTATAGGAAGGGCATCTTTTGATTAAAATTGTAGTGCAAACATTACTATATATATATATATATATTATGTAGGCATGACAATATTCTACACGTATATATATAGCTCAAAGACTATGGAAGGAATATAGAAGTGGTTAAAATTTCTGTTCAAATACTTGGAAAAGGAGGATTATTTCTTAATATAGAAAAACAGGATACTGAAGTATTTTCTGTTGCTGTGAGGGAATGAATATTACGAGTTGGGATGTTCTCAAATATTAAAAAGTCCAGTAAAGAATATGAAATCTATATTCATTTGGTGATTTAAAAATAAACATTAATTACAAATAATTTAAATTTTGAGCTATCAATTTTTTTTAAATAACACTTGTTATTATCTCATCTAGTATAGTAGAGGATCCAAATTCTAATATTGGTGTGGTGGTTTAATAATTGAGAGACCAGGCCCAGTTATATTACAACCTTGATGTCATACATAGACGTAAACTAGTTTTGAAGCAAAGTCACAAACTATCAAATTTTCCAGCTACATCTTTTGTTTTCCTTAGCTGGAAATAGTAATAGAGCAAATAGGGAGCTTTAATGAAACAAAGCACTAACAGTAGTAAGTGAATCAAATTGCATGCTTGTTTTCATATCCTCAAACATGATGCTGGTCTTAACAATAGTAATGTTGAGTTAAACGTGATTGTTAAAGCTCCTCTAAAATTACAATAGTAATGCTTGGGTTAAACATTAGATTGATCCGTATTTGATACATGAATTATATTTAGATAAAAAAAATATTATTGTGCAGGATTTCCATGCACATTATTATGGGAGGTATAGAAAAACAAAAAAACTAATAAATGCCTGCTACATTTTTATTATAGTTTTTATCATTTTCATGCACATTGCTTATTATGACTGAGAATTAATGTTATGATATCGATCGACCTCATCTCATCCTTCCCTAATCGCTGCCACAAAGCAAGAACCCTCCTAGCTAGTTTTAAATTATTTTAAAAATACTATATCATAGTTTTTTAAAGTATAAATCTTAAATATTGAACTTTAATAATAAAAGGTAATGTAAATGCTAGGTGAATAAATTTGGATGAAGACAGTAGTTTGTTATACTATTATTACATCAGATAATTTACTAAGCAATTATGCATTATGCAATTAACACAAATGTTTGGTTATTCACAATTCGAACACATTCTGTAGTGTATTCTAAAACAAATTGGAGAATAAATTTTGTTTTAAAAAATACTTCCGAATCATTTTTTTTCTATTTTTTTCAAAATAGAAAGCTGTTTTTTTATTAAAAGAAAAGTAACTAATAAGAGAGGGGAGTTGTGTGTATAACTACTCTAAAAAACCTTGGCCCAGTGTGAATATTCCCCATTTCGCTCAGTAATAATGTTTGTAACTCAAATTTATTTGTTATTTGTTGCAAGAGAGAGAAGAAGAACGATGTCTTTATTTGGTCAACGACAAGTTCAAAATAGAGCAACAGAAATTAACGGTATAGCAGTTATTGTGTCCCAAAACAGAAACCACGATTCTCTCTTCCACCTGAAAGCATGTCCTAAAATTTCTCTACGTACATTCTCTTCTCACGCACCGTTCACAATTACCATTTTGTCTCTCCTCCTTGAATAATATAATATTAGAATTGTTCCAAATAATAATCACCCCTTTCAATGTCGATAAGGGTACTTTCGTCATTCCAAAACAAATGTCTCATCCCACTTACCAACCAACCAATCAAAATGATCAATCTATTCCAATTTCCTATTTTGGTTTAATGTCACCTGATTAAAAAGAAAAAAATTAAAATATAAAATAATATTTTATATTAATTGGTAAATGTTAATTGGCCAGAGACACAAGCACATATTCATTTTAATACACACGATTGTTGTTCCATCTTTAGATTAAAAAAAAAACAACTTATCCCTGATGCATGCACGCGCTGACTCTTAAAATGGCTCTTGAAAATTTTCCATAGTAGTATTTAAACTTGTTTTCTTCCCTAAATTTCTCATAGCACTACCTCCCTATTTTCACCCCTGCTTTTAGCACAAAGCAGTGGGGCGAAAAAGACAACATCAAGTTACTTCTTTTCCTCCATTATTCTTCAACCTTGTTATTGTTCTTCACTTATTATTATTTAATAAATGGAACCAAAATCTGAAAAAGATAACGCAACCATAAGCAGTAACCCAAACACAATAGTTGCCCACCCTCATGATCAAGAAACTAAACCCTCCCTTGTGAACCAGAAGAAGAAACATGGCAACAAGAACATTTTCAAGGTGGCATTGTTTATGATGCGAGGTCATCATAGGAAATCAAAACTTCTCCCTGTGGATGATAGCTCTAGAAGCATATGGACGAAGCTGGTGGGGTCCATGAGACCATTGCACCTACAAAACAACAATTCTCCAATTCAATCTCCTAATGCCAAATCCAACACTATTGTCACCTTGCCATATGAAAATCAAAACACCACTGATCATCATAACGAGGTGGATGGTTTTGATTCTGCGTCTGATTTTGCCAATTCGCCTTCTCCGGCGAGTAGCCGCTATGCTTCGGCGGTAGGGCTAAATGAAATGGTTCAGGATGATGAGAACCATAAAGAGGAAGAGAATGTGATGGTGGAAGAAGATAGTACTGGTGATGAGATGATTGATGCTAAGGCAGAAGAATTCATTGCTCAGTTTTACCTAGAAATGAAGTTGCAAAATTTGGACATCATGGATCCACATTACAAGGAGATAAGTATGAGGTCATTAGGCTTAACATGCTGAAGATGGTGTTTCATTCACGTCTAACATTGAAACGGGAAACCCTTTCTCTTCTTATTTATTTAATTGTTTGTAAGATTATATTACTAGGAACTTAAATATATAAAATAGATATATGAAGTTCTTTGTTTAACCCAAAAATAAAGTCGATGTTGATGGATGAGGAAGGGTGAAGGTTGAGCGGGGAAGGGAATTTTGGTGAAGAACATATGAGTGCAAGAATAGAGATAGAAAAATGCAGGAAGATGAAGAAGTTTAAGATGGTTTAGTGCATATCATTCTTTTTTGGTTTACTAAGTTTCATCGCACTGGAGGCAATCACCACTTGAACTAACACTTGTTGGTAGTGCATATCATTCTTATGATGTTAAAAGAGAAGAATGAATTAAGTGTACTAATTTTATGTTTCTTTCATTCTATTTTAATTTGAAATAATTATTTTGCAATAATTCTTATCATTTTCCTGTGCCTTTTTACTTCTTTTTCTATTATGTTTTATAGACTATTAGTATTTTGTGTGATCGTAATATAACATTTTTATGTTTTTATGAGGATTCTTTTTTATCTCCAAACAAACAAATATTATTAAAATAAAGAAATAAAATGATGGAGAATGGTACTCCAATCAATCAAGTCTAATACTCCTCGACAAGAGTTTAAAACATTCCAATTAGGTGTTCATGGTCCATTCATCACCAAAGAAGTTTACACCTACAATCTTTGAATTGAGAGTTCCACAAGCCGCATCCTTGCAAACCAATAAGTATAATCAAGTCTTGCCAATGAATCACATAAGAACATTGTTTAAACTAATTCGTATTAATGAGTGTCCTAATAACATTGTCTGATGAATGAAAATATTAGAAAGTTCAATTTAAAAACTACAACTTTTAATTTTTCAATGCTTTAAATGTATCATATGATGTAAACTTTCCATCCCTGAACTCCTTAATGCCTCAGTATTTGGTAAAGTATCTCCTTGCGCAATATTAACTTTTGAGTTTTTACTTCTAATATACTTTTGTTGTAGGCTTTTTTTTGGATTAGGCATGTTGATCCAAACTCGGTTCCATAGTTCAATAGAGCTATTTGTTTGAACCTAAATCTAATTCAAATAATGATTCCACAATTTCCAGGTTGAAACCGGATCAGCTAGCCCAATATATATGCTAACATAATGGATAAATTTGAACATCATATATGCATGACAAACTCATAGGATTGAAGTATGAAAGTCAAACTAAACTACACGTTACAATAGGTATACCATAATAATAACATCAATATAAGCATATTACAAAAAATGTACAATTTAAGGCAAGAAAACTTATAACTTATATCTAATTGTCAAAAATATAAAGAAAATGTAGGACATGTATTGAGACTGCCCAAAGTAAAATTTGAGCCCGTCTAAAAAATATATCAAATCTAATTTGTAAATTCCGGACCATTAATTCAAAATGAGCTTCCGGCAATATAGGAGAAGTTGTTCCTTAAATATTCTACAACAATTAGAAAGGTCAATTTAATGATGCGAAGAAAACAATTACCAATCCATCAAATTTCTTTAAAAGTTATAAAAAAATTATAACGTGTTTAGTATGGATTGCATACACAAGAGCCAGATGGTTCAAAACAACGTGCATAAATCATTTATCTTTTCCCCATGAAAAACTTTGAGTGGAGTCATGGCAAATGGAGAAATCACGATTGTATATGAATGATGTCACATTTTCTCTCATTAACTATTTTGAGTTAATTAGAGTATTCATTTTTGTTTTATAAAATTCTCTTCTATTCATCTTTTAATATGTGATTGAACCGAAAAGAGGATGTGATATTGTATACATTATCCTCCTCAATAGTAGTCAAAAGTCAAAAATCAAAATACACATTAAATTAAAAAAAAAAAGTGTGAGTGATTGATAAGCTAGTAGCCATGGACAATCCGAGAACACTTATCTTTGACCCATCGCATTCCATTTCTGAACGTAGCCTTAACCTTTCCCTCTAATGCATAAAATTTATACCTTGCTATCCTCTTCTTCCTCTTTGTCTCCGGATCACCGAAACTCCAAGGTTTCCCCACCGCCGCTCCGCTGTGACTCGACCGAGTCACCTCACCTGGAATCGTTCCTAAATCTGATCCATACCTTTGACTCCAACCGTAACCGCTTTTCCCGCTCACTATCTGAGACCGGAGACCCGACTCGTACCCGTACCCATCCATGGAGGCCAGAGAGATGTGGTGGTTACTGGTTATGGTTAGAGCGGAGTTAAGTTATATATGGAAGTGGTGATTTGAGTTAGAATTTCGAGAGAGGTTTATATAGGAAAATGTTTTATAAACATCTTATGTTTTATACCATTACAAGAAAAATAATGAAAGATATAAATTAATATGAAGGTATCGAATTTTTAATGTAAAAAATATAAACATCAAATGGGAAGCATGGAAACGTGTCTTTTGGCGAGGAATGTGGGAATTTGTTAATTTTAGTGTGAAATGCTGCTATCTGAGCTGGTTGAAAGTTGAAATCTGCTCTTATTAAACTAACATTGAACCCTTTTTTAAAGTGGTTGGTTGATACTTGAACAAGTTCAGACTTTCAGAGCAAGAACGTGTTTTTTTTTTAGAATTTGAAACCACTCATTATTGGAGAGAATGATGTGACAAAAATAAAAATGTAATAGTCCTTATTTTAACTTATTTTTTAATACAATAAATTGTAATTCACATTTTCCTATAATAAAGTACTGGACAGTGTTGGACTTGTTTTTTGAACCCTTTATAATGATAAACCCATGACTTTTCCATTTGGATATTGTTTACAAATATCAAAGTTATCTTTGTCTGGACAAAAATAAAACAAAGAAGATGTGTCTGGCATAGCTGTTGGTCATTGTGTGGGTGCATGTTTTGAGTAACCAACCAAGAGGCACTGGAAAGTGGAATTTGGGAAAGTATGATCATTAGATGCAATGATATATGGTTTGGTGGAGGGTGAGTCACCCCTATATCAATAGGATAACTTTATAGGAAATTGTTTTGATTTTTCAATTAAAGTTAATTAATAGTTATATCAATGATTTATGAAATAGCATATTTTTTGCCAACATCATTGGGCTCCCCAAAAGATCACTGTATGGATCAACGCTCAAATGAATTACTTACAAAACAGGGTTAAAAGCCCATGACACAGCTTCCCCCAAGATTTTCTGTTTTTAACCATAGCAACACTCACAATTTATATCTGAGAACTATTTGAAACTTTTCATCCAGAGAAAAAATTGACTCTCCCCAACGGTGTTCTGTATTGTTTACAAAATTATTTACAAAAATTGTTGCACTTTAGAGAAAACTCTTTTCTTTCAAAGATAAAACAATTACTTGATCAATTTATTTGCTTGAGTATCTTAGCCTAAAACTTCATAATGTTAAGTCTAATCACTCTGAAGCTTCCATTCGTTCCTCACTTACACATAATGTCTTATTATCTTTAATAATCACACAACTGGGACCGGTGATACTTCAAAGTAAGGATGTCCACAAACTTGTCTCAAACAAACAATGAAATAAAAATAGACAAAATCATCATTATTTAATATTTTTAACTAATGAGATATATTGTGATTGATTTAGGAGACTTTGGGACATGGTTGGAGACAACCTTATCCTCAAATCAAGAGTGAACAAAAAAACACAATAAATACATTGAGTAAAAAATGCCACTATGGGTGGTTTCTTAGACATGATACTGTGAATGATATATTTCTGCTATGCACGAAAGGATTTTAGAATCACTTGTGTGCACCACACTATCCTAGTTTCTATTTTAAAATCTACATATAAATAAATGCCATACATGTAAATAATGGTACAGATAGTGCACTAAATCATATGAATATAGCTACTAGAAGTGGACATAGTATTTTCAAGGTACTTAATTATCTGCATAATCGATAGCAACTGAGACCTTGCTGAGCCTGCTTGGCAATGTCTTAGCACCATTGTCTCTGGCTTTTCTGCTTCCACTGCATTCAGTACTGCCACGGCTACCACTACCACCGTAAACTGCTCTGTATGCTAGCGCTTTTTCAAAGTGACAATTTTCAAAACGTTTAACACTTGATGATAGTTGAATAGAATCCTCCTGCATGGTGAAACTGGCATCTGAAGTCTTAGCATTGCATTTCTCAGTAGCCATTCTTCTCGTCCTGGACCCAGGAAAGGAAATGGGATCTTTGAGGAGTGAAAAGCACTTAGATTTCAGTGCCTTATATAGGATAGAGAAGAAGAAACTATAAACCAATTTATTTGGCACAATAAGCCTTTCTTTGATGAGTTTGCTTTTGCAAAGAAAGAGAGAACTAAATACTTCTTGAGAGCTTTTTATTTGATAGCTTGTAGGGTTCTCTTTTATCTTTGCTTCGATTACAAGAAACCAAATATACTTCCTCATTAGATGTGAACACATGACATATATCCCTGAAAGTTCCAAAGAATATTTTAAGTTTATAGCACACAGTATCAGACAGAGATTATATTATTTTCGTTTGTTTATTATTTTCTTTCACCCTGAATTTTTGTCAATATTAGAGAATGGAGGTAACACTTCAATTCTGCTTGTAGTTGTCAATTTGTTATATTTTTTTATTTGGATGTTAGACAATCGAGAATGTATCTAGGGGAACTAAAACTAAAGTTAAATCCCATTTCTGACAGTAATGTTCTGCATGCAATTTATACATGTTATTCTCTAATAGAAACAATTTGATGAGAAGTTAGAAAGTCTTAGTTACTCTTTTATGTGTTGTTTACAGCATGCTACTTTTATCCAATAGCATTAAATTAAAGAATGGCTTACCACATAGACTTTCTTGTATCCGAAAGCGAATTATGAGATTCAAAGTAAAACAGATAGCTTGATATAGAAACAATGTGATCTGAACTGTATCCCTTATGATTATATATTCCTTTCTTTTGAAGGAAACCAACAAAAATACACCAGAATAAGATCTCAACTATTACAAAGGCCAGTGTACCTCATTTCCTGTTGCATCAACCAAATAGAAATCATCTATCCTAAGAATGTATCTCAAACCCTATCCTGATCTAATACAATTATAACACTTATTAAGATCATTTAAATAGTAAAAAACAAAATTAAAATTATATATTATTTTTTAATATGTGTCACAATTTTATTAGACGGATATAGTTGGAAGCACTCACAACTGATAACTATTAGGCGTCAACCTGTGCAATAAATTTTAATAAAATTCGACGAAGTGAAAATTTTGAATCGTTGCCAACCCTTAACATTCCCATAAAACAATTAATAGGGGCACTTTATCCCGTGGAAGGACCCCGATTTGGCAAAAAGGTTTACGCTGCAGAAAATTCGGAAAGACTAGGAACACGGTAAGACTTTGGCAGGCCCACTTTAAAATGACATGGCCCAATAACACCTACAATGGTAAAACCGCCAAAATCTAATCCCAAATTGAAATTCAAGCTCACTTTTATAGCTAAATGCCTAAATCTATACTACTATATAAATCTAAAACACTTTCTACAAATTAATGAAGTAATTTTTATATTCCTATTTAGTCATGTGCATTATCTTTTAAGAGCATATATTTTGTCTCAAAATTTATATCACTTCATATGTCATAAGTTATCATTGATCAGAAAAATAATTAATAATTAAATTTAACTTAAATAATTTTTTCAACCAATCATAAGTTCATAGTACATGAAATGACACACTGACAGCAGATATACACCCCTATTTTCTTTCTATCTCTAATCAAAAGATACATGTGTAAAAGGACTTAACCTAGTGAGCCAACATTATTGGACAAGCCTATTAATTAGGGTTGTTCAAATCCAGACCGGTCCAAAACAAAAACCGCAAACCGATTCAAAGTAGACCGAAACCGCAAAAACTGAATCTATTTGGATCGTATTGGATTTATTTTTTAGGGACCGATCGATCCGGTCCGGTCTTCGGTTTCACGTCAGGGATCCAGACCGGACCGATATTGTTAAGTGTATCTCCTAATTTTTACTAAAGTATTCGAGATAGGCAGTGGCACTGCAGAGTCCCTAATTCCTCATTCCTAAATCCCCAATTCCTCCATTGTGATGAGGAAAAGTAAGATGTCAGTGGAAATAATTTTTCCTCATTCCTCCATAATCACTAGATAGATGTTGAATGTTCACTGCATAATCCTTAATTTTGTTGTTTACTTTTTGTTGTTGTGTTGCCACTTTTTTTGATTAATTGGATCATGGAATTATTGAAAATGATTGGATCATTAGACTATATTGATGTTTCTAATCTTACTACTAAAAAAATCAAACTTTTCTTTATTATTCTGGTTGTTACCTTGTTGGTGTTGTAGGCTGAAATAGAAGGGATTTATATATTAATATCTAAAAAAAGACCGATCCAAATCGGACCAAAACCGCATATAATATTTGGACCGGATTGGATCGGACATCTTAATATAAATGGACCGGATCGCATACTAATTATGCGTTTGGATCGGATGATTTTTTGCTTAAAACCCGATCCAAATAGACCGCGAACACCCCTACGTATGAATATCCACTTTCAAGAAGCTTAGTCCAGTTTAGGTCCAGGAATTACCATTGTTGTTCTTGATCCTTGACTATTATTAGGGATGGATATAAATTTGGGGTGACAATTGGATGGGTTTGTATGGATTTTGATCCTAATGAATGGATAGAAAACTATCCATCAATTCATATAAATTCATTATATCATATTTTTAAATTATCCAATTCATTTATATTTAATCGATTCTAATCAATTCATTTTATCCATATAACCATTTTAATGGATTGAATGGATGAATATCCAACCTACTTTTTTTTTTAATTTGAACAAAACATTTGTAATAAAGCAATTTGAAATAAAAAAATCTTTTAAAAATTATTATTTAATAAAGCATTTTTAAATTTTAATTTTAATTTTTTTAAAAGTGTTTTTTATAAAAATTACTTTTAAAAAGTGATTTTTTTTTAAAAATGTACTTTTTAAAAATAATTTGTTTAACAAACACTTTTGAAAAGGTGAATTTGTGAAGTTTTTTTTATAATCATTCTTATTGGCAAGAATTTCTAGTGCAACATAATTGGTAGGGGTGTAAAAGTTCGATTCGATTTTTGACGCAATTTAGTGACCGAATCGAACACAAAAATATAGTTTAGTTCTACTCGATTAACTGCAAATTTTATTTAGGAACTGAACCATTCATTAATGGTTTGGTTTTTAACTTATTTAAAGAAAATCCTTTAAGAAATAGTTGAACAAAATTTTCAAAGTATAGAGTCAAGTAAATGAATACTACACACATTAGTAATAAATTATTTAATACTTTTTCCAGTAAAACAATAACAATTTAACATCTCAATGTAATAGAAACTTAAAATTTTAGTCTACAAAATCTTCGACAATGTCCAACAAAATTTAAGAATGACAAACTTGGTAGCAATATTTTAGTCTAACTGTAACACCTAATACTCAACATCATTAGTAATATAAGTTATTTCTTTATTTTCTTTTACTTCCTTAATTTCTTTATTTAATTAATTCCATCTATGAATAATGACAAATTGTATAGTTTTTTAGTTTTCTTTCTATCTTCTCAGAGGATAATAGATATTTAGGTTTGTTTACTAATTTATTTTTTCTATTTAATCTTATTTATAGCTAATATGTATTACTAATCCTAAATTCTTAATCATATTTTATATCATAATTTTAAAGCTTCACCATCCAAATATAAAATAAAATTGTTTTTTAATTTGCAGTTCGGTTCTAACGGTTCCAAATTTTACATAACCGTGAATCGAACCATATTTTATGGTTCAGTTCGGTTTCATCGGTTTAAACCAAAACCACTTACACCTATAATAATTGGGACTTCCATAATTTGTATGCAACAGTCCATCATCCTAAAATATGTCATTTTTTTATTATATTATCACATTAGTTAATAACCAAAATGATATATTTATACTTTGCATTAAGATGTTGAGGTAAAACACTAAGGCCAAAATTGTTTATACTTTTTTTATAATCACTTTTTAAAATCACAATTGCAATTTTCAACTTTTGTAATGTGTGTGAGATTAGAAAGGTGAGAGAGATTTTTTATATTAAAATTGAATTAATTATGAAAAATAATTGTTTTTATTTTTATTTTTTCGATGGATTGGGTATCCATCCAAATGAATATATTCATAGATATTCATTGGATCCATCCATTATTAACATTATCCATTAGTTCTGACGGATGGATTTAATTTAGATAAATTTGGATAAATTTTAGATTATGAATAATTCTATCATCCTTATATAAATGGAGCATAGGTGATGAAGATATCCACTCAGTTAAACATACCAAAGAATTCCTTTATTTCCTGGTTTGTAGCTAAGGGTCGATTTTTTTACCAAAAGAGAGTCTTTCTCACATGAATATTCCAATATATATTTTTGGTACAAGAATGTTCCAAATTTCAAATATTGCTAATAGAGTTGAGATATAAAAGAAGATTTCAAATATGATATATATTGAAGGAGAATACAAAAATTGATCATATTAATTTTACCGTTTTTAATATTATACGATGAATAGTTAAATAATGTAAAAATATAAAACAAGAGTTACCGAAGCAAGAAAAATGTTTTTTGAGTTGACAGTTAAGTGTTTAGAGAAGAATACCGTTAAAATATTGATGCATAGTCTAATAGCTTTGAAGAATGCAGTAGACGCCCATACTACATAAAGAAAATATAATGTTCCTTTTGTATTTATAAAACATTAAATATATTTTATAATATTTATTCTATGACATTAAAAGATGAAATAATGTTTTTGTTAAAGAATATAACAAAACTTTATTAATTACATGTATTTCCCCGACCATATAGCTATCATCTATGCCTCAACCCCATTAATAACCATTAATCTCCTGTAGCACACGTACCTACCTAATTTATCCACAACATAGTGAACAGAGCTGGTATTAATTAGTTGAATTGATGTTAAGCTGCCTGGAAAGAAATTTCTAACAATTTATTCGGTCACAAATATAATTCTATGATTGTGTTATGATTATTATGTAATTAGCCAAAATATAAAATAATCTTCAGTAATTAATTTGGTGGTTAATAGCATATGTGTCATGAGATAATATAAGTATATATAAGTGTAGATACCTTCAGGCAATTTCTGATTTGATAATATAAGTGTATATAAGGAGAATAAATGTGAATTAGGATAGTGTTATCCATGGGGATAAAATAGTATCCTAGTTATCCACATCAAGATATAAGACAAGCTCTCCTCTTCAAGAATCACTTCTTGAAAGATAAGAAACTCTCACCATAAGGCACACTCTCAAGAAAATGCATTCTTATTCCCCTCTAGAGAAGCATAAGGAAAACCATTCGGGCTCTAACATCTGCAAGATCGTCGTACCCTCATATCTTCGAGATTCCGGAAATGGCTCAACAAGGTATGTTCTTCATCTTCCCCATGAACTCATTTGGAGTTTCTTCGGTCTGGACCATGGTTGTTCTATTTAGGTTTATGTATGGACATAAACATTAGATTGTGGGAATAAAACAATGGTCATAAGGATTTCCTCCGCATTCAATCTAAGGATTATAGATGGAGAAATTCTCCATCATAAGCATCAACATATCAATGGAAAAAAGATGAAACAGTAATGCAATTAGATAATAGGAACATGGGAAAAAAATCCAAATATATAAAGTTTATGTTATCTTTGTTAGCCAGCTAATTACTCCCTTCCACCACTACCAACCAAAAGTGATGAAGGGTGCAACATTTTCTTCTCGCATTCATCATTTCAGGCTACAATAATCTCTAAATTATTAATCCTTCAAAAGTCAACATTTTACACCTACCCTACCTCGTGCTGGTGGTCCATTCTAGAGTCACGGGGTTCTTTCTTTTTTCTTCCGTGACAAGAGAAAAGCATGCTTTCTTTTTAGTTATTGGTCCTTAAAGAGCGTGAAACGAAGCATGATCCAGGAGTTTGTGAAGATTAAGTATATTTAACGAAAATGATATATTTTTATATTAATTATCCTATGTATAATAATAAATGTAAGTAACATGAATAATATATATGTTACTTTCTTCTAGTATAATAACATTTAATAAGATGATGCCTCATTAGTTTCTACCTTGGCCCACAAATTTATCAACCATTTCTTTTCTATGCACAAATGTTCATTCTATGTACTCATAAGGAGATAAGACAATTTTGTTGACATAAGAACATTATAAATATAGTACGGTTAGTTTTTTAAACAAATTTTTTTGTAAGTAACACTAACATGAATCGGAATAAATATTATTCCTTCAACCAAGTGACCAACCAATAATTATTCACGCTTTCTACTTCATACTTAGATAATAGATACGGCTTCTATCTCCTGTTATTTATCTTTTCAGACAATCATACAAACTAGCATAACAAATTAATGTAACAAAACACATAAAACTCTTTACTGTTTTTTATTTTTTATTTTATTTCATCAGTAACTATTATTATCTTTTTGCTCTATGAATATTATTATGAATATCATTAACTTTGTCTCACTAACTTTCCCTTTTTATTAAATTAACGTTGATGATAAATACATATTTGAAGAGTAATTATTATTTTCTTCAACTTCTAAATGAAAAGTAACAAGAAGAGAATATCCTCTTGAAGAAACCGATGATAGAGTATGGGTGAAGTTTATCATAATACTGGTGTAATTATTCATTTATTTTTTTAGGAATTATATCTCATATATTAGTTTAATAATTAAAAATATTGTTAAATTATGTTTACTAATTTATTAAAGAAATATTCTTTTGTTTTGATATTATTTCTATTTGGATGATTAAATGAACTTAAATTAATATTATGTGAAATTGAACTATTTTAAAAAGAGTAGGGATGCACTTATACCTAGAGTAAGTTTTTCATCTTAATTATAAATTCTTGAGAAATTTAATGGTTTAGATCTATTCCTTAATTCAAACAATTTGATTTCCATATAATTGATAACTAGGATAGGAAATATGTTTAAAAAACTTACTCTTAGAGTAAGTGAATCCCTCTTTTAAAAATTACATTCCATAAAGGAAAGAGTATGATGGGAGCACTTTATGATCATGTCCCTAAATTAAAAATATTGTAGCAAACTAAGAAATATATTATATTCATCATTAATCTACTGTTAAGAAATAAGTATGGAGCAAGGAACCAACATTAACATTAGATTATGGAAAAATCAACATTTCATCTAAAAAAGAATTCTCCTAAAATCAAGTTTATAAGAAAATTAGGCATCCTCTTACCCACCTTTCTAAAAACATAAAATTTTAGATCTTTACATTAGTATTTTATGATAGTTTAGGCATGTATTAACAAAAATAAGGATGTGGTCCTCATACTCTACCATTTACCTCCATAAAGTTTTGTAATTTTGTAATGACATAATAATAAATATAACACATTAAAAAACTTAATATATAATATATATGGTTCGAGTAAACACATATGCAATATTCGACTCTCCTCTACTAAATTAAGAAGAAAAAGATAATATTTTTATTTTTTTAATTGAAAAATAATGCAAAATCATAGTCCTTGGAAAAAAATTGTTACATGCCACATGATCTCATATGGTTATTATTAAATTAAAGGCATGTTACAAATACATGCATGAATTGGTTGTCTTCCATACTTCCTCTGCAATGTACCTGCTTTAATTATATCCCCTCTTCACTTTCTCACCAACCTTCCTCAATCCCCATCCCCACCACCACCCCCATGTTCTTTTCATTTTCCATTTTCAGCCAAAAAGAATAAAACCACTAACAACTAGGAACCACTAAAGCCATGGAAGGCGTCACAGTTAGCGTGTGCAAGGGTTTGAAACAGTACTGGGTGAGAAGAAGATACCAAAGGCTAAATGGGTCTGGTCGTAGAACCAACGTAGTAGAGCTGAGTTCAAGCCGTACCCGGAAGGGTCGATTATGGAGGTGGAAGATCAAAATCACAACCAAGATCAGAATCAACAAAATCCCTTCACCGAAGAAGTTTCTGGCGTGGTTTAGGGACGCGTATGTGAGGATGATGCTGGGTTTGGCGAACACGCGCGTCATGAGCATGAGCTCCCCTGCGTCCGGGTTAGGCGGTGGGGCCCTTTGGGGTGGTGGTTATGGGTTCGTGAGGGGCCCACCACCGAAGGAGTATGATGAAAAGTTGATAATTGAGATCTATAAATCACTCATCATGCGGCAGGAACAGTTGGTGGCTCGCGACGCTGCAAGAATTGCATCAGAAATATCTTGACGGCGGTGAATGTGGCATAAAACGGTGGCGTATGGTGTTGTAGTGTAATGTACGGGGTTAGTGTGTCTCATATTTTCGTTATGGATCCCAGTCATGTTATGTGCCATGCATATTTGGTGCTGTAATTTCAGTTTATTGCTAGTCTCCATAAATTTCTCATCACCTTCTTTTAGTTCTCTTATTATTTACATTTTAGTTATTAATTGATAGTGTTATGTTAATGGCTATCCGTTTTAGTTATTTGTTGTCTTTAATAGAAAACATCGATTTTTATTGGAGGATCTTTTGAATATTTTTAAGGAAATTGAGACGTGTTAATTTCTTTAATATGTCAATACTTATATATTTTTTACAAAACAATTATTTAATTATTAGAGTTTAAAATCTATATACTTGATACTGTAAAGTTTTTTACATGGTCAGCGCATCATTTATCATTGATTTATAATACTTTGTTTGAAAGTTAATAATAGCTAATATATGAATTGTGTTTTTGAAAATTGTATTTCTCTTTATTTTTTGAAACATTTGTCTCTCCATTAATGAAGGATAAAAGATCAGTCGTCCCAAATGGAGTCTTACTTCATGTCACAAGCCAAGTAAAATGCTTCATTTTATTATTTTTTGCTTTTAAAAGTTTTCTTTTATCTATATGGCAATATATGATTGGATTGAGATAGTAAATGAGACATTATTTAGAATGGTGATCCAAATCCTATTAATGGAGAGGATCTTAACTCTAATAAGATTGTATACTTTGCCCTCTTAAAACTTTACTACATTGACCAACAAAGTCTTGATTAGTAATGTAAGTATCTTTTATATCCTAATTCCTAAATAGATTATAAATTCAATTCTTATGGGCAACACTTATTAAAAGATACAATCATACATTCCAAAATATATTAATATCTTATTCATAGGGTGATAAGATATACTTGGTTATACAAAAAAATAAAAACTCTACTATATCATCGAGTAGTAAGCCACCTTCTTAATGTGATTACTAATATTTGTACTTAGTTCACAACCTTCTTTGAGTTACAACAATAATATGCTACCCCTCCCATTTAAGTTATTTCAGGTATATAGAAGATTGTCAACCGATGTCCAAGTCTTGTAAAAATTTTCCATAACATTACGTAAGTAAGGTTGAACCTAGCACCAATTAACCATTGTTTTCTTAGCCTAGGTGAAATATTGTTGGGAATGCTTAAAATATGTTATTGTATTAGTCTCATATTGTTGAGTATTGGAATAGAGTAAAGTAACCAATGTTATATATTGGACTCATGTCCCTTGTTATAATGTGCACCAGATATAAACATCAAATAGAAACACTCTATGGGCAGATGGACCCATTGGTGTGCTAGGGTTTCTTATCCTTATTCTCTAATCATATCTTGATAGCCGCTCAACGCTCCCAGGGACATAGGCAAAATTGGTTGAACCTCGTTAACAAATTCTCTTGTTTCTTCTCTTATATTTATTCTATGTAATTTATTTGATCGCTTGTGGCCAACGTTGCGTAACGATCATTTCCGCTGTACCAACAATTGGTATTAGAGATAATTGATAGATGACTCTTAACTCATACGTCAAATAATGGCCAAAGAGGGTGAATGCGTGATGGCTAGACAAGGTGCGTCAAAGGTAATGACAAAGATAGAGTAGATGAGTTGAAGAATAAGGAAACATGACAGAACTGTAGTGTGGGCGATGTATGTGTTGGTCCAGAATCCATAAGTTAATGTATTGGATTAGGATCGAGGTGGAGATAGAAACAGAGGTGTTGAGTTAGATGCTAACAATATCTATCTAGATGTTGAGAGAATGTTCTCATTGAAGATGAAAAAGAGAATATCATAATGGCGTGTGTGACGTTATAGTGAAAGATATTAATTATTAGGAGATCCACAAAAGCACAAGGGCGCTGGCTGACTTTGATGTAGGATGTGACATGGACATTGGCTTTGATGCAAGTTGTAACACGAGCATTGGTAGAGATGTAGAAGTGTGACATGGGCATTGGCTTGGATGCAATGATGTGACACAAATGACGCAAAGTGTCTGTTGCGGGTATACACCTTATGGTGGAGTTTAATAGCTCTTTTGAACTAGGATTGTCGGAGTAGACAATGGTGGTAGCGGTTGAAGCTTTCCAAGGAAGCTCCAATGTTCCTAGCAATAGGTGGCTAGGCGGCGTGTTCCATTTGATGGCGGTACGGGAAGCTGCACTACAAGTTTGGAGAGCTCAGTTTTTTATAACATCGTCAAGGATACTCAGAAGGTCTATGCTGTAGGGGAGTAGTTAAAGAGAATTAGACATTGAACAAGATGGAATCATATATTCGCTAAAGTGAAGATTTTTGTGTAGATTTCGTAAGAAGCAATATATTCTTCTATTTCAATCAAGATGGAGATTGTTGGGAATGCTTGAAATATGTTATTGTATTAGTCTCTAGTCTCACATTGTCCAGTAATAGAATAACTAATGTTATATATTGGACTTCAGTCCCTTGCTATAATGTGCATCAGATATAAGCACCAAATAGAAACACCAATGGGTGTGCTAGGGTTTGTAATCCTTATTCTCTAATGATCTCTTGGTAGCCGCTGAGCACTCCCGGAGACGTAGACACAATTGGCTGAACCCGTTAACAAATTCTCTTGTTTCTTATCTTCTATTTATTCTATGTCTTTATGTGATTGTTTATGGCCAACGCTGCGCAACGGTCGCTTCCGCCATTTTGATAAATTAGCCCCCTTTTGCAAATTATAATTTGATAATTCCTAATTATAAATTTCTCATTTTGTCTCCTTTCATAAATCAGTATCACGTATATAGCATAAATGAAAAATGTCTGGTATACCAAGTACATTACCCACCATTTCTGTACTGTTGTTAAATCAAAATGCAAATGTGGAAGAAATAATGAAGTATGGGATAAAATCAATTGTAATGAAATAAAAAAAACTGCAAATAAGTAAGGTAATATAACTAAATTGTGTTTCAGGCAATGGTTAGCAAACCATATCGATATGAAACTAGGATTTCTAGAAGAAGAAAACGAATAATGAATAATTTAAATTCAACACGTGAAAAGGATGGTGGATTTCATGGAGTGTCAAGGCCCAAGGTCAATAAGAGGTTCTGTGCTCTTAGGCCCATACCTTTTGACTTTGTCATTTCTCCACACTTCATTGCTTAAAGGACAAGAATTTGTAGCCCTGAGGTAGAATGGAAAGTTTAATTTGATATTCTCAATTCATTTCAATAGCAAACTAGGAGTACACCCGTTCCTTTTGCACGAGGCATTTGGTATTGGTTTTAAAAATATATTTAATATTATAGTTAAGTAAAAGACCTAAGTTGTTAGTTAAATAGAGACATATATTAGTTTAATAATACAATATAAATATTGAAGTTGTATTTTGTATGAGTTAAAACAACAAATAGTCATATAAGTCAAAATAATTATAAATATAAAAGCAAAAAATAGATGTGAACGAACAATTTAAAGTGATAAATTTTAATGACATAACTAACATTGTTCATGTTGAATCGGAATAAATTATACTTCAGTTCAAAATCTTTGTTTCTACAAAATTGTTTGTAATTCATTATTAGGAATGGCAAAAAAACCCGTACCCGTGGGTAAAACCCGTGCGGGCACGGGTACGAGTCACAAACGGGTACCCGCAGGTATTATAAACGAGTTTTTAAAAATACATGTAGTACATACGGACGGGTATAGGTATTATGGTACTCGTACCCGCAGGTACCCGTTATTTATATGATTAATATATTATATTTAATTAAAATAAAAAATATATTATTCTAACATTTATTACACTATGTACATTTTTTCTTTTTACTTTGTATATTTTATTGAGTTTGGTGGGGAAACACCCTACAAATATTATTACATGTGCAGAAACACACATGTTTTACAAAAAAAATATACTTTTGTTAAAGAAATGAGAACAAAAATCACAAACACCAATAAATTTAGCATTTTTGCCAAATATTCAATCAAAATGTACAAAAATAATTAAGTTTCATCTTATTTGAAACACAATAGAAGTAAAAATTTATTTATAATAGAGGAAACCTGCGGGTACCTAGAAATACCCGTGAATACCCGCACACGGTTACCCGTACGGGTACGGATACGGGCGGGTATGAGTATTACTCTTCTATTTTGAAATGGGTAGCGGATAGCTATTACCCGTGCCTGCCTGTGCCCGTTGTCATCCATATTCATTACATGCGAGGACTTTGGATAATAAAGAGAATACCGTGAAAGTTTCCAGCAACTAAAAATGTGAAAACCAACAAAATTCAAGGAACATAAATGAATGCACAAACTAAGTTTACAATATACATAACAACAAAATCTATAAAATCTACCATGGGTTTATAAATCTTGATGACAAATTAGTTATTGTATTTTGGATTCTAGACTCTACTACACCTTCATTACATTTCAAGATGTACATCTATGTGATTTTTTATATGAGTCGATTAACTTTGTAGAGGGAAGTGCGGAGAATTTGGAAAAGTACTTGAAGGAAGTTACTTTTTGCTAAAAAAATTATTTTTTAATCTATCATTATGCATTAAAATATTTTTGAAAATAATTAAAAGAAGTTATTATGTCTGAAAAATCTTATATGATCTTAAAACTATTAAAATAGCGCTTTCAAACACCAATATCTTAAGCATATGTCTCATACTTGTTTTCTTTCTTCACGAGTTCCATTTTAGTTCCAAATATTATTGAATAACTTTACAGGTGATGTATTATCCTTAATATGATAATCATTTAATGTAGTCTAGATAGTTACAATTGTCTAATATCAAAGTAGTTGATAAGCTTTAGACATAACATGATATAGTTAGTAGTATCCTATTTATTAAAAAAATCATTAATAAATTTATAATTTAATTATTATTTGATTATAAAATAAGATTAGTATAAAAATACATATCATTATTATTTTACTCTAAAATAACTATAAACAATATGTTATGATTCCTACTGTTACTATTTTAATATTGCTATAATAACATTATATTGTAATATTATAGTCAAACACTAAACTGTAAATAAAATATATTTATAACGAACATTACTTAAAATTAAGGAATCATAAATAATTCAAACAAAATATAAATAAAATATGTGTTATAATGCATATAACTTTTTATATCTTATGATTGTTTTTAATAGAATACAGATAGGAGAATCAATTATATTATCATAATTAAATCAAATCAAAGATATTATTTTTCAGTAATTTTAATACAAATACAAATATTATTATCTTCATTTTAGATTGAGGTTGATTATTTTTTTTATAATATGGATTTGATGTTTTAATATTCTAAATTCCTATAATCATATATAATGATTAAAATTAATTTTAATATCAATAATTTTAGCCAATATTATGCCTTATTTTTTACACATTGCATATCCATGATATTTTTAAATAGTTATTCTCATATTTTTAAAATTTTATAATTTCATCCTTATACATTATAGGAAACCCGTGTAATAGATTTTTCAACGATTTCTAAAAATAAAATTGTCAAAATTAATTCAACTAAAAAATAAGATTGAATTTGAAAATTCCAACAATGTAGGAAATAAAGATATAAGTATAGATATTGATTAAGGAAAAACAAATTTATAATTTTGTACAATTATTGTCCTATAATGGTCAATGATATATTATGATTCATCCCCTATATACAAGTCATAATTGTACAGATTGTTTGTCAACTAATCGTATACATTTATTTATTTGATGAGTATAAAATTAATTATTATATTTAAAAATTTAATTTAATTGTTAATTGTCAATAATTCTATTTTTTTTATTTGAACCAAAAAAATTTACAACATAAAAATAGAATTATTTAAATGTTTCTTTAGTAAATACAATTGTAACTAAGTATTAAGTTTTCAATGTTAAAGTAATTGTGTAATATGCTATGTATTAAATCACATAAATTATGGAATTAATTTGTTATATCGCCATCTTAATATATTTTACCGTTTAACTTGATTGATTAATTGTGCATAATGTCATTTTTGTAACAGCTCCAAAAAATTGAATTTTTCTATTTCTTTATGCCATTAAAAATAGAATTATTTAATTATTTATTCATAAATATAATTATAGTTGTGCATTAAGTTTCCAATTTTAAAGTAACTGTGTAACATGCTCAATTAATTAATATTCAATGAATCGAGAAAAATTATAGCCTAATAGATATTAATCGATTAATATTCCATAAATTTATTAATTATAATTTGAAAAATTTATATTCCATTTTTGGAACTCATCCATAAATTCAAACAAAATATAATATAAATTAAATTAAATATTAACATTCCATAAATTTATTATTTTTAATTCTGCAAATTTATATTCATAATGAACATTGCTTGAAATTAGGAAATCATAAATAATTTATTCAAAATATAAATCAATTGATTATCACAACAAATCAAATTACTTTAATATTTAACGAAATAAAAGGCATTCAAAGGTAATTATGCCTAATAATTTCATATTCTAAAGTGTAATTACCAATTGATTATTTACCAATTAATATTCTGCAAATTTATTAGTTATAATTCTACAAATTTATATTCTATTTTTGTAACTCATCCATAAATTCATACAAAATAGAATAAATGGAATTAGATATAAATATATTCCACGAATTTATTATATACAATTCTGCAAATTTATATCCATAATTAGGATTGCTTAAAATTAGGGAATCATAAATAAATTAATCAAAAGAATTGATTATCACAATCAAATCAAATTACTTTAATGTTTAGATAGAATATACATGTTCAACAATTAAACATGACAAATTATTTATGATGATGACAGGAAAAAAGATTAAAGATTTATTCTTACCAATATAAGGTTGACACATTTAGATATTAAAAAAAATTAACTTTGAATGAAAAAGGACAAACACATAATAAAATTAAAGAAACTATTATTACTTAGATAGTGAATATAACCTCTAATCATTGTATTCTAGTATGTGAGGTTTCTCTTCTGCAAATGGCGAAATAAAGAACATCACCAATTCGTATTTTCTGCTTTAGAAAAATATCCACATAGGGAAAAATATTTTAACAAATGTCATGTGAGGAAAATTAATTTTTTTTAGAAGGCAAAAAGATATTATCTAGTAATACATTATTGGTGTAAGTGAGTGAAAAGTTGAAGAAGTTTAAATTTTTTAACTTGTGGGGATAAAGAATATTGTATGAGTAAAATAATGTACATATATAAACTGATATAATAAACCAATTATATATACCAACAAAGAAAAAAATGAGAAGGACATAAAATTATACCTTTGAGTTGGTTTGACAGTTGAAGATCATAAATTTGTTTAACAAAAACTAGAAAAAATGAGAATTAGTTATGAGAAACGTAGTTAAGACAAATATATTCTTACAACCATTACATATACTACTAAGTAGTAAGTACCAATATGTTGATATTTACCAATAGAATGCACAAATTTAGTTATGAGAATGATGAAGTAAAGATGAAATAAAAAAGTAAAATCACACGTGAGTTGGTGAAGATGATAGATTTGTGGAACAAAAATTGGAAAAAAAATAGTTATGAGAATGATGAAGTAAAAATGTAAAGACCATAATATCATATTTCTGAGTCGCTTTAACATTTGAAAAGGAAGAAGTATAAAATAAAAAATGATACCTTTGAGTTGATTTAGATTGAGGAAGAAGATTTAATGAACAAAATTTGGAGAAAAAAAAAAGAGAAATAATATGTAATTTGAGTAGAGAAAATGTGAAGAAGAAGACTATTTTTCAGAATTTGAAAGTCATTTGTCAAATATATCCAAAGGAAGAGTGTCTACTTTAGGAATTTCAACAATCCATCAATTTTACAAAAAACCCTTTACTTTGTACACTTATCACAAATGAATAGTGTCTAATTTTGTGATTACAACAATCATTCAAATTGACAAAAATAACATTTGTTTTGTACATTTGTCACAAATGTAGAGTGTCCACTTTAGTACTTTCAATAGCCCCTTCTTTTCTTTTATATATATATATATAGTAAAAGATAGTAGATAAGTTTTAAATATTAACATGAACTCGTCGTTTAAAAATAGTTTAAATAAAATTTAATTTAGAATGGCAATATTAGTTAGTATATTCTTCCCTAATTTAGAATTACAATTAAATAAGATATGTTTATTGCCAATAATAAAACATAATGGTCATTGCCAATAATAAAACATAATGCTCAATACTCTAATTATATGATTATATGATACTTTTAATATATATATATATATATTCCGGGAGATACGATGGTTAGACTATTAGGATTTTTTATAAATAATTTGAGTAATGGGTAATGTACAATCGTATAAATAATTTTTACATTAAAACTAATCATACTTTAATTTTGTAATCATGTCCTTATAATGAAAATTTTCTTTCATTGTCAAATACTCAAAGGTTTGGTGGAAGAATGCTTACAATTATATATATATATATATGAATAGTTGAAGAATGCTAAAAATTATATATGCAAGTCTTCAAACTGGCAATGATTCAAATTAAAACCTCACATCAGACATCAAATAGTCAGAGGTCATGATATCAATAAAATTATTAACCTCCATTTGGTATTTAATATTAGTAAAGACTAAAGAGTCAACTAAACTTACAATTTAATTTTTTTTTCCTATAAAAAAAGTTAGTTTGATTGGATGGTAGTTGTCTTGTTAGAAATCTATGGCCAAGCAAACATTAAATTTATAGATAATCCACCAATTTGAAGTCTGTCATAGACCTAAAGAATATCTAGTACTAAACATCTTGCATGCTCTTCAAAACTCAGTTTGTTAATTAGTTAAATGCTTTTAATAACATAGCCTAATTGTGAACATACACAAGTATGTATTTTCTAAGTCAACTAAATTAAGAGAAGTATATAATCAATAGATAAAGTTTTTATTTCATTAAATGTCCTATGAATATACAACGGCTATGGTATAATATTAATCATTGTTAAAATAGTTGAGCTTTTTGTTAGTTTGTTAGTTAATTTGTTTAAGGTAGTTAGTATTTTCTTCTTTTTATATAGATAGTTCAATGTAACTTTGCAAAATTCAATTTCAATAACATTTCTCATTCCTTCTTTTTTATCAAGAAGATCTCTCTTATTCATGGCTCCTACCATTTTAACATGGTATTAGAGCGATAATTATCGCATTCATGGCTTCCGCGCCTCTACTTCGTCCATTTCATCCTCTTCTTTCTCCATCTTGCTTCCATCTTGTGCATCTGTTTTTGGGTCTTGGCAGTGTAAAATCAACCAAGACAATCATTCTTGGAGAGTTTTAAAACCGTTGCCAAAGAAGAATCTTTGTTCCTAAAAAAGAAGATGAAGGTCCAACAGCCTGCAACTGTTGACCAAACCCTTGCTTATGGATTTCTACACGTAGCTCAGGAGCCTTGACAACCACTTCCAACGATTTCTGGTAAAGTTCATTTGTAGGGTCCTCATCAACAGCTTGTTGGAAGTACTCAGCTGCCTTATCAAAATAAAATTTGGCCTCATCCTGATCTGGAATTAAAAATGTTTTGTGAAGTGAGGGCATTTCCCAAGCACCAAAGAGTATCATGCTTCTGGGATTAATAACTAGTGTCTCCTCGAGCTTGAAAACAACATCTTGAATCATCTTCTTGGACTCAGAAAGACCAGTTTTTTTTAAATCATGTTCTTACATCTCAACAAAATTAAAAATTGCATCATTTATTTTATCAAACAATTTGTCCATTGGCTTCATGTTCTTGTTATCCAAGAAATGGTTCGACACGTGCCTTGGAAGAGTAGACATTGTTTTCCTTGTCCATGCATGTGGGGTTGAGGAACACGTCACATCATTTGCTTTCTTACATATGGTGAAGGTTCTAATTGTTCCTTCTTAAACAAACAAGATAAACTACCATAATTGGATGGTGCTACATGTCTTGCATCTATAAAGGATGGTTGTTTTTATTTTACAATTCATTTTCACATGTCTCAACATCTCAGAATTGCATCATTGATGTGATTAGCCGCACAAGTGATGAAGAGTTTCACATGCTTTTGAAGGGAAGTAACTAGTGCACAACCAACGATTTACTAGAAGTTTGGTGAGCTTTCTAATGAGTCTTTTGATACTATAAAATTTGTCTATCATCAATTATGATAATTACCCCAATTACCTTTATTTCTTTATTATTCTATTTTTTACCACTCTTATAAACACACAACATTATTAAAGTGTGTATTTCTCTTCATTGAAGTAACATATTATGATTAAGATTAAGATCCATTTTTCTCTTTTTCAGCCATTATGGTTGGTTTGGTTGGTCAAGGTTCTGTCAAAATAGATAGTTAAGCTTTGGATGAAGTTGCTTCTGCCTATGGTGGTTAAGCGTCAGTGTTGCTTCACATTTAGATTTTAAGACTAGGAGACGAAGATTCGCTCACCGGTGGTGGTTAAGCGTCATTGTTGCTTAACATTCAGATTTCAAGACTGAGAGACGAAAATTTGCTCACCAGCAAGATGAGATATTAAAGTATGTGTGATGTTCATTACAATTATTTCAAGCTTGGAACACTTGATACATTCCAATTTGCGGGAGAATGTTAAAATAGTTGAGCTTTTTGTTAGTTGGGTAGTTAATTTCGTTAAGGTAATTAGTATTTTCTTCCAATGCAACTTTGTAAAATTCAATTTCAATAAAAAATTTCATTCCTTCTTGTTCATCAAGAAGATCTATGGCTCCTACCATTTTAACAATGGAATGCAAACTTATCTAGTTGTTTATGGACCAAGTTAGAAAATGTTTAAAGAAAGGGAATTTTATGTGGGTTGCGAAATCAAGGAAGAAACTAATGCCAACGGCTACATACCTTTAACGTCTATGTTACATACCTTTTTTTCCATTGCACTATATTATACCAAAGTAATGTAGATTGGTGTCACTAATGCTTGAATTGACCCTATCAACTTTATTTATTTCAACATATTTTAGGTATGCTATTAACTTGACCACATATCCACGTAGATCGCAGTTTTTTCCTGCTATTCATTTATAAAGACGTTATTTGCATGCTAAATATGTACTGTAATACTTTACAACGACAATGTATGGTAGTTTGTCACAAATGCTTGTAATGGCCCAAGTTTTGTCACACTTGTTACATACTATTTCTATTTTTATATTAATCTATACTTCAATGAATTCGTGTGCCTGGTAGCAAAAGTTTAATTAAATACTCCCTCAATTCTTATGTGCTGTTTTTTTTTATTTCTTTTGTTATATTATTTATAGTTTTAAAAGTTGAAAGCATTATTTTATTTGAAAAAGTACTTCAACACTACAATTTGTATACACATACATTTTTATGTACTAGAGTATTCTCTCACTTTTTAATAAGGAACTAATCTCTTTTGATATATATGATTATCCTTCTAATAGGTGTAATTTTCAAGAATTGAATATTTTTTTATTGTTCTGGAGATCTAGCAGATCTTACACTATCGACCAACGCTTTCTAGACATAGTTGTAAAAATTGGCTCGGACCGGCCGGTTCAACCAGTTCAACCGGGAACTGGCCTCCAAACCGGTTCGAGCCACATATCAGATCGTTTATGCACAGGAACTGGGAAGAACCGGCTTGACTCGGCCAAATTATATAAAAACCAGTAACTCAGTCGGTTCTTGGTTGAACCGGCGAGTCACCTTTATGAATGATAACCTCAAAACTATAACTAATACCCTAATTTTAGAATTATTGATTAGTGGCATACAAGTGACTAATTTGGAATTGCCTCTTTTCATCTTTGCTGTCATAAACCTGTGAAACTGTCATAGTGCCATTTGCAATCTGTCGTGAGTGCAAGTATTTTGCACTTTTGATTATCAATAACCTATGACTTACGTGTCATTACCCATAATAATTATCTTATATTTACTATATGTTGCCTGTGTCACTGTACCGTGTGTATGCCTTTATTATTGAAGTTCAATAATTCAATTATTTGCATGTCACTGTTTCAATAATTAAACAAATTGAAATTCAACTAACATGGCTAAAAAACTATACACGGCTATACATAAAACTGATAAAAGTGGCAGTGTTTTGACTTTGACATCTTGAATAAATTTGTCATTTTGATTACGGATAAGTATTCACCATATGTGGAAACTTCGGTTCATAACAAAGATGAGAATTAACAAGCAATAAATAGTCTCTTTACAAGCATGTAGCATTTTCTTTATATGAACGATAAATCTATCATTATCTGAATGTCAATGTGATGCAAATGAATATTCAATAAAGCATGATGCATTCTTTATTGGTTGTAACAATGATAGTTTTATGATCATAATTTACTCCAATGAAGACAATTTTGATTAGTAATAATAATTAACAATAACAATAGTAGGGTAATATAATACTAATAACTAATAAGTTTTTCTCAATTTCTAATTGTTATAGTCATATACATAATTGGTTATTTCATCATATAGCTTATATTTATAAGTTTTCTATATTGCTAAGTTATTTTATATGATGATTTGTTATTGTTATTTGTTATGTTTTTGTTATACATGTCTTCTAATCAGTCTAATGAACACAAAACAAAACCACCTTCTTCACAAGCATCAATACAAAATTCCTCTCAAAGATACGTTAGACAGAAATCAGATTTAGCTTGGGCGCATTGTACACAAATTATTGAAACTAATGGAAAAACTGTTTTATCATGCCTCTATTGTAAAAAGATTATCAGAGGTGGTGGAATTAATAGGCTCAAGAGTTATTTGGCTGGAGAAAGAGGGCAAGTTGAGCAATGAAAGAAAGTTCATGCAGATGTGAAATTTCAAATGAAACAAAATATTGATGAATGCAGAAACAAGAAAAGAAAAACTCAAGAAGAGTACGAGGAAAGTAATCCAAGTGATGATAGAGTGGAAGGTATTGCCATAACATTATCTTCTGGATCTCAAAGGGGGGAAAACATTGGACACATTGGTGAGTTTTTTTATGCCTAGAACAACTGTCGGAGCTCAACTTACACTAAAGAGTGTGTTTGTTACGTCTGAGCCACTAGTTTGTTTGTTACGTCTTGTTGATAGTGAAGATAAACCTACCATGGGTTTTCTTTATCTAGATTTTTATAAAGCAAGAGAAGAGATGGTGAAAAGGTTCCAAAGAAATGAAAAGAAAGTGGAACCTTACTTGAACATCATAGATAGTCGTTGGGATTCTTAACTTCGTAAGAATCTTCATGTTGCGGGATATTGGTTAAATCCAGCTTGCCGATTCAACTTCGTAGAATTTGAAAAACATAAATCCACAATATCTGGCATTTTGGATGTCATTGAAAGGTGTTCTTATGGAGATACTAATATGAATACTAAATTGACAAGCGAGATGAGAATATTTAAAGATTCTGAACTAGATTTTGGAAGATAATTTGCTATTCGTGAAAGAACTACAATGAGACCAGGTAAAATTAGTCATTGATAGTTAATTTATATTCTATAATTCTACTTCAATATATTATGAATATGAGTATATGTATTAAATTTATTACATTTGTTATTTTAGATCAATGGTGGAAATCATATGGATGCGGTGCACCAAATTTGCAACAATTGACAATCCATATTTTAAGTCAAACATGTAGTGCTTCTGGTTGTGAACGAAATTGGAGTGTCTTTGAGCATATTCACTCAAATAAAAGAAATAGGTTAGAGCATCAAAAGTTAAATGATCTTGTATATGTTCGTTACAACTTGAGGCTTCAACAAATGTACAATAATTATGATTACTTGCTTCTATATATAACTAGATTTGCTTTCATTTTATTATATTGATATATGGTCAAAATGTCAAATTACTAAACTTAGGAACCGACTAAGACATCAAAGTTATGACCCCATCAATTTTGAAGTAGTTGATGACCATTCTAATTGGATAATGGAGGAGTCACCACCTTTCTTAACTGTTGAGGTGGTTGAGGCATTGCGTAATGATCTTGCTAATATGACAATTGAACCAATTTATGATGATAATGGTATGTACCTTGATTATATTATGATTTATTATTTGATATTTGATATCACTTTTTTGGTACATATTTGATATTACTTTATGTTAATGTTAATTCCTATATTATATTATATTAAAATGTTGTTTTTATTCAGTTCAATTAAATTTGGATGATGATGATGATAGACAAAACAACACCATGGAAAATTCAAATCAAAATGAAAGTAATGTGGTAGAAGATTCTGATTTATTTGTTGAAGAAGAGATGTCTAACTTGGAAGCAACTTTGTCTCTTTGGATATGATGGAAAACTTAAAATTATTGCATCTTTATTATTTTACTATTGACATTGAAATGTTTGATAATTGGTAATTAATTTTTATGTACAGGTTACCTTTATGACAAATATTTTTTACAATATTATATTAGGTAATAATATTATTAGAAATTTATTGATGAAAACCGAGTCAACGGGTTCAACCAATGACTCACCAATCCGACCAATGATTCATTGATTCAATAGCCTAACTGAGTCGATAACCAGTCCGAGTTTAATAATACTGTTTCTACACATAGGCACATTAATTACACCTACTCTTATTTTTTATTAGCATTTTGCAAGAAATTAAACTGAATCCACTTGTTTGTCATTCTTTGGTAGGTTGATATGACATGGTAACATTAATGTGGACAACTATGAAGTTTGGATGGAGATCATCAATCCCAAATCGTTTTTCACTCCATATCCCAAGCTAATCAGAGTGCTTCATTTTATATATAATTGGCTTGAGACGGGGAATAAGACATTGTTAAAGACAAATGATCTCGATCCACAAAGTTAGAAAGACATTGACCATATTGCAATATTAGTAGGAATCTTTCTTTTGCTCATACCCACATTTATTTAAGAGAGTTAGAATGATGTCCATTATTAACGAGAAATACTATTTTTATATTTAATCTAAAGGATAAAAATATCATTACAAGTGTAAATAGAAGGATATATTGTTATTTTATGTTGTTTTCTGTCATATTTTATATAGCATTTTCCTCTATATTACTAGAGAGATAACTCTATTTAAGAGTACTCATATATACAATGAGGGATGTGTTTACACCCAAGTTAAATTACACTCAATCTTAATCATTCATTTTCTTAGATCCCAACGAATCACATGAGTGAATGCAATAAGTGATGAGAGAGAAAAAGAGAAATCTTAAATAATTTTTAAGTTTCACTCATTTGCTGCTTCTAGGAAAATAAATGACTAAGATTGAATGTGACTTATGTAACTTAATTCAGATGTAAACGGATCCCTCATAATATAATATAATATATATATATATATATATAATAAAATTATCGCTATAGTTCTATCACTAAAATTCAATATTAAATAATAAAAATAGGAAATATATAATCTTAAAATAGTATAAAATTATAATATATATAATATTTAATTAAAATAAATTTATAATTATATGGGTCTTGGTTACGAGTATTCATAGGTTGATATTTTTGTCATTATAAAGACATTCATGTTACCACATAAGAACATATTTTTTATGGGGGAGATAAATGTTAAAATTATCCACATTTTTTTAAATATCAATAGTCATGTATAAAGGCAAATTTACATGTGTGGTGTACATTGACTGAAATATTACAGTCTTGGTGCACCTTTTTAATTTATTACGGGAATAATGTAGTTTTTAAAAACTCGGCAATGACATTGTCAAATATCTTTGTTTTTTAAATTTTCCTCAAGCAAACTCGGCTATAGAGTAAACGTTTTTCAACTTTATTATATTTTAATAAACTCGTCTACTACATTGGATTTTTCCATTTTTTTTAAATTTTTTTTAAATTTCCCTCAAGCTAAATCGTGTGAATCATATAGGAGTTTTCATTTTTTTTCAATAGGGTTTGAGTACTTTTTTTACTCTCTCTAGAATTAGAAACTCCATTGGAATTTCTATTTTTATTTTTATTTTTCCCCCAACCAAAATGGTCGGCTACATTGGAGTTTTCTATATATTTTTTCAATTTCCCTAAAGGTAACTCGTCAACTGAATAGGAGTTTTTGGAATCACTCAGACCTAAATAGGAGAATCTCATATCCATTTTCATTGAGTTTTCTGGGAAAATGGAAAAATTCATCGATAACTTGTCGTCGATGGATCTGATGCGGTCCGAGAAGATGAGCTTCGTTCAGCTCATCATCGCCGTTGAATTCTCTCACGGTGCCATCTCCTATTTAGGCTAACTCGGTCTCCTCCAATTTCGTGAGGTAACCATTATCTCTTCTTCCACATCCAACATTTCTCTCCTTTTTCTTTTCTTTATTACTTATTACTTTTGTGTTTCAGGTTTTCTTCAAGCTCTTTATCAAGCTTCTGTATTTCATCTTCTTGTGCATGATTGAATAACTTGTATTATATTTTTGTGTGTTTTCTTTTGTAACTGTTGATTGAATTGAGTGTGTAGCTCTGAGAAATGGTGAAAATGTAGTAGTGTGAGATTAATTCAATGTTGAATACAATTTCGGAAGATTTCATTTCATTACTAGTTTTGTTGGAAAACTTTAATGTAGAACACGATTTTGTTGGGGAAAAATAAAATAAATAGAAACTCCAATAGGCTTTCCAATTTTGGAGAGAGTAAAAAAAGATACTTCAATCCTATTGCCAATTTTGAGTTAGAAAATAAAATAAAAAATTGAAAACTCTTTTAGAATTGACGAGTTAGCTATAGGGGAAATTTAAAAAAAATGATAAACTCCAATACAATACCGTAGATGAGTTTATTAAAATATGATAAAGTGGAAAAACGTCTATCCTATTGCCAAGTTTGTTTGAGGGAAATTTAAAAAAATAAAGATACTTGGCAATGTCATTGCCGAGTTTCTAAAAACTACACCGTTCATGTAATAAATAAAAAATATATATCAAAACTGTAATATTTCAGTCAAGATATACCACACATGTAAATTTGTCCATGTATAAATAATGTTGCCCACTACTTTTTTCTCTCTCTTTCTTAACACATATGACATATGTGACCCGACAGCTGTGGTGTTCAGTTGAAGGAGCATGGTAAATCTCCTCTTCCACAGAACTCTATAATTGGGAGAAAACATTAATAGCTAAATATCTTCCCAACTGGCAAAGATACTGGTTTCAGTCCTTTGACCAACTATTAAGGATAGAGACAGCAACAGTAATTATGTTTTTTTGGTTAGATTTTCAATTTTGATGAGAGATGATGAAATTCACATAATTCTTTTTGATGTATTTCCTAAGTTTCAAAGCTTTTGATTTTTTGGTATTGTTTCATATTTTCTGATATTTTAAAAACACAAAACAACTAATATATATTTTAGTTATATCCTTATTTATTACTTTGATTTCATATTTCAGTCATATATCTCTCTTCCGTTTTAATTAAGTTTTAAGTGTATTTTTTGTCAAATTATATTTAACTTCCGACGGAATAAATAATATTAAAACATCAGCAAAAAAATACAGAAAAAGTAAGATATACACAGCACCACTCACTCAGCCTGGCCTCGTGAATTTCGTTTTAAACTACACGACACTGTGTAGTAAAACAACCTCCATTAGATTATGCGGGCCCTCCTCTGTTACTACCAATTTTGTCAATTCAAAAATGTATTTTCACATTTTTTAAATATTAGTAATTTGTTCGTTTATTTTATTCCACTACTGATTTTTTACTATTTCACTGCAGAAATATTTAACTTTCTACTTTACTTTTAACATTTTGATCTTAATTTTTCTCTTCTCTTTCACAGACCCAATAACTTTTATAAACAAAAAGCTTGTTTGTACAAATATGGACTGGTGGATGAAAAAGGTTTCATAAAGGAAAAGGATTCATTATTTACTACTACGTGTGAGACGCTTTTTATGTAACATTTAGTTTCTTTTGTCTAACTTAGTATTATTAGTGTTCATTAATGAAAAAAATTATTTTTTTATTATTATATGCTTTTATTTTTTTTAGATTAACAAGAATTCAACTTCTCAATTGTTTTTAACAATTTTAGTGAGAAGGAAGTTTTAATAATTTGGCAAAAGACAAACCTCTCTCTTTTGTTCTCTCCCCAAATTAGTGAGAATTTTATTTTGAGTGGTGTCATACTAAGTTTTGTCTCTTTCATTTTTTGTCTATTAAAGTACAAGGATAATTTTAGCTTATACGCTCATTTTTACTATCTCTAATTCCTAATCTTTCATTTTCCTTCATTCCAAACACAATCTAACTTACCGAATGCGCAGAATTTGAATTGCGAGTTCAGTTCCAATTTCTCATCTTATTATACCCTTTCCTTTTTCATCTATCGATAATTTATAAAACTAAACAAAAGCTATATCCAGCTTTTAAATGTGTTGAAACTAAGTAAATAAAAGATTAAAATATTCAACAAAAAATAAAACAAATTCGATCTGCTGTATAATATATATATATATATATATATATATATATATTATACAGCAGATAAAAAGTTAGTTATTAATTATATGATCATTTCTTTTAATCATGAATGTTCAAATAAGATTTATCGATTAATATTAATTATTCTCATTTCTCACAATAACAATTATTCACACATGAATAACTTTATATATAATAAGTAAGTTGGATAGTATTTTGATGCTCATCTCACACTTAAGCCTATAATTGGTGTTCTTCATTATGGAGGTTGTGGGACTAGAATGTTGGACATAGGCAAGGGATTGCTTGAATGTTGTATGAGTTTGGTCTAAGGGTGTTAGAGTGAGTACTTTAAAAGATATTCTACTGTTCAAGTCACTATATGGAGATATGTATGTATAGAGAATAAGATCAAAAAATATAAGATAGTAAGAGATGTTAACTTCCTTATGAGGGGTCTCCTCTTATTTATAGAGGAGTTTGTGCATGAAATATTATTTGTTAGATGTTATTGGTGTGACTGAACATTTTGTCATGTCAGGCCTGCCCTAGGCAAGCGTGAATTGCTTTATTTGTGTCGGGCGTCTCTTCACATCCTTACTCTGGCTTGTACAATGCTTTATCCATGATGGTTGATTTATAACATGTCCGAATTATTATAGCCATATAATAGAGTTGTTCTTGTCATATGGTATGGGGCAATGCAGGGTGTACACGACATGAGCAACTCTGTGGCAAAGGTCTATGTTGTGCATAAGGATGGCAATGAGTTTGGATGGGTTCGGATAGTGCATTACTCGGACCCGCCCCGTTGCTTCATTTTTGTACTCAGACCGGCCCCAAATTCGTGATGATACTTGTCGGGTCTGCTACCTACGGGTCCTTGGGTACCCAGCAGATATGCGAGTACCCACAAATTCAAAAAACGTTACAAATAATTGCGAGCAATTTATGTAATTTTGTGTTTGTTTCTTACAATCTTATGTGTTATTTAGATAATCAACAATAGAAAAAGTTATAAAAAATATTTAAAGTTTTAAACACATTTTAAATTTACTATTTTAATATACGATGTAAAATTGATCTTATTGGAATTGTTCAATCAACAAAATATCAGATTATACATATAAAATAACAACATAACATCACATCACTACTTAACAACATAATATTATTAACATTATCGTTTAACAATCTTTAACAACATAACATTATAGATTAACAATATATATATATGAAGGAATAGCGAGTCCGGGTACCTGTGGGTCTGGGTACCTCATTACCCAAACTCAAACTCATCCAATAGCAGGTCTTAAAATCTCGGGTCTCAATTAACGCGGGTTCAAAAATATGGACCCAAACCCAACCCATTGCGGGTATTTTTGTAGGCACCTACAGGTCCGGGTACCCATTGACATCCCTAGTTGTGCATGTAGTGTGACATTACTGTTCAGATAGCGTGACAGTCCTGTGGGTGAGGTCAGTGGACCTCTACATTGTTGTTGAGAGCTTGTCTTGTCAATGTCATTATTTACCTAAATATGTCTGGTATTTATGCATGATTGATAGATGTACTAGCAAGATCTCTCTTGCGTGATATTTGACTAGGACATGTGCATAGGTGGGCGGACATGACGTGTCTTGAAACCATGATGAAACAATTAGACATTTAGGATATCTCTATGGGGTTCGCTCGCATTTATTGAGTAGACATGACAAGGACAATATATCATCAGTCCAAAATACTCACTTCACTCGTGCGCATTTTTAACGGACATAACGGACTACTTGCAGACATTATAATCTTAATTATTATGTGTTATTTTTTATTTTCCATTGCATTTGAAAGATATGCAATGTTAAATTGCTTAAATTATTAAATTATTATGTGTAATTTAAAAATTGTGGTAGTAAAATAATTTTTTATTTTGTGTATTTTTTTAATTGCATAGCGAGTGACCCACAAGTCTATCCTTCCCATATTTAAAGTGGACAAGACATCAACACCCAAATATAGACATGGATTATGAGGGCACATCTGTTAGCCCAAATTACCATTTCTCTTGAAGCCTACATTGTTTACAAAAGACAATATCAAAAGTTGGGTAGAACCATAGAAAAACTAATGAATGTATTTTAATATGAATTTATTAAATAATGTATAATAATTTTAATTATTCATATTTAATTGTCAAAATTAGTACACTTAGGAGTCGCACCCAAAAAATTAAAATACACTATTTATATTTTCTTAAAAACTAATGATATAATGTTGTCGATACTTAAGTAAAATAATATTATAATGTCCAGGAAACAATCTAGAAATTATAAATCTATAATTATTGTAAACGGAATAATTTTAAAGAGACTGTTATTATTTCTACCAAAATAAGTGAGAGGAAGTATTACAAGGAAAAGAAAATACTATGATTAAGATTAAAATGTTTCAAACTTCAGTCCTATACGAAAAAACGTAACATTTTTTAATGAAGTCAAATAACAAGGTGAACCATTAAATGACACAATCAAACAAAAACTTATTTATTTATAGAATAACAGTATAGCACCCTTGTTATGTAAAAAATCACTTAAAAAAAAGATGGGGGTTATATATATATTTAAATTAAGTTAATTTATAAATTAGTGGTTGGTCAAATAATATCTACTTCCCTTTAAGCACGCCTGGAGTCCTAATCTGAAATAAAAGCTTTTGGTGGAAGAACGAAATGCACTATCCAATGTTTTCGACTACAATAAAATTAGAAAGTCAAAACTTTACCCTATCCATTTCCATTATTTTTATTTAAGAGTAAGAGTTAATAATAACTAACAATGATAGATAATTTATTAGCAGTATAAAAAACACTTATATTATCAGTATACGTATTAAATCCTTAAAATTATATCAAAGAAAGATATTTGTTATGTAAACAAAAAAAATGAATATTAAATGTGATAAATTACATCCTTTTAAAAATATATATTGTTTTAGTTTGTAATTTGAAACTGTTGACCGTAGCATATATTTAAAGTGGAATATTTTATGAATTGGAAATTTAAATTCAATTATTGGTAACAGAAGAAATTATTAATGAGGGATAAACAAATGAATTCAGATGTTAACACACAGTGAGGAATGGCAAGGTTAACACCCAGATCTAAAGTCAACTGGATTAAATCTAATTAAATTATTGGGGTTTTAAAGTTTAAAAAGGATATAAAACATTATATACTTTTAAATAAATTAACTATCTATTCTACTGAGAAATAATAGACTCATTTTCAACATTTTATTTTATTTACACCTCCTGCCATTTACGAATGACAATGAGTCTGGATAAATCTGGGTATTGCATTATTCGGACCTGTCCCATTGTATTTAAATATAATATATTTAAGAGTATAACAACTATACACTATTTATGTAAAAATAAATGTTGAATGATACACTGACAATATTCTAGCCATCAATTTTATAAATATCTAATAATTTAAATCTACTCATTAATTCAAACAATTGGATTTTCCTAGGATTGATGGCTAGAATGAGGAACAAGTTTAAAAAATTTACTATTGAAGTAAGTATATCTCTCCTCCTATAAAATTCATACACTTATAATTTTTATCTATATTTAATATTAATTGTAATTAACTAATAATAATAATGATGCATTAGACTAACAATTATTGGCGGATAGAATAATTAAGAAGTAATCATTTTTAAATGGGATACTCATCAGATGATACTTGTGCTTATGAATTGGCAGCATTTTCATGTACAAATATTTATGATCAATTGAAGGACAAATCCCTTTTTGAGGACATCCTGATAATATAAACTAATTAAAAAGCTAACAAACTTACGAATGTGAACTCATCTATCCAATTTAAAAGTGTCTCGATCATCTTAAGTGTTAAAAAATCCAATACTTGAATATAAGATTATCATAAGTTTGATAATTTATAATTTTTTAATTAAAAATAATTTAAAATCTATACAACTAATTTTTATAAGGATTTGGATTAAATTTAAAGATGGAGTCAGGGGATTAATGCTAACACCTTCAAAGCAAGTAGTTTGAACCAGTAATATAGTTATGTGCTAATTTGTACCTCATACTCACATGACAAATGAAAGGGTAATGAATAATGACACACCCATACCTGAGTTCAAATACCTAGTCCGGCGGATTTGGTATACCTTTATGGATGTTGCGAGTTGAAATAGAGATATTACTAAACTGGTCCAATATTTTTAAGGATTTAATATGTACATGGTGGGAATGTTTGAAACATGTTATTATATGAAGTCTCATATTGTCTAGAATTAGAATAGAGTAGAGTAATTAATATATTGAACTCAAGTCCCTTATTATAATGTACACCAGATATAAACACCTAATAGGAAACACCACATGGGCAGATGGGCCCATAGGTGTGCTAGGGTTTGTAATAATTGGCCGAACCCCGTTAACAAATTCTCTTGTTTCTTTTCTTCTATTTACTCGTCATTTACTTGATTGCTTGTGACAAATGTTGCACAACGATCACTTCCACTGTACCAACAGTATATATTAACTGTGTAATTGTTTTTTACACTATCAGCAAACCATTTATCACTCACATGTTAGTTATCATTGACTTTCAAATAAAAATAATATCAATAAACGGTAGATGATATACTCCTAAATAAAAACTTTACTATAATGCATAAATTTTAAACATTTTTTAATGATGTTCGAAATGTGTGAGCTCTAAGGTATGTTATGTTGTGAATCATCATACATATGATTTGGGATGTTATCTTGCATATGCTATATATAAGGGATGAACTACTTTTGTTAAAAGCATCCTACTAGACAAGTCAACTTTGAAAAATGTCTTAATTACATATTATCATAAATTTTGTTTATATATTTTATAATTCAATAATTCTATTTTTATTATTTAGAATTTTATTTTTAAAGCATCTTAAATAATTATTAATCAAATTCTTCTTATTATATTAAATTGACTTGGTTTTGACCATTTTATTTTAATTATATATTTGATATGTTTTATTGTGAATTATAAATGTGAGAAAAGTTTGTAGGGACAATTTAATATAAAAAAATAAGAGTTTTATCTTTGGAAGGGATTTTAACTTGAGTCAATGAAGTTATGAAAAATTGTACACATATATAAAATAAGCAATAAGTAATGCACCATTGACGATGCTCTGAGTATAATCAATTGGATGGAAAAGAGTGTGACAATTGGTCTTTTGAAAAGGTAATTCCCTTTGGGGAAGAGATACGTGCTCATAGTTTCCCCCATTTACTTGGCCTTCGTTAAAAGAACATTCCTATTATTATTATGAGTTTTCAATTAATGGTAATGAGAAATTATCCTCTTTCAAAAAATAAGGATAACAAATGAGATTATTAGTTCGGTTTAAGTTATTATTCATCGTCTGAATTGAATCAATTATTAATGGTTGGGTTCAGTTTATCACTTTCCTTTTTAATAGAACATGCTAAACTTTGTCGCATGTATTAAGTTTTAGCTTTCATTATTATTTCTCACTAACATTTTATTAGTTTGTTATTACGAGAAAAATATTATCTAGGTGTATTCAAATGTTATAAGAACTTGTTTAATTATTTTTTTGCTTATAATAGTCTTCAAGATAGAAATTGATAATTATAAATTGTTTATTGGTTTTGTAGTTTAGTTTTCAAAGTTCCAAACTGTAGAACTATAAAACAAACTATTTAGAAATAGTTTTTTTTTAAAATTCATAGAATAGAACTATTGAACTAAACCATATTTTTCAATTTCATTCAGTTCATTTTTATGGATTTCACATTTCAATCCAGAACTGTTTGCACCTCTAAAATTAGACATCTAATATCATGCATAAAAACCTAACTACTTATTTATTTATTGTATTTGGCCTTGTTAGGTAAATATTTATTATTTAAATTATAATACTAAAATCATTATTCTATTAATTATAATACTAATATTATGCATAATATACTGAAATTAAAAAATGGGGCACTACTTCCTTAATATACAAAATAATGAAAAAAATCATATTTCATTTTATCTTGTTGGCTCCCTCTTGGAATTTTTTTGGCCTTAAACTAAAAGGTTTAACCATTTTATTTGTGTTCGCAAAATTTAAGCGGATACTAGCATTTAGTATCTTTTAACAGCAAATTTTAAAGTTGGCTAATGGGCATGTGGGTGGCCTTTAGGCATTGATAAATAATTAAAAAATAATAACTCATAATAAAATAACTAAATTAAATAAAGTAGTTGAAGAGATTTTTTTTGATATTTTATATGAAGTTAAAAAAAACAAATTACATCATAATTTTTTGAAAGAAAGAAACTATATTATAATTTTATTTAGAGTTCTCATATTTTTCTTCAATTACGTGCGCAGAATGCCGTATTGCCTAATAGAAAGTGTGCATATTTATGCCATACCCACACAAAAATGTAGGAATGCCATATGCATTGTCTGTTTTGCCATATATAAATTCATGTTATTCATATTGTGATGTAGTGGAATGATTGTTTATTATAAATTTTGTTACCCTCTATTAAATTGTACATGATTAGTGATGCATTTATGTCGAGAGAACAAACTAATAAAGAAAAGAGAAAGAGATACTTGAAGGAGAATAAAATTCTTTCTCTCATTTAGTAGAAGAAGGTATAAAGAGAAAAAATAAAAGTGATAAGATCTACGTGAGAAGAAATGTTAAAGGATGAGAGTTTTTTGCATTTACAATTATCAAATACTTATTATTATTTATAAAGATAAAATTGTCTTTTTAATAAAAACATATTTTCTACCTCTTCTGATTCATTCATTTTTACCAAATAACTCTTACAATTAACTCAATTTCTCATTTTTTTCTTTATACTCATACTCTTTCTTTTAACCATTCCATTTTTTTAATTATTTTTAGCCCAAATGGGAATTTTTAATTACTAAAATAATAAAACTGATATAATAATATTAATGAGATTCATTTTTTTTGGATACATGTTAATGACGAGAGATTCATGAATATAAATAATGAGCACATAGTAAAAAAAACAGCTTTCCAATTTAAGTAACAAAATTAAAGTAGGAATTAACAACGCAAAACTTCAAAAAATTGGAGGATTAAAACTCATAAAATACAATAATAAACAAAGGACTAAAATGCAATGAGGTAAATATTATAATGGTGTGTTTGGGGCCGTGAAGCATTTGTACGGTGGAAAAGGGAAATAACAATCCCCAAATACTAGGCTAAGGTGGAAAGAAAGAAAAGGCCTCTCTTTCTCTCTATCTCCGTGTCTGCATCTCTCTGTAGTATCCTCCTTACTCGCTACCCTTCACTCCCAATTTTTGAGTAATAATAATGCATTACGAGTATTATTATTTCCTTAAAAAACATTACATCTATTAATTAAAGAGAGATAAAGAGAGGAAGAGAGTAGAGAAAGCGCGACGGTGCACCATCAAATTCTTTCCGTCGTCTTCTCTCTTCTCCTCCTCCTCCACCACTACCACCACCGAATCCTTTCCATTCTTTATTCCCACAATACTGGCTGACATTAAAGTAACCCTTTCCTTCTTCTCTTCTTATCTCACCGATCGCTTCAATTTCAAGTGGAAAAGAAAGAAGAAGAGAAGGGGGTTCACGATGTTGTGGCTAATGAGATTCTCAGGGTTTTGTTCTGCTGCGATGCTTCTCATTCTTCTTTCTCCTTCTCTCCAATCTTTCCACCCAGCCGAAGCAATCCGCTCCAATCACCTAGACCGGTTCTCATATCGCCAAGCCTCTACATTCCGCAATGCCGAACAATGCGGTTCAAACAATCGAACCGGTGTGTGTGACCCTTCTTTGGTACACGTGGCCATAACCCTCGATCTTGAATACCTACGAGGCTCAATCGCGGCCGTTCATTCAATCTTGCAACATTCACAGTGCCCTGATAATATTTTCTTCCATTTCTTGCTCACTCAGACGAATCTTGAATCCCTAGTTCGTTCCACATTCCCTGAGTTGAAATTCAAGGTGTATTATTTCCATCCAGATATTGTGAAGAATCTGATCTCAACTTCTGTGAGACAAGCGTTGGAGCAACCGTTAAACTATGCGAGAAATTATTTACCAGATCTTCTTGAAAGTTGCGTTCACAGAGTGATTTATTTAGATTCTGATCTCGTTGTGGTTGATGATGTTGAGAAATTGTGGACTACGAGTTTGGGTGGTTCGACGATCGGGGCTCCGGAATACTGTCACGCGAACTTCACTAAGTATTTCACGGCGGGGTTCTGGTCGGACCGGCGATTCTCCGCCGCGTTTGCAGGGCGGAGGCCGTGTTACTTTAATACTGGAGTGATGGTCATAGATCTCGTGAAATGGAGGAGAGTGGGGTACACGCGCAGGATAGAGAGGTGGATGGAGATCCAGAAGAGTCATAGGATTTATGAGCTTGGTTCGCTTCCACCGTTTCTACTTGTTTTCGCGGGACACGTGGCGCCAATTGAGCATCGTTGGAATCAGCACGGTTTGGGTGGCGATAATGTTCGAGGGAGCTGCCGTGACCTCCACGCCGGTCCGGTGAGTCTTCTTCACTGGTCCGGTAGCGGAAAGCCGTGGCTCCGGTTAGATTCGAAGCGGCCTTGCCCGCTCGATGCTCTCTGGGCCCCATACGATTTGTACGGACACACTCAATGAGGGGTAGTCGCTGGTAAATTCATTACTCTTGTCACTTCCTTCTGTTTATTTAAATTTAATTACTGCCCAATTTTTATTTCTTCATTAATATTTTGTTCCCTCTATTCTCCTTTCTATGAACACATTCATTAGTTTTTCGTAGTTTTGTTATATTTTTTCTCAGGCCATTTTTTCATGTTGTAGTTGTACTCTGTTATTCTATTATGTGGTTCTTTCTCTGAAATGCAAAAAGAAAACCAGCTGGATATTCTGATCGGCAAATGGTATTCTATCCCAAACTGTCTACTTGCACTTTTTAGTATTAACCAACCAATTATAGTTATAATTTTTTATTTCACCTAATCATGATTAATTAACTATCAGTTGTATAAAGATATGATTTAAAGTAACCTTGTAATTGATGAATGAACCAAGCTTACTGCAGCATTTAGACGCGCATCAACATTAAGAAAAAGCTGCTCTCTTGGATTGAGTTTGAAGAAGATTAAAAAAACGATGGTTTTTAGCTTTTCAATAATCCCATTAAATTAAACAAATGCAACTGACATCTAACATAACATTATTTAATTTGTAAACTGTTTCTTTGAGTAGTGTCAGGTTGGGTTCTTGTTTTATTGTTTGGAATTTTTTACGATTTATTCCATGAATGACCTTGACTGCAAGCGGTGGAGACCAGAGACCACATGTGGATAGGTTCACCATGTGTTCTGAGATAAGTAATAGAAGTTCAGCATTAGAATAAATGTTCTTTAATCTATTTGAGAAATTTAAACATATATAAAATAAGCAGGGAAACTAGAACGAAAAATCATTCACGGTGGTAGATCCTCTTAATGTGATTTTGAGGTTGGTTGGTGGGTATTAGCGGTTCCCATGTGAAAAAATTACATTCTACCCTCTTCAGTGAAGTTTGTGTTGGGAAGTGGTTGGTTGAGAATAGAAGCTAAAACTGTTGTGGTTTCTAGTTATTTTTAATTAATAACGTGATAAGCAGAAGCAGGAAGAAACGTGTGTTGCTGGATAGCTTAGTTGTCCACGTCTACGGTGATAGATATATGAAGCTATTTGCTGGCAATATTATATCGAATTAGAAACAATCCAATGGGTTTCATGGATATATTGCGTTGCCAACTAAGCTTAAAGGCTAACCTAAGGGTACCAGTGATTCTTCTGCTGAACATTTGTGAACTATCTTCCTCAACTCTCATTTTTGTCCTTTGTAATCCACCACATGAATAGTTGCCAATTTGTATTTTTGCTTATATCTTCCATTATCTTAATAATCTCATTTAAAATAATGTGATGGAAGCATAGCTAGGAGGTTGAACAATTCAAGTTCAATGGTTATATGTTTTGAAAGCTGTTGATGTCATTGTTACCTGTAACTGTCTGCTTAATGAGAGGGTGTGGGGACCGATTCCTATTCACCTCTGGGATTACACGTGGTCCGTTAATTGGATTCTTCTATCTTGTTTGGGAGCTACATTAAATTTATTATTTCATTTTCTTTGAGATACATTTTGAAGAGAAAGGAAGCCATTGTGTAAAATAATGTGATCGGTTGGAGTGGAGGCTATCACTCAATTGTTTTTTTTTATCTCAAGTTATTATGCAATCTAAAGTAGGTTGTGAATATTGTATGGGAATAATGAATATTTGAGTAACATCGTTGGCTTTTGGGCTTTGCTAGCTGGAGGCTATATGATACTTAGATAGTAGATTAAATTATTGAAGAAAGGTCTAGTGTCGGGTTCAAGATGATATACCTCTAATAATAGATTAGGACGTTGCAACTTATGCCTTGGCCTATTATAATCAAAAGGGTGTTCGTTTTTTTATTGTTTTGATTTTATGTTATATGTTTGAACTAGTGCTAGAATTTGGAGATGGACATGGGGTAGTTAAAAAACATAGTTCATTAGTTCCACTTGGTACTTTGTTCTACTAAAAAAACTCTTGGTACAACCAACCATTTTCCCCTTTATTAATTCTTATGCATTTTCTATGTTCATTTTCTTGTCTCCTAGCATTTGGAATGACTTCAACTTTATGAAGCAAAATAAATTATTCCTAGTAAAAATTGTTTGTCACCAAAATCTGAATGGGTAAAAGTAGTTAATTCACGTGGATGGAGTTGGAACCTGATTTGTCTTTTCAATGTCAATATGCAGATTCTTTCATGGGTTTTACAGTAAAAATTTGAAGGTAAATAAAAGTCGCTCATTGGGTGCAAATTGTCAAAGATTTTTCATGGCTCTTTCTGACTGCTGGGAGGTACACGGGATTTTAGCCCCATAACCAATCTTAATCAATTGGTTCCTCATTTCATCCTGGTGTATGTGTTCTTGGTTTATTTTAGAAGTTCATATCATAGGATAATATTAAAATGGCAAATTAATAACGATGGAAGCGAAATTTAGACCATTGAGTGATTAATTTATTACAGTGATACTATCACATTCTTTTTTCTCCAAAATTTCTTTTTACACCTATGTCATAACTATTGATTTTCATTTTGAAAATAACAATATGTACAAATAATGTGTAAGAAGTCTTGTGATAAATAAAAGTGGTGATGTCATCATTTTCCAATTTTATTTGACCTGGGCCTAATTCAAGTTGGTCCTTGTCTCAAGTTAGTGCCCCCATCATCAATCAATAAATGCTAATGCTATGCATCAAATTAACAAATAATGCGTCCTCAAATAATTTGGTAATCTGTCGGTGGGATCTTTCACGAGCAAGCCCAGCTCTTGAGAATTCCAATTTTCTAATCAAGATTTATTGAAGGAAACCATATAATTTCATCAAATTTACTTTTTATTGATCATTAAACAATCTATATGAATTTTAATAAATCTACGTTTCATTAGAAAAGGTTGCAAGAAGTCACGGAGAATCGGTTCATTTATTTAATAGTTAATTTATAAATGATGAATGAGTTTAAACTCCAATAATGTTTCATCTATATTCTGTCTTTTTTATAAGCCTCTCAGTCCCTAATTGAAAGAAGAAGAAAAAGTAGCAAGATGCAGTTAACAATCATTATAGTAATTCCTTAAACCATTCGCATATAAAGGTAAAACGCTAGGCTGCTAGGTATGAGAACTAAATTAACGTAAAGGAGTAGGTAAAATTTTGGTGAATTTTCTCTCTCTGTTTAATAGCTTGTTAAAATCTTCCTGGAACATCAACGATGGGTAGACGTAGAAGACTTTTCTTAGAACAACGAATATGCTTTTAAGAGGACTATCTAGTCACTGGACCACTAAAATATCATGCCATATAGTGTTACCCTACCATTTCAGAATATTGCTTATGAGAAAAATATAAGTGAATAAAATATGGAGAAATTTTGCTTGATATACCGGAGGTTTGTCACAATGACTAATGCATTCCCTCCGATTTAGAAAATCTCTACCGGATAGTCCAATAAAAAACCAATGAAAATGTATATAATGTGTGTCGAACATGTTGTTTGAGGCTATAAATGGTGACAAATAACATTTATGCACTTAAATCTTATGTGTTCGCAGAATGAAAGAGGATCATTTTTCATAGACCGGTATTTGTTGTTAGTATCCAACTCTAGCATAAGATTTATTAAATTTTAGTCTTCTTCCTATAATTGGTACTATTATTCTTCAAGTAGTTTTGTTATTTTGGTAGATATTTTCCCTTTTCTTTTGTAAGTATTTAAAGAATAATTTTTCTGTTGAGACAGAGACACAAATTTGTGAGCATTCCACTTATTCTGTCCTGACCGTGACCAACCACTTTTTTTAACCCACAAAACTTATATGCTGAATGACTTATCCACCGGTAACAAATGTGAGAGACACTTAAACATGATATTTGGTTGATTCTAATTAATGTGTAGGTCAAAATATATATTATTGGAGGCTTTCTAATTCACATTTAACAGTACTTCAAGAGCTCTTGCAAATTAGGCAAAAAGATACTCTAAAGAAAATGAGAATTATCTTACTCTTAATTCCGAATGAAGTTCGAAAATATCTAGATTTCTCGCTCGTATGACTTCTCTATTGTAACCACACATAATAGTTGAGATCCTATAAATAGTGGCGTATTTGGTTCCAGAGTTTGGGATGTTAACCAGTCATTTACAAAGCCAAAGAAAAGAACAAAATGAAGAGGAAGAGAAGTACAATAGTATCCAAAAAAAAGAGAAGAGAGGTTTGGAACCTTTACAGCTATAAACCTGTGGGCGAGAGTTAATTTGGTTGCACACTGGACCATAGACATTCCATGTTCCTGGTCCACCAACACTAAGTTGCCCCCACTATTTACATCTCAACTAATGGAAAGACAAATACTTATTTATTGTGTGTTTTTTAATGATAAATTATTATTTTATTATATATAAAAATATAAAAATATAAAAATATCTTATTATTAATGCACTCATTTACATAATACAATTAACAACAGTCAATATCACTACTCACAAGTCACAATGTAGTTCATGCATCATTCACGTGGGTCGTGTTTGAAAATGCTTATATGAACTAAAATTGATTTAGGTACCCAGACATTAAAAACTGTAAACCATATAGGTGTCTGCATTTAGGGGGACCTCAACTTTGATCATTTTAATGAGCACTTAATCAAGGAAGGTACTTACCATAGTTACTATGCATCGTGTGTATCGGATATACATATTGAGTTCTCTATAAAAGACTTTTGTAATAATAATAATATAAGAAAATCATGAATCACATAAGAGTACTACTACACACCAAACTCAACATTACAAATCATGTAACTATGCTACTCATTGATATAATTCCAGACCTTTCCTCACAAACCTGCAGTAATTTTTCACTCCATCAATTAGAAATTTGATTTTTCATATAAATTGTTTTTGTATTTTTTCCTCATCAAGATCTTTTGCTCTTTGGATGAGGATATATGCTTATCGTTATTGAAACATACTCTTCTAGTAAGCGTTACTCTCAAGAATCGAATCTCAATTTTTAATATCGTATGATATTGGAGGTCTAGATTTATCCAACTATTGATCAAGTCCTTATTGGTGTCCAAGTTTTCGTTAACTAATCATTCTTTTAAAATTTTATCTTCCAAAATTGTTATAGTTAATAAACATTGTGAATTGTTAACTAAGAGTACTAATAGCCGTGTGAACTATTGACATTTAATTCTCCTATTCACAATTCTATGTTTCTATTAACTAGCTACCTATATTTTTAATCACAGGCTTAAAAATAGTTATGATAGGTGAAAGTGATGTAAATGAATATTTAAGAGTATCGATTCACCTCTAGTAATCTCATCCTGACACCAAACTCCAGCTTTAAAAATACTTGCAGAGAATGTGAATCATTATGCTTATAGCATAACGCGGTTATGGCTTTTGTTACAAACACTACCAAAGTAGTGGATTTTGATTTGTTTTTGTCTTCCAATTTCCTCTGCTTTGAATGTTAGGTGCCTCACATAATTTTGGTTCAGACGTTAATGTTAGCCATCAATTAATGTAACAGAGACGTGACAGAAACATGGAACTAAAAATCAACAACATCTGAATTGGAGGAACATCCAAGGTGCAAGCTGGCCGAGAATGACACAAACACATTCTTATCTATTGCCAATGTCCCATTTCCATAACAACAAGGTTGTCTCCTTCACGACCAATATGGGAGGGGGCAGGAGCGACAATCTCGGTAAAATCTCAAGAGCTTCTAAAATGGACCAATCATACTCCATGTTGTGTGACCGCAACGTATATTTCCTTAGTAAATGATGAATGATCCAATAATATGGGAAAAGCTGATCCCAGGACTGAGACATAATAAAAGAAAGGCTAGTGCTACATGCAGTGGTATAAATTTAACATGCAGTGATGTAGAATAACCAGTAATCTAATGTAACGTACATTCTTTTTATCTGAAAATTGTTTGTTTATACAACATTAACAATTCTGAGCAATTTTTCCAACTGGGTCATCGGAATGCATTTCTGAAATAATACATCATGACAACCAAGAGTCAGAATAGGTATTTTGGACCCCAAAATCAGAGTAATCAGTTTCCTGTCTTTAAAAGTTAACCTTTCAGTAGGTTGACCCAGTTAACACATAATTTATGCACTATAGATAGATATCTACCTCAAAATTTTCATCACCGATAATGGTGTCAGCTAATAAAAATGAGAATGTGAGTGATATGAATGAGATCACTAGGCACGCATGCTGTCATGGACACTATCTTATGTCCCTTCGAAGTGGCTGCATTAGCTCATCACCTTTTTCTGTTTTCTGATGCAAAAATCTTAATGGTAAACACATATGATTGTCAGAAGTATATATTTTTTTAATAAAATTATACAAGCTGACAAACACATTGTCATAATGTATAATCCTCTCCTACCAACAATTGTTGAAAATGTTTCTTTGTAATTTTCACTTCCGACTAATGGTTGTCGAAGGTGTTTTCACTTCCGACATAGGTTAGTCGGAAATGAAAAGTAACAAACGAAAAAGAAAATATTTGGAGTATGGGGACTGAGATGGTGGTGGGTTTGAGGTTATGAGGTTTGTGGTTTGATAAAAAAAAGAAGAATGGTGTGAGTAGAGTATGGAGTTGAGGAATATAAAGAGGAAGGTATTATGGAATTTTAAAAAAATAAAAGGCTCCAAAATTTAACTCTCTAGGCGTATAAGGGAAATTGAAGCCTTTCAGGGACATTGTAGGCTTCAAGTGACTCAAATCATAAACTTCCGTAAATGTGTATATAGCAACTCCAATAGAGATGCTTCAAATAATCATAAGGAGAGGCTGAATCAAGATGGTTAGTCAGAGGGTTTCATGCTTGGTAGTTAACTTTGATCACCTGCCATTATAACTCTAGTAGGAACTTCACTTAGTCTGTAGAAGAATACGTCGAATCATATCCCTAGTCATCTCCGTTGTGAACTACGGCTAACAAAGTGCTCGTAATCAGGATGTTTGACCTGTAAACTCTGTAGCCAATCAGCAGCAGCCAGCAATAGAGAGTTCGCTTGAACCAATTCAGAGGCTCCATCAGGAGACAAAACTGAGCCTCTATACTTATAAGAAGCAAATCCAAAAATGGGAAGAGATATATCAACAGGTTGAACCATCCTGCCACTACAAGAACGCTGCGGTTGATCTCTGCCTGTGACAATTAAGAAGATACAAAATCAGGTTCAATAAATCGGAACTTCAGTATTTATGTATTGTTAATTGTTAGAATGAAAGAGATAGATAGATATACTTCTAGAGTTAGTTGACAGTGAATGGAAGGTGAGGAAAGATGCATCCAAACTCTTCAGTGTTGAGCCAACTGGTATTCTATAAATTGGATACCTGTACCCAAGTTCAATCTGTTATAAGGACAAGGCGGAATTTAGGCAATAATTTAAAATGAAAACAACAGAATAATTGTTTGACACTTACCATGACACAGAAAACCAACTAGAAGGCAATAGATCATTACTCCCATACTTCTTTAGGTTCGGAAACTCAGAAGCAAGAATGGAAATCTGAGATGAAAAAGATATCAGTAGTGTCAAAATTAAGAGAAAAATAAGAATCTAATAGGTAGATCTGAGAAGAAAGGACTTACTTTATTGTGAAAAGGAGGGCGGAGATGTGGCAGAGCTCCTTCAAAATATTCATATACAAGCTGCCCGGATGAGCTAGAGACCTCAGCTTCGTAACTAGACCACCAATTTACAAATTAGCTTCACAATAGCCAATTATTTATCAAAGAAATCAGGACAAGATAATAGCAGCAAAAACTTTGCATGTCATCGTGCTAACAACTTGGGTGAACTTCACATCTCACACAATAACATAATACAATGCCATATGGATGTGATTGAAGTGAACTGCATTTAGAAAGACTGTAATCATTTAAGTCAACCATCTTTCATTTCTAAAATTAATTGTCCTTTGAACATAGAAGTACTAACAAGTGAAGAAAATCATTTAGTGCTAACCAAGTTGTCACATCTCTCAATCTGCCTTCATTGAAGCAGCACTTCAAGTAAGGTCATCAAAATTATAGTTGTTGGATCAGTCATCTCAGAAAAAACATTTCCCAATATCTTAAGAATCTAGCAGTATCATTGAACAAGAGAAAACAAGCCAGATAGGAGGAGTGGATATTAAGCTAAACGGACCAACCTCTCCTCCGCGTATAGTTGAATTGCTGACAGATATGGGATATAGTATTGCTGAATGGATTCGCTTCCATTTATTATTAGTGGAACTTCTACTCCATATGCACTAGACTCTGTGAAAGACTCCCAGAGGTCCTCAAGGAAGAACCAAGGATCTGAGTTAGATTGAGGGGCCCTATGTCCCTTCACTCCAGGCTGTGCAACAAAATAAAAGCCTATCAGTTCAATTAACAACATAAACAAGGAAATAAACGTTGAAAGCACAAACCAAGTAAGCATACAAAATAAGCCACATTCACAAAACAACCTGGACATAACAAGATAACATATGTCGTCCCACTCCTTGTACCAAGGGTTTAACTGTTCGCTGATTCAAGTGGTACGAGAGTTGGATTTAAAGCGCTGTGAGACAGTTCGGTTCCTATCTACCATTGGTGGTAAAGGGATAAATGTGAGGAACCAACCTCCCTGCTTAACTCCCTCTAATTAGTTAAGAAATGAAGTTATTGAATGTTTTTTAATATTTGAGTGACACATGGAGGGGTAGCATACGTTGTTCCGACATAGGACTCCTTTCCTACAATTTACAAAAGAGTAAAATGTCAACTTAGTTCTCCAAGGATACAAGGGCCACTAAATTGGTCCTCCAAATAAAAATGCAACCAAATAAGTTCCCAAAAGGCAAAACTTGGTCCTTGTAAGAACATATTTTGTGGGACTTCGAATCTCTTAGGACTTAACTTTAAACGTTCAGGAACTTATTTAGTGCCCTAATTTTGGAGGATTAAGTTAGTGACGTTTATGTCTTTGAAGGACCAATTTAACATTTCAGCTTGACCAAACAATTCAAAAGTCAACTCAAGATACTGCTTCTTCAAAACTAAGTTCTACAGTTACAATTGACTGATAGCTCAATCAAAACCAATAGAGACAATAAAACAAAGTAACCTGAGAAACAAGACACGTAATACAATGAACTCAACCCAAATTAAATTATTCAAAATTTCATGACACAGAAATCCGCAAGTGGGTTATAGTGCTGAGGAGAGAAAATCATAAAAAAAATAAAATTTTTCCACAGTTTTTGATGATTTAAGCACGAAAAAATACACCAAAGATTCCATCGACTACCTCAGATGATATTTGAGCAGGGACAAAAGGGGTGAGTGATTCCAAAATTCGATCGAAATTAGTGTAACTATTCGTGATCGGTGGGGAAGAGGATGCAACCGAGTTAGGCCGCAACAATGCCGAGTCATGAGAGTCGGTTCGCAAATCCGGTTCAACTGAGTCAACTCGGGTATCAGAGTTGAAGGGTCTCTGAATTTGTTGAAGTTTCTGGTTTCTGCGAACAGGAGGAGGACAATAGAAGCGGTCAGAACCGTGGGTTCTAGAAGGAGCCAAAGCATTAGTGTTTGACATTATGCAAGAATTGAGTGATATATTTGGGATTGGAGGGTTTAATAGGGGTTTTGGAATGAAATTGAATTGAGAATGAAAAGTTGATGATGGTTTGTGTCTCTTTATATATAGTGTGAGTAGAGAGTGTGGAAAGGAGATGAGGGTGAATACTGAATAGGACCTATCATTGTTTTTTGTTTGCCTGTTTTTGATACTTACAATCTAGTGGGGACTTTTTGAACACATATTTTGGAGATAATTGGAATCTACAAAAATCAATGACATTATCAATAGCATGTTTGGTTAACACAAACCTTATTTTAAGAAAATATAATACTAGGTTATAAAGTCTCTCGTTCAAAGTTCACATATGTACTTATAAATTCATCACAAATTAGATTCTTGTATAGGTAAGAGATTTGAAACTGACCTCATTAGTTTTGGTAACAAGAGGTTATTAAGATTATAATTTATTGACTCAGTTGACAAGCTTTAAGAAATATTTGTAAGGAAGACTATAAGTACGTTTTGTCTCTACGATAAGAGTTATTATATAATAAATGATATATTGAGTATATATAAAATTTTACTCTAATAATACATAGATATTATATTAATCAATAATTCCTAAACATCACCTTTCTTACATTTTATATCAAATAATAAATGTCATTAATAGTACATCAATTTGTTATATGTTTTTGGTTATTTAACAAATTTTGACTAATTGTACAACTAATTTGTTAGATAATTCTCATCCAATCAACTTGCTACAATGTTATAAGTGTTCAACTAAGTTCTCACATCTTTCAACCGGTTGCAATATATAAATTACAAGCATATAAACTAGTTTTGTCTTATAGAGTCCAAATAATTTTATTTAGTTTTGTTTGCGATTAACATTGATTAAGAAACCAAAAAAATAATATATTATGAAACTAAAAATGTGATTTATCTTCTAGGGGCGGTTTAATGGAAAGAAAAATATGTGATAGAGAACATGATAGAAGTAGGATCTATAAGAGAATGATAAACTCTCCTATCTTATTTGGTGTTTGTGCAAATCAAGTAATTATAACATTAGTGTGATAATCACAATGGTGGTAGTGTGTTGGTGTTCAAGTATGAGGTGTATGATGAAGAAGAAATGTATTGTTATTCTAATTTCTAACACAACTCTTCCCACAAGATAAAAAAAAATATTAACTAATATGATGAAATATCACTATGTTGGCTCACCAAACTCTGGAGTGTAACAAAATAGAAGAAACTATCCTATATATCTTATCTTGACTATTAAACAAGTCCTTGGTGTAATGATAGTTAATGTGAGACCAGAAGAAAACACGAAATCAATATTTGGTTTTCACATGGCACTAGTTTTATGGGGTAAAGATTTTTGAGGTCTTTTTTGCAAATTGATGTATAAATTCATTTGCTTTAATTATTCAATTCAATTGATATTTTATATTTGGATTGAGTACTCCTACTAAGCAACATCACAACAAAATGATCTATAGATAAGAAAGGGGTATCTCTAATCAATTATTGTGATGCACACTATCTCCGATTAATTATTCATTATCATTGATCTCATGTTTTCTATGGTCACCTTCTCATCAACATGTGATATTTTTTACTCTTAGTTTTCATTTTGATAACAATAATAGGTTATGATTAAATTATTACAAAGTAGCTATGCACAATTGTATTAGAAGAAGGATGTGCGGGAATGACTATTTTCCTCCTCGAAATGGCCTTCACCCTCAATTGGGGATTTGACATTGAACTATATATTCACCTTTGCATAAGGTTTTACGGTCTAACATGAGAAAATGAATTTTGTAGAATTCAGCAGGAAAGAAACTTGAAAGTATTTGAGAACCACATTGGCTATTATTAATCAAACTTGTTGTGAGCATTAATTATGTCCAAGAAAATAGATGTTAATATGATGTCTAATATAGTTATGATTATATAAAGGCATCTTAAAGTTCAAACAAAAACCTCATAGTCATATCGTGGTTAAGCCAAGTTTTTTATTTCTTTCAATGTGATAGAAGCCCATCAGGTCGAGTTAGATTTTAATTTTAATTGGCAAACATGAACACCTGATTAAGTAGAAACTTTTACTATCCTCACGAGACATAAACAGTAAAGCTTAAATAACCAAAATAAATCATTACAAACATAAACAAACAATGAAATAAAGTAAAAAAAACATTGAAGCCTACACAAGATAGCCAACACTCCAATACATCCCAAAATATTGATACAAATTGAAATAGACTAACATTTTTAGGAAGGAGTTATAAATCATTAGATTCATCTAGAATTGATGACTAAAAAATAAAGAGTAAGTTTTTAAAATTTATTATTGGAGTAAGTGAATCATTCTCTTTTGTTTTGAAGGGAAAAAAAGAAAATAAAGGAAATGCAACTGAATCGAAATGAAATTTGACGTGTCTCAAAGAGAGATGACATCTTCTATAAAAAATTATTATTCAACGTGTCACTAAAATTGGCCAAGAAAAATACTAAGTTCTTAAATTTTTTAAGTTAAATATATTTTTTAAACCAAATCAAAGTAGTAGGTAAAGACACATGTTTTTGGAAAGAAGACGTGGTCTAACCCTTCCAAGTGATTTCTATCACATGGAACCATAATCTAATATAATTTAGAGAAAAACTTGTATAGAGACGTACAAGTTAGAGATTAACAACACGTTAAAAATTTACTTCCAATTAAAATTTAGTCGTAAATAATAACACCAACAAACATAAACACATTTGGTTGGTGTTGGTATTGTATGTATGTTTCATAGAAGTTTTTCTCTCTAATTTAATCTCATTTTCCAGGATAAGTAACAACCAAAACCAGAATTCGAATCCCTCTTAAGACTCCATGCAACTCTGGTTTGTCCTCTCCCTCTCAATAGAGGACTCCTCCTTTTCAATTATTACTATTTTTTTACAACAATTCACCATCACCAATCATAACCATGTCCAATTCCACCAATTCACATTCCCCTAATTCTAAGGGTTTCCTCTGCAATGCTGGCGCTGGTGCTGCTGCAGGTATCATTTTTCTTCTATATCAATCTTATAATCCAATGACTTTTATCATTATAAAGTCTTTTGTTCATCATTAATATATATTTTTTATAATTTGATTTGATTCAGGATTTATTGCTGCTGCATTTGTTTGCCCTTTAGATGTTATCAAAACTCGGTTACAGGTTCAAGGGGCCCCTCAGCTTCGTAATTCAAATGTTAAAGGTATGCGTTGATGTCATTGTGCTTCTTATATAATACATTATACATTATTTGCATACAGTTTATTACTTTATTGGAAAATCAATTCATTTTTGAAGTCGTGCACCTTATGTTAAGAATTTTCCTTTTAGAGTTTGAGTCATCGTTGTTAGATTTGTTGATATAATGACAAGGACAACTAGAGATGAATATTGCATCCCCCAATATTTTATTGTAACCGGATTGCTCTCTTTGTTATCAGGCAGTCTCATTGTTGGTACTTTGGAACAAATATTTGAAAGGGAGGGTTTGCGTGGCATGTACCGAGGGCTAGCCCCAACTGTGTTGGCTTTACTTCCGAACTGGGCTGTGAGTGCCAATGCTTGTTTTCAATAACTATTCTTCTATTTCTCTTGGAAAATTTATTAATTTCTGTTCCAATATGTAGAATCTTCTTATGTATCTGGTATCAAATTAGCAATGAAATATGCCTACAAAGAAACATAGTAAATCAGGGCGGTTATCCGGGTATGGTTGGCTTAGGTGGAAGATGAAGTGAGGAAAAATGGATTACAATGGTCTAGGCATGTGTAACATGCGGGTTGGAATATTTTAGTGCAGGTGGTGTGCAATTAGGAAGCTCTATAAGAGGATGGGAGGAGGTTTGAGAATGATATGGAGAGAAGTATAACAGACTAAGCATAGTACTCATTTCCTTGAATTTCATATAATTTGGCTCATGGATGATGTTGATATCCTCACATATTTGGGAAGTAGGATATGGCTTGTTGCTAGAGTTGGTGCTTTATATGGAACAAGGTACCATATGTTTATATGGATATTGGAGGAATTGGACAAAAGCTAATGGGATTTATGAATTATGGCATAGGAAAGAAGTGGGCTTGAAATTTCACAACTTGGAGGTTGGGGTTTCTTTGGAAGAAATAAGGACTGGAAATTGCTGGATTGAAAAGGTACGTCTCATGTCTAAAGAAAGGCTGATTAGTGGCCAAGAGAGTGGTGATTAGGGGGTTAGCTGGTTGTGTGCTGTGGCTGGTGACTAATACCTGCAAGATATGATTAAAGGTTTGATGGATCTAAGGCAAGTTTAACCAAGAATCAACTAGTGTTTTGGAGGAATGCTTTTGGATTGAGATATGGACAGACTAGAAACAAAAGGAAAGAAGAAAAAAGTTGATAAGTTGTAGATAATAACCTAGATATCACACCCAGAGTATGATTGGTATGCTTGCATTGTTACTCAATCAACAAGGGAACAATGTTGCTGCAATAATTTTTACAACTGATAATTGATTATTCTTTGGTGCTTGACTGCATAACTTAAATAGGACTAATAAAAACTTGGGGTCAAATAGTACTCAAGTCCCAAGCCAAATAACATGCTAATAATAAAATAAATGAAAGACAAGTATATTAGGAATTAGGAATATCTCAAACTATAGCACACACATAGACCAGATTAACTACTTAACTTTCGGACACCAGTGGAAAATTATTAAAATGCTAACTAACAATTGGATATTAACCAGAGTAACACTTATTGAGTACATGCTAAACCTAATAAAACTAATAAGTGTGATTCTGTAGAGCTATTGCATGTGATGATCAGCCCTGGTTTTTAATTTCAAATCATACTGATGGGATCTTTTGATCTTTAAGCTGATGCCTTTTGGAATTTCTTGTTGCCTGGTCTATTTAACTTACCATCTGGTCGTATCCTTTTGTTGGCCTCTCTGCATATCCATATGAGCTCAATTGTTGAGGCTTGTGCTTTTTATATAAAAGAATTACCTTTGACATTTTATGCTTATTTGATTGGAACTTTACTAAAAATGTGTATCCAAAATAAATGAAATTCAGCTTTTAGGATACGCTAAAATTTTCAGCTTCTCATAGAATCATTTCTTAAGGATCACTTTTTAAAGCCTTAATAAACATGCCATATGCCCGTAGTGTTAAGTTTGTCTACACTATTTATAAAGCTGAATACTGTTGTACACCATTAATATTCTGAAATGTGTCTATTTGTAAACCTGCAGGTTTATTTTACTATATATGAGCAATTCAAGAGCCTGCTTTCCACTGGTTAGTTCATTGTTGAATTTTTAAGCTTGCCAACATGTTCTTTATCTCATTCTTTCTGTGTGTGCTCTTGCTGCTGCCTCTGAGTGTCTGTATATCCATTTGTATAAATGTACAAATTGTAATGGCTTTGGTATGTCTGCAGATGAAAGTCACCATCTTTCAATTGGAGCTAATGTGGTAGCTGCTTCTGGGGCTGGAGTTGCAACTACCATTGCTACAAATCCACTTTGGGTTGTCAAGACTAGGCTCCAAGTGTGTTTCTTTTAAGTTCGTGATGAACCTTATATTTATTATCTTCAATTTGCTTATGCTATGAATCTATCACATATAATTAACATAATTCACATGGTCATTAAATGCTTAAAATATATGTAATTAGGAGTTTGTTGAGGCAAAATATTTTTTTGATGTTATGATTAATGTATTGGTAGTAGATACTTCTGAATTTCCTTTTCATTCTGAGCATACAATTGCTACAACTATCAAAAGTGGTCATGGGATGAGAAGGCAATGAAGGCATCACAAATTGGACATAGTTTGTTTGGTTTTCAGTGTAACATCCATTCAAGATGACAAAACATCTATCCGTTGTATGGGAAAAATAACGAACTCATTAAAATCCAGCTAATTTAGAAGTTTTTGCCTTGGGTGGATCATGTTATCACAGTAGGAGAAAGGGTTTACAGATGTGGAAGAGATCATAGGGATAAGTATTATACTGTTACTATAAGTATAAGGATGGGGAGTTGTTAAAGCTACATGACTTTCTTTTACCCTGTTATCTCATCATCATTGCATGTGTGTATATTTCACATAGTAAGTTGCTTCCTTATTTTATTGCAGACCCAGGGAATGAGACCTGGTGTTGTGCCATACAAGAGCACACTATCTGCTTTAAGAAGAATTTCTCATGAGGAGGGCATTCGAGGGCTGTACAGGTTGGTGTTGCTTATCATGAATGGATCATCATGGTCAATGTATAATCCTTTATAATTTAAAATGTATTGACATCTGACATATCCTTGACCGTAAAAGTGGCCTTGTACCTGCTCTGGCTGGTATCAGTCATGTTGCCATCCAGTTTCCCACTTATGAGAAAATAAAATTTTATTTGGCAAAACAAGGTAAGTTAATGAATGTTCTAGTTCTTTGTGACAACTTTAAAGTTTTGGCAGTTGGTTAATATGACCATTGTTTTTTTTTATCAGATGACACAGCAATGGAAAAGCTTGGCGCACGTGATGTTGCAATTGCTTCATCGGTCTCCAAAATTTTTGCGTCCACTTTGACATATCCTCATGAAGTATGTTATTGAATGAATGATTAGGTGAGATATTTGTGCATAATTATAGGCACCTTATACTTCTAGTTGCTTAGCCTCTTGAATGAAATTACCTTGCCAATCAGTTGACTAAAAAGTGTTAAGAATCTATTTTCATTGTCTAAAGCATTTTAGAATAATATTACTTCACTGCATTTTTTAAGCCATTTCTTGAAATATTTATCGTAACATTTGGACCTTACTTTTCTGAAATATCCTTTTTATAAAATTTGTTATTCCCTATTTCTATTCTTTGAGCTGATCAAGTATCAGGAAGTAGCAAATATTTTTGTATTGTATTTGCAGGTTGTTCGTTCTAGACTTCAAGAACAAGGGCACCACTCAGAAAAGCGGTACTCTGGTGCGACTGACTGTATTAGAAAGATATTTCAACAAGAGGGCCTTTCCGGTTTTTACCGTGGGTGTGCCATCAACCTACTGAGGACAACACCAGCTGCTGCAATCACATTCACCAGCTTTGAAATGATAAACCGTTTTCTTGTTTCACGCTTCCCTTCTGATCCTTGTCCTCCTATTTTGTGACGATGGCATGGTGGTCGTCTATAATATTTAGCAGTAGAATGATTCCAACACATGAGCTAATCTAACCAACCTGTTCTTTCTCTTAATTCTTCCCACACCAATAGACCAAAATTCAGCTGTGTTTCATTCATCAAAGATGTACAATATTGTCTTGGTAGGTAGGTGGACTGATATAGTTGTTATATATTAGTGATAACTGATAATGAAGATAGAGATGTTAGTGGTATATTGACACTGTTGAATGATAAGATCCTGCTAAACTTCTCTAACATGTTGCTGCATCTAGGAATCTAAATTCATAGGTCAATTGCTGTGTATAAACTCATATATGTTCCTTCAATAGTGAAAGTTCTACAGTGTGTCAAAGAATGGTGCAACTGATTGCATGTTTGATTTGATTGTCACCTTGTCAGAAAATGTTGTTCAATTTTCTATTTCTTTTTCATATATTTTTATTGTGGCTGCCTGTCTGGCATTAGAATTCACTAGCCAATATATTCCTTTTCTTTATCCCTCTTTTCAACAAGGAAATTCAATTAACTGTCACAACAGGTATTAAAGAAAACCGAAAGAATGTTCACAGGGACTTACTGAAGCTTTTTGGATAAAATTGTTATTACAAAAGGAAGAAAACTCAATCCAAAATGTTATTAGGCGAGTTGAGTTGCCATAATCATAATCAAAGTCACTTTGATGCCTAACTAAACTAAGGTTTTTCTTTATCTCAGAGTCTAAATAAACTTCCTTGCAAAGCATGCTATCTTTCAGACCGGGATGGTTTCTGTTTCCCCAATAGAACAATTGACTCAATTTATATATCATATTTAATGTAGAACATGCTACCAAATAAAGCCTTTTACTTTTTTTCTTCTTCTCAACAACATAATAAAAAGCTTTCGAATTAACCCTGTAGTGACAGTTAACTTTTAGTCTTATGCAAATTAAGGCAATGATGGTCCATAATTGGACAACTCACTGTGGAATATAAAGTGGGGTTATAACTGTATACATTAAAGAGTAAAGACTAAGGATTAGGATCCACTCTTTGGCATCCAAAGTTTTACACATCCCTGGTATTGGATTCTTTTGTCATGTTCTATCACATCCAAAGGAACGAAAGAAAGGAAATATTACTGTTGCTTTACTTGTAACTTTCTTGGACGTATATATCAGCATGATTTTTATTTATTTTTTCATTTCAGATAAGGTGAAGGAGATGGAATAAAATGCACTAGTTGATATCTGAGACTAAATGTTTTGTGAGTGCAGTAATGCTGTTGTGACATAGGAAGCAAGATGTTGCGAAAAAGTATATTGGATCCTGATTTGGTGCATTTTCTCAAAGGAATTCAATAACGTATCCCCTCACTCGGTGCCAGATACGTAGAGCCCAAAAAGTTTATAGGATTGGACATTTATACTGTTTAATCAATCATATATTCTCACATGAATAAAAAAATAAAAAATAGAAAGTAATATTTTGATTGATCCGAGACATCGTTTGAAATATGTGATCTCTGTCCTTACTTTTGTATTTTAACATCTTCACCCCTCATGTTACTATATGGAGCATCAAGTTTGTTGGACTGAATATGACTCATATAGGGAGTGAGTGATCTCCAAGTTATCATAAACTACTCTTGCATTGCATTCTCAACCTAAATGAGATTTCAGTACTTCGACCATACAAAACAAGTTCAATTAATTTCACCATCAATCAAATTATCCATAAGATTGGTTAATGTTATTTCCTAACCATAGATTTAGAGTTTATTATATGAATACAACATTGGTGGTAAACTACATTCCCATTGGCCTACCACATCTCCATATCGGAAAAACATCTATCGTCCCTAATACAGTTGTGTCTCCATATGTCCTCACATTTGATTAATCAAGGAACAAAATTATAAAATTATTTGATTTACAAATCTAATAACTTGATATTTTTTGACCAATGAATTATAACACGACATGAAGCAACATTTTGTGAAACACTAAATGATATCTCATCAGGATCATACTACACAAGTACATAGGATTAGAAGAGGAAAAGATAGCTGGGCCCTGATGTAGGAACAAGATGGGAAGGACATTATTCTTTGAGTTGAACCTTCATCATAGTTTGGTCGGGCCAAAATGCCTAACCCCATCAAAGCAACCAGGAGTGCTATGCTTTTATGATTCCTTTTGAAATGCTGGCTACCCCACATCTTTACATAGTGTGGTGCTTATGGGGGAGATGAGAAAGAATGAGATAGAATAACTTTTTTTCTATACCATTTCCATCTAGTTTTTCATTAATTAATTATACAACTAACCTTTTATTTTCATTTCAAAGAATGAATTTAAACCCAACCACTAGCCACATTTTGGTAACGTAACAAACTCTTTTTATTCCTTAAAAGTAAAGATTAGAGTATACATCGTTTTTGTTTTAGAATGTTGTGTGTGTAATGCAATTCATATCTGGTGTAATCTTCCCAAGGAAGGGTAATGGAAATATATTAAGTATATGATAGTAATAATAAGGATGATGATTAATGCTTTAACTATGATAGCAAAAATGAATTTTCAGCCTAAAGTTACCCCTCCAAAAGTCACAGCTATGATGAAATAGAGTAGGTGACAATGTTCTTATATTTTCTAGGGTCATGTTATGGATCATGAATCATGGCCAAAAGGTATACACTACACACCAACATATCATAAAAAGGCTAAAGAGGAATACCAGCCAGATTGCAGTAATGCTCACACTTTTGTCCTCTTTCAACATTGTCAAACAACTGGTCCTAGTAATTAGCTTCTATATTGTATATTAACATATCAATACATGGGTTTAATTTGTTTTAAAAAAACCCATCATTGTTTATAAAATATCTCAAAGGAAAAAAATAGAAAAAAGCTATGATATTAAGAGAGTATTTCTTAAATAGAGCATTGCTTTCCAGAAAAATGAGGGTGCATGTGGTTTCATGGTATGATGTGGCTTGCCATCTTAAGAATTGTGACAGCTTGAATTTGCACATTTCGGCACCATAAAGAAAGTGATGTGAACCTTACAAAGAGATGAGTATAATGGAATCATGTATTATGGTACCACCTGGGCTCACTTAACATGTGAAAATCATAAAGAAAAAAGCAATAACACATAACTTTTACCTTTCAATAATAACTGTTTCTTAGATTAATTAGCATTTCAAATTACAATCAAACAATTAACTACTTTTGTACCCTATTTTGTAGAATGATTAGCAATTTTCAAGTACCTTGCGTGTTTACCTGGAAAAAACTTGTGATTCTATGGATGTTGTGTTCTTTTTCCATTAAGAATATAATGTGTAATAATTCATCAATAAAAATATATCATATCTTTCAACTATTGGATATGTATATTCACCATTATTCTAAAAATATAGGCAAAAATACCAAAAGTAAAAAATATGTGGCGTAATCAATACATGAAAAATTCAAAATTTTGGCTTAATAAATCATCATGTTTCATGGCTTGGAATTTCATAAAATCAGACATGGGGTGTTGACCTGGTTAACAATATCTAAACATAACGTTTAGGCTTTTACTGTTCATTGATTAATTTCATCCATCGTTATCAGGACTAGTCGCACCAAAATTTTATAAGTATATGTAATCTAAATTAACGTTTTTTTTTATTTTGTTTAGAAAATTGTTTTATGTTACATAGCACTAACAATTATGTTTCCACGTTATGTCCATCTAGTGTGGATTATATAATAATTGAAATTTTCCCCATTAAAAAATGAATTTGTTTTTTAATGCAATACTGCATAGCACGTTTCGTTTTGCCGGCAGTTCAAGAGTTAGGCGCCACGTATGAAACCATGACCCCACTTCGTGTATCTTAATCTTTTTTTCTGAATGAACTCAGAGTTATGTCTTAGATTGCTATATACGTGGGCTTAACTAACTGAACTATAATACTTCCGAACCTCATTGCTCTGGTTCCGAACCACCTGTTTGAATATTTCGACCGTTACGGTGATGCACCATGTCACTTTACAATTTTGCCCTCGCTTCTATGATTCTATCTCTTTCTTTTCTCAATTCTTTGTTTTTGTTTTATATTTCCGGGGAGGGACTCTTGTCTATTGCTCTCTTGGGGTGAGCATGAGTTGGGTTAGGACGGGTTAATGCTTATTCTTACCCAGTCCTAAATATCGGTTAGGTTATTTTTAAACCCGGATCCGACCCTAAATTCGAAGCTAACCTGATTCTAAATATCAACCGGATCAGCCTTTAAACCCGACCCTAGATTCGATTAAATATAATGCACATTTATTTTAAATAAAAACTTCTCAATATTATTTATTATTATGAATATTTAAATCGACATATAAATGATAATGTATATCTATATTAATAATTATGTATATATAATGAAAAATTAGAGAATCAATGATACTCTCGACCAAAAGCTATCATTACTCTGTACACATTTGAGTAAAAACACATACAAACATGATAAGTGAGTAACCATGGGACGAGACTGGTCGGGCTTGGTCCCTACCCGACCCTAAATATTGACCGAATCTATTTTTTGAACCCGAATCTGGCCCTAGACCTGACCATATTCGAGCTTAATCATAATCGGGCCGTACCGGAAGAGCGGGTAGGATCAGGCCCTGCTCACCCCTACTCTCTCGTATGAAAGGGCTAGTGGTGATTCATTAGTAGTGTGTAGATTAACTAACATATCATTGTTTTCTTTTCCTAACCAATAGTCATTTTTTTTATTTAGATTAGAGATCCTCTAAAATGAAATTTATGTCTATGGGTAAAGTTTTTTCCATACATACCACAATAATCTAATCTAACAAGATTATGCTTAACGAAAATAATTATGTACTAATTGTGTTGGATCGCTTTTTATAGAACTTTTATATTTTAAACAAAAATCACAAGTTCAAAGCCTTGAGAACACAAATACATTAGAACTCCATAGAAAGAGATTTATCATCTTTGTGATATATTTAATATATATCAATATTAATTGACATCCTAAGATGCTTATGTGCCCCTCTTTGAATATGATATATATATATATATATATATATATGTATATATATGTGTGTATATATATATATATTATAATATAATATGGGTAATCACAATCTATACTTAACTTGGTTATCAAGTTAATCAAAATATTCTAAAAAACCAGGAAGGGCCCACATTGTTGGCAAGCATGCTAATAAGTATTTGAATTGTATAGTATATATGAAATAATTTGTTGCAAAATAATATATGTGTTTCAGTTTCAAACTAATTAGAAGTCTTCAGATGGTAGTTTGGGACACCCTTGTTGCATACAAAATTGAAGAAGGGTGAACATTTTCTATTCTAAAAAATTATCAATTTATGTGTCACTATTTGTAATTGGTCGGAAAAATATCTCGCTTAGACCGCCACAATCCCCCAGCCCCATCCACGTGCAACCCTATCATCCCTTGTGTCAAGTAAAAAGAGGTTGAGTTCCCAAACCTAGCAACATAAACCGCTTGCACTTCCTAAGTAAAGCCAAATTAACCTAAACAAGGTGTTTGGACTCATAAAACTCTAAATTATCCTGTTTACAAATATCTGCTCAACTAACTCTTGTTGTAATACTCTTCTCTTCATAACTCCCCTAAAGAAAACCTTCTTGAATTTTAACAAGTAGACTCAACATTTTCTTTGGAGCTCTTATGAATGATAAGCAATAAACAAGTAGATTAGAAAGGATTGAATTAAAAAGTGACCCCGCCTCCAAAAAAAGTAAACAGTGTCTTCCTCTCAAGTATAGAGTCTAGACCTTAGTTTATTAATTAATTAATAAGTTGGCGTCAAGTATCACCACTCTTGCAGTTTGCACCAACATGAGGATCAAAGTATCTAGCCGGCAAATCCTCCAATTTACAACAAAAAGACAATAGTTGATAAGAAACTTTTTATAATAAAATGAGTTTAAGACTAGCTAGAGACCAATTCAAAACATCTCAATATATATTTCATAACCCAAATACATTAAAAGTTTATAGATATTTCACCCTATTAAAAAGCATATACTTTTTAAGCTATAGCCTCCATCCAAACCATTGGACTCTAGTGCAAACTTTGCAAAGGTTATGCCCTATCCTTTTGCTGGTGGCCGAAACATATGTAACAAACTTAATTATTTTGGAGAAGATCACAGATCTGATGTTGCATTACATTGCAATATGTCTGTTTTTAGTTGCATTATTTAAAACTTGAAGCCTTACACAATCACCGGCTAGGTGGGCTACATAGGTAAGTGTTTTCCAACAACTTCACTAACCGAAAGAGACATTCTGTCTACCAAATGAATTGGTGCATACCCCATTCATTTTGAAGTTACTATCCAATGGATTATTATTTATTTATTATCATAATAGTATACTTATTTACTACTATATTGATGTGAAATTAATTGTGAGGGATTGCTTCAATTTCAACCTTGCTAACTTGCTTGCTCAAGCTAGTGTTTGTATGTGGTAAGTTCTCTTAAGTCTATCCATACCACTTTCATGACTTGAAAACTTAACAACAACATTCCATCAATGATGATAAAAACATTGAAGCCTATATTATTAAGTTCAATGTTCGGGTTAAATAACTTCATAAGAAGAAAGCCACATGCTTGATCTGACTAGTGACAATGATATGACACTCTCTAAGGAGAACTCTAACTTAATAATAATGACAAAGGTTGGCTTAGTTAATATGTTATTTAGATACATAGATTAATGAGCCTAAACAAGGAGGTATGATTTTATCACCTTAGTCTTATTCATAAATTTGAATAAGAACATAGAAATACAAAAAGTTTCATATCGAATATGGAATCTTTATTATTTTTATTTTTTTATATATATTTTATAATACATATATAAATAATCGGAGGATAATATCAATCCAATTACTTCTGTTCAATTTTAATGCAAATAAAAATATTAGTGAAAGTAAAAACATTAGCATCTTATCATTACAAGCTTAGGTCATCATTTTAGAAAACAATTATTAATTTGAAATTCCAGCCTTAACTGGGGACCTACTAAATTCTTGTATATTCAAACAATGAATAAAATGATGATTTTAAATTACAAAGTTGATTGACCAAAGTGGTGTTTTGTGGATGAGCATTAAGGAAATAGACAAACACAACCACCTCCATCCCAATTTCGTAAAGAGAATTTTGAAGCAACTGACTATTTTATTTTGAACCCCAAAAGAGGGATTTTATTCTAAGTTTAAGTTAGGCAGGACGTGGTACTTGCTTTTCTTTTCCTCAACAATAATTTTTTTTAAAAATTCTATTAGGCATTAGATTATATAGAATAATAAAGTGTAGCCGTCTCCATGATCATGGTGTAAGTGACTATCATCATGTCATGACATTGTACATTTAAATTTGTTTAACAAAGAAATGTAGATTAAAGAGGTTACAACAACAAAAGATATTAAGGAGAGGGTCATGGACTCATGATCATATCCTAAACGCATTATTTATTTATAGTGCAATATTTATATATTTGAGTTTTTTATTTTACGAAATCCTTTGGCAACCTTTCATGAACACAAGTTGATTTATTTATAAAGTTAGTGGGTGGATAAGGGCAGGTTAAGTCTCAATGGAGCACATAAAAGTATTAAAACATTGGCCATTTATGGTTGGTCACTTAACAAATACCAAGATGGTACTAATATCATATATGCATTTGTTCCATAATTGGTTGCTGTAGTATAATATAGTTGGTGATTTTTTTGGGTTTTAAAGTTACTATAATTGGTTAAACAACTTCAACTGTGTAATAAGAACTGTAATTGAGTATACTACAAAAAACAAGTTTGTGCAAAATAACCAATGATTTTCCTGATGAGAAATTCATTGTTTTTGTTGGATAAATTAATCTTAAAAAAATAAAGAAAGCGCGGCAATCATTCTTTGCAAAATGAAAACGTTCACTTAGGAGTAAGTAGTTTATCACTTTATTTAGGATTTGTAACAAAAAATCCAATCATAAATACCATTATGGTTGAAAAATATCCAACACAAATTAGCTAGAAAAAAACTGCCTTCAGATTTTCCAATTTCCCTTCACCTCCAAGATAGTCAATACCCTTCCAATATTGTTATTAATTTACTATTATGAGCTTTGAGTGTATAGTTATAAGTTAGGTAACCAGGTAATAAATTGTTAACATATTTGTTTATATTATTATTATTCTAAAATTAAATCTGAATGTGGTATGTAAATTAATTTGTTTTGGATTGATTCAAATGTTTTATTCATGAATACTGCATTATTTATATATATAAAAATTGTTCCTAAAATTTAAATAAATCTTTTATTTATCCCCTTCAAATTTGATTTTAGGATAATAACAACTTAATTAATTTAAACAAATCTGTTTACATATAACCTGAAATTTAATTTTAAGATAATAACAATTTAATCAATATAAACAAATCTTGATTTATGAGTGATTAATTGGGTTTGTCTAGAAATTGTTTAGGAGGAGAAAAGGCAGAGGTGAAATGCAGGACCAGTTAAACAAAAGTGAGAGAAATATTATAGTAAATTAGGAAGTGGTACTAATAAATTATTGGTATAGTATTATAAAATCTCATTTCATCTCAAAAGATAAATTTAATGAGTCAAAAATCAATTTTTTTAAGTTTAAAACATTTGAAAGAGAGAGGTTTGGAACATAGGCTCGGGATGAATAAAGTAGTGGGGAGAGTATAAAGTGGAATACTCGAGAGAAAGAGAAAAGGGAGAGCTATTTCATTTTTGTGTTCTGTGATTTCCACTTTCTCTTTCTATCTGTATATAGAGAGGAAAAAAAAGCAAAGAGTAATAGAGAGAATCTGAGTGTGTATGTGTGTGTTTGAATTGGCAACAAAAGATAGAAACCTCAACAACACTCAACACTTACCATCATCATCATCAAAGATAAAATCATCATTGTAGAGACAGAAGAGAAAAAAACCACTTTTTATTTCATCAACCATTGTTCTCTGTCTTTCTTTCTTCTCTGTTGTTGAGTTGATTTTGTAGAACATTTTCTCTTGTCTGTGTGTGGTGGTGGTGTTTTTGTTATGGCGGCATTATCGTTTTCATTGTCTTCTGTGGTAGAGGATGTGCTTCAACAGCATAGTACTCGCCTCAAAGATCTTGATTTGGAGTCTAGAAAAGCAGAAGAAGCTGGTAATCTCCCGTTTTTTTATCTGGGTTATTTTCAAAATTCAGCTTTTTCAATTGTAGCTTCTATGCATTTTAATTCTGAAATGCTATTCAAAAGCTTTTTCATGAATGTGCCTAATTATAATCCTTTTCTCTGACTCTGATGGTGATGCATGCCAATAAGCCAATTCCTTGTAATAAAGCTATCTGGGTTATGTTTAAATTATACTCAACAGGGAAATGTTTAAAATGCAGCATTCAGAAGGTATGATGCAGCAGGGTGGCTGAGAAAAATGGTTGGAGTTGTTGCAGCTAAAGATTTACCAGCAGAGCCATCTGAGGAAGAGTTTAGGCTTGGTCTGAGAAGTGGGATCATCCTCTGCAATGTTCTTAACAAGGTTCAACCTGGTGCTGTGCCCAAGGTGAGTTTGATCCTAATTTGATTTACTATTTTCTTGGTCATGGTTTATTTTCTAATGTATGTATATTATATGTTTCTTTAAGGTTGTGGAGACTCCTGTTGATTCTGCATTAATCCCTGATAAGGGACCATTATCAGCATTTCAGTATTTTGAAAATGTGAGGAACTTTTTGGTGGCTATCCAGGAAATTGGAATTCCTACCTTTGAGGCATCTGATCTTGAACAAGTATGTAAAGGATCAGATACTTTTCACATCTTTATGTAACAATTTTTCTATAATATCAACATCAGATGATACCTTAGCATTTAGCAACATTACATACACACTATGAAGTTTAGTAATTCATTGTTTTGCTTTTCTGCTAATTTGTTGGTTATGTTTTAGGGAGGAAAATCAGCCAGGGTTGTGAACAGTGCATTGGCCCTTAAATCCTATAGTGAATGGAAACAGACTGGGGCTAATGGTGTGTGGAAATTTGGTGGGACTATCAAACCAACAACCTCTACAAAAACATTAGAGAGAAAAAACTCAGAGCCGTTTACTAATTCCTTGTCAAGGAACTCCTCCATGACTGAAAAATCTCTAGCTGGTTTCAACTCTGATGTTGACTCTAATAAAATGGTCAGTAAGCTTTATTTTTTTAGTTATATTTTTTATGGATTTGTCTAGTTGAACAGAAAGAATAACTAAATGGATTTTTTTCTCTTGATTTTTTACGATTGCAGTCTGGTTCTTATTCCTTGAGTATGCTTGTTCGTGCAATTCTATTAGATAAGAAGCCAGAAGAAGTTCCGTTGGTAAGGGAATATGCTATTGTGTTATTATGTGCTTCACAACAAAATTTTATCAGAATTATTAAATTAGACATGTGGAGCATAAGTGTGCTACATTGTACATGAGCATCTACTACTTATAATGTATTTGAAAACTGTGAAGGTGTCTAACATTGTCACTGGGCTTCTCCCTTAAAGTTTTGTTGGCCCATTTCTATTCTGTCAAAAAAAAATTGCATAAAAATGCTGAGTCCCATGTAGCACTGCTGCAGTAATCTATAGACACAGCATTTAAATCATGACACCCATAATAGTGAGTGTTTTTTAGTTTACTTGCTTATAGTTATATTGTTCTTTTGCCTGGACAGTTGGTTGAATCTGTTTTGAATAAGGTTGTAGAAGAATTTGAGCATCGCATCGCAAGCCAATGTGAACAGGTACAATACTTTTTACCTTATAGTAACATCATTAGTTTTTGGTGATTGACCAGTCTTTTTTTGTGCTTTTTACTCCAATGTTGGGGGGGAGGGGGGATTTGTTCATGCTTAAGTTGATTTTCATGACAAGCTGTTATTGATTATTTATTTTTCATGAAATTTACAGACAAAAGTAACTTCAAGAGCTGCTGCTTCTCAAAGCATTGGATCTATATCGAAGTTTGTTACGGAAGATAAAAAGGTAATAGTAGGTCACCTAATGTTTAACATATTCCATGAAACTTGAAAGTTCTCAGGCTCATCTAGTTTTTAATTGATTAGGTGCAGAACAAGATTCCAATGGTAACAAAGAAAGAGGGATTCATCCATAAAAAACATGTTGATGATGAGGAGACAAAAGGACAACTTCTGAGGAAGCAGATGCTCTTTGATCAACAGCAACGAGATATTCATGTATACAGCAGCTGTGATCTAATATTAATCATTTTAACTTCGCAAATTTTCAATTTGTTAGTAAAATACATCCTTTGTGTTTTTGTAGGAACTAAAGCATACAATTCACACCACAAAAGCTGGTATGCAGTTCATGCAAACGAAATTTCATGAGGAGTTCTCCAATCTCGGTAATATCTTCATAACAAATTTGTGTTTAATTTATTTGAAGTTCTTCACTCTATTGTTTCCTAAACTGCATCTTATTTGATTTTCCGTTTGTTCTTTATAGGCTTGCACATTCATGGTTTAGCTCATGCTGCTTCTGGATATCACAGAGTTCTTGAAGAAAACCGCAAACTATATAATCAAATCCAGGATCTTAAAGGTAAGATTACTTATTGGCTGGTAGCTTTAAGCATAAATCTCATTATCCCTTGCAAGGATTTTATCCTATCATAAAACTAAGGTGGGTGTAATTTTGTTTGATCAGGAAGTATTAGAGTGTACTGTCGAGTAAGACCCTTCTTATCTGGAAGACCAAATTTTGTGAACACTGTGGATAGTATAGAAGATGGAACTATCACAGTTAATATTCCTTCAAAGAATGGGAAAGGACGAAGATCCTTCAACTTCAACAAAATCTTTGGACCATCTTCTGGCCAAGGTTGGTTTGGTTTTCAGTTTCATTTATTTCCAGGATCGCATATTTTAGTGAGTGATTGAAAAAATTTCCTTTCTTCTGTTGCAGTGGAGGTCTTCTCTGATATGCAGCCACTCATTAGGTCTGTTCTTGATGGTTTTAATGTTTGCATATTTGCTTATGGCCAAACAGGATCAGGAAAAACTTACACTATGGTAAATACACTTAAAGTTGTCTCCTAAAAAATCAGAAGTTTAATAATATTTTTTCTGATTTATGTTTTTGACATGTAGACTGGGCCGAAAGAGATCACAGAGAATAGCCAAGGTGTAAATTACAGAGCTCTAAGTGATTTGTTTCTTACAGCAGATCAAAGAAAGGAAACTTTTCACTATGACGTGTCAGTTCAAATGATTGAGATTTACAATGAGCAAGTCAGAGATCTATTGGTTACTGATGGAACAAACAAAAGATATCCTTTTACTAGTAACTACATTAAAATTATACAATCTGTATATAATTAGCTTCTGCTTTGATTTTTTAAATATTGGTTAAGCTTAAGATGAAAACAGCCTTTATTGATGATGCTTGCCCTTAACCAATTAATACATTAGAAATTCGTAGTAATTCAAACAAAGGGCTTAGCGTACCAGATGCAAGCCTGGTCCCAGTATCATCAGCAATAGATGTTATTGAACTAATGAACCTGGGGCAAAGGAACCGTACAGTTGGAGCAACAGCCATTAATGACCGTAGTAGCCGATCTCACACGTACATCCTATTCATTGTCATGTTATCCACCCCTTTTCATGTTTCCACTTTTATTGGAGTTACTGATCAGATTCTTAAATTATCATTTCGGCAGTTGTTTGACTGTTCATGTTCAAGGAAGAGACTTGACATCTGGAACTCTCTTACGTGGGTGCATGCATCTGGTGGACTTGGCAGGAAGCGAGAGGGTTGACAAATCTGAGGCCACAGGAGATAGACTAAAAGAGGCACAACACATTAACAAATCTCTTTCAGCTTTGGGTGATGTCATTGCTTCCCTTGCTCAGAGAAACCAACATGTTCCTTACAGAAATAGCAAACTCACGCAATTGCTCCAAGATTCACTTGGTAAGGTTTTAAGAGGTTTTTTTTTCTAATAGAGAGAGTAGTTGTAATTATATCTCAGATATCTATATTTTCTTTTATGTTCCTGAGTTACAAATTTGAGCTGCTCATTATGTTGGTTGGGTTTATTTCAGGAGGACAGGCCAAGACACTTATGTTTGTTCACATAAGTCCAGAGGCTGATTCTATTGGAGAAACAATTAGCACCTTAAAATTTGCAGAAAGAGTTGCTACAGTTGAACTTGGAGCTGCAAGAGTAAACAAGGATGGTGCTGATGTAAAAGAGCTCAAAGAACAGGTTGATATTCAACATTGACCTCTCCAGTTCTTCTTAATAAACATATGGAATCTTTCCGGTTTCCACTTCAACTTTTGAATTGTGTTTCAGATTGTTAGCCTTAAGGCAGAATTGGCAAGAACAGAAATAGAACCAGACCATTCCTCATCTGCCAGCTCTAGAAAATATAGGACGAAGAAGGCTAGTGAGCTATCACCTTATCATGCAAGCCAAAGAGGTGCAGACATTGCTGGTGATCTTGGGTGCCGGCAACCAATGGTTGATGTAGGCAACTTAGAGGCATGTATACTTCATTTTCTTGTTGTTGATAAAAGAATTATAGTTTCCCTATTTTTGCAAAGGGTTTGATGAATAGAAAAGAGCAATCCCATTGAATATTCAATTTCGGTATATTTGATTTTCGAACAAAAACATTTTTATTAATTGTACAATTCCCAAATTGTTTTCAACTTTTGCCGGCCGGCTAATTCATGCATGAAATAGAAAACATTTGATGTTTAGACTTCTGAGTAACAAAAGAAGCAAATAATTGCCCGCATTTTACTTGGCTATTAGGTGGAGAGAATATAAGTCCATAGCACTCGCTGTTATGATATTTGACTAATAGTCATACATACAGTGATCACTCCTCAAGAAAAATTGATCCTGCGAAGTTTGTTAGTATATTGCTATTCCTTGTTGAACACTGATATAGTTTTAACCATTGATCCTGCAGCTTCACAGTAATACCACGTTGAGGCAAAAGAGTCAAAGCTTTGATTTTGATGAGATTTCAGCAAATTCACCATCGTGGCCCCCAATTAAAAGTCCTGTACCAACATACAGGGAGGATGATAGAGAAACTGTATCAGGGGAGTGGGTTGATAAGGTGATGGTTAACAAGCTAGATGTAAACAAAACTGAGAGCATGCTAGAGTGTTGGGAAACAGATAATGGACACATATCTGATGTTTTTTATCAGAAATATCTCCAAGATTCTTCCGAAGTATACTCACAACAATCCTACAGTATGTTCTTGGCAGGCAACCAGTTTAATATTTCAGGGTCAGATAGCATGGATAATCTTGATGCTGCAACAAGTGATTCATCAGAACCTGACTTACTTTGGCAACTTAATCATTCCAAACTTACCACCTTAGCCGGTGAAAATGGATCAAAGGCTAGAAAACTTGTCTCAAAGTCAGCAAAAAGCCCAGAGTTGAGGTAATGCAAAAATGGTCTTCTTTGAATAATGAATATGCTTTGATAGACATGAGAAAAAACAGGATGGGACCTAACATACCGGTTGTGTTCTATGTATGGTATATTAACTATGCAAAAGACTAAAAATATAACAATTTAGTTCCACTGAAAGAGATGAAACCAAAGAGAATATAACAAAATATCATATTTTGTCTTGTTCCATCCTATTATGTCCTCATTTTAGATCTTTCTTTACTCTTTAATATCCAAATAGATATTGAAAACTGAAAGAAAAATCTCAACTGAATTTACATACCACCCTACTATAAGAGCCTTGTGCATTAGCCGCCTATTTTATCTTTTGGATATTAATAGCATTCCTACAAAATTTTCAGCAAGAATGGTATCAATTCTTCTCTTCGTCCTTCACCTTCAAGGAAACAAACAAATGGTGTATTACATAGAACAGGAAAGCATCCAGCTCCACTTGACATGAAATGCAAGACAGGGAGTGGGAGTAGAAAGTAAACATGTTATTTTACATGTGGGTGATTTATTCTTTTATTTTCTCTTCATTTTTTAATCCAGGAGAGAGTTTGAGCAGTGTTTTTTGTTGTTGTAAGTTTTGTAATTTGTATTTACACAGATACTGGAGCAATAATGCCCAGTGCTCATACTATGGCTCCATTACATTTTTCTTCTTCTTTCCTTTTCCTTACACTATAGCTTTAGGTGATGTAAAAATTTCAAACTCCAAAGTGCCTCTGCAAGGGCCAAAGTTGTAACAATGCTTTGATTTGCAGCTTCAGGTCAAATCTATTTTTTCATTTATTGATTTAAGGCAAGGAGGTGGAGAACATTTGTGACATTGAACGTAGGATAAAAATATGTTTGCAATATCAAAAATTGAACGTACGGGTTGTGTTCTTTGAATAACTCAAAAGTCATGTGGGACCATGGAATAACCCATATTAAAAATGTTGCAATGATGATAATATGAGTTGTTTTGGTCTTATTGCAAAGATAGTTGGTTTTTACTCAAGGAGATATGTTCTCTTTTCAGCAATGGATAATTTTCTTTCATTTTTTAATATGAGATTTTTATGAGAAAAAGTAGGAAATGAAATAGGTAAGGATCAAACAACTAACCTAAGCATATTCATAACATAAAATTTTAGCATTTATCAACTTTAATAGTAAGCTTATGACTGAATATATTACTATAATATCCGGTGGCGGATCTTGATCTAAACTTTATGAGGGGCAATAATATTTAGTTACTATTTACAATTAAAACTAATTTAGTAATGAAAAATTAAAAAAAAAACACACATAACTGAACTAGAGTAAAAAATTCAAATATTTCATTTTCATATAAATCGTATGTTGTATTCAAGAAATTCATTTGTTATCTTACTATGTAATTTTGTTTATAGGTCAATAGTCAAGATAAAACATATAACTTAATAAAACACTATACGACTAACAATGGTTTAGAAATTTTCAAACATGAATGACGACTAATGACTCCAAGAAAAAATGTTCAAATTGACATTTTAAACTAATCTTTTGTTGCTCATTAAAATTCATAAGATAAAATATTTGGACAAAAAAATACATATACTATCAACATTAAATGACATATAAGCATTCTTAGAATATATATTACAAATACATACATAATCTTTTTATCAAGTGTAAATCATTACGCACTCAAATCAAATATATTACTATAAGCAATATCATTATCTGTATGTTAAAAGTTTGATTCATCACGTATAATTTTTAGAATAATCATACAAGTTACACAATATTTATTTATCAAGCTACAAATTTGAGAAATATTTAAATTTCAAAGAGTTTCTAGTTTTTGTATAAAGACATCATTTAGGTATAGTTAAAGAAAATATATTTCTTATTCCAAAAAGGGTGTCACTCTATGTATCATTTTCTATAATTTAAAAGTTTAATAATTAATTATTTTTCTGGTCAACCACAACAAATGACACTTAAAGTAACACACTTGGTAGGACAACAAATATATTTCATAAGATAAGAAGGTAAAAAAAACTCAGGGGGCAGCTGCCCCCACCTGCCCCTTAAATCATCCGTCCTTGATAATATCATGTTAATATTAATATTTTGATAAAAAAAAATCTATTTGAGCCATTATTAGTACCAAGTAACTCGACATTTTCTATTTGAAATTTCAGGTTTATTTTTTCTTTTCTATTTGGGCCATTATTGGAACTAATGGTGATAGACACTTCGTGTTTGTTAGCTCAGATTCATACTTTTACGATGTTAATTATTTAAATTGTGTATTTTTTATTTTGGAGAATTAGATTTTTTTGTATTGAGTATAATATTGTATTTTTTATTGAGATACTTTATATTATAACTTTTTGTTTTATTATAACATTAGAGAGATGATTACATGATTATTTTGTAGAAAATAAAAAGTTTAAGGGCAAAATAGGAAAATAAAATTATATCATAATAGTTATATCATGTTTTCCCTTTATATATAGTATTTAAGTATTTATATATAATATATATATTGTTGATAATAAACTATGATTAACAAACAAAATATAATAGGATACTTAATTTTTCACTCATTTTTATACTTAATTTTTTCAAAAAAATGATAGTTCCACTCCAATAAATAAATAAATAAATATATATATATATTTGGTCAGTTTTATATCATTCTAATAGATGATAATCATTGAATGAATATTAAATTTTTAATATTTGTACTTTTTTTGAGACCAATATCTATTAGCATTAATTATATTCAAGCATGATACATTCATGGTATTTTTACATAAGCAAATTTTGATTTAGGATTTTTTTTATGGGGAATTATGCATGTAATAGGAATGAATGATTTTTTTTAATGTCGGCATTTTACAAAAAAAATGAAATGCAATTGTTACTGAACAAATTATCGACCTATGCATGTTCATAGCATTTAGAGTTTGAACATTTAGCCTTCAAAATACTCGATCACATATGATAACTTTAATATTAATAGTAAGATTATCCTTGAGTATATTAATACTATATCAGTTTAATAATTTAATATTAATATTTTTGATAAAAAACACTTCATCCATTATTATTACCAAATAACTCAATTTTTCTATTTGAAACTTGATGTTGTTCCTTCCTCTATTTACTAGCAATTATATCTAGATTATAAAATGATAAGAGAATATTAAATTTTTTCCCTCTTATTATGAATGGAGTAATCAAACATGACAACTTTGAATGAAAGGAATATATGAACAAATATAGTAAAAATGTAATGTTTTTATCTATCAATTTTCATTTTTAATATATTATATGATGCCCTTTTAAGTCATTTAAAAAATAATATTGGTAAAAAATTTATCCATCGTTCTAATAATTGATGATCATCCAATGAATAGTATAATTTTAATGTTTATATATTTTTTCATGAGATAATAGGACTAACTCTCTTAGTAGTGTTTTTACATAAGGGAGATTTGATTTAGGATTTTTGTTTATGGGGAAATATGCATGTAATATGAATGAATGCTTTCGTAGATCAGATTTTAATCCGCTCATTGAGAAGATGCAGTTACGCTTGACTTCCTGGAAGTCGAGCCTTCTAAATAAAGCTGGTCGATTATGTCTTGTCAAATCTGTTCTGACGTCCATTCCCACTTATAATATGCAGAGCATGTGGCTCCCTCAGAGTGTGTGTAATGAGATTGATAAAGTATCCAGAAATTTCATTTGGAGTGGTGATGCCAATAAGAAAAGTCTAAATCTTGTGAAATGAGAAGTAATCACTAATCATAAAAAAATGGTGTGCTTGGGATCCATAACTCCCACACTGCTAATAATGCCCTCCTTGGTAAGGTGAGTTGGAGTATGATCCATCAGAGTAATAAGTTATGGTGTAGGATTTTAAAAGAAAATATCTTGAGGATTGTTCAATATTGTTTTCTCCCAAAAAGAAGTCGGATTCTCCTATTTGGAAGAGTATTATTAAAGTAACTGATGAACTCAGAGAAGGGTTTATCCTCCAGCTTGGTAATATGGATTATTCTTTCTGGTATGATAATTAGATAGGTATGAGTAAACTTTGCAATTTGATGGATTTTGTCCACATCTTTGATACTCAAATTCGTGTGAGGGATCTCTAGAAGGACAATTCTTGGGATCTCAGGAGTTTATATACGATGCTCCCACCTCTTATTACTGATAACATCCCGGTTTTTACGAACCCTAATGCTTTAAATGGCTGGATATGGGAGAACTATGCCTCGGGTTGCTATTCCGCCAATTCTGGTTATTGGTGGTTAAAGAATAAGGAATGGGTGGATAATTCTAGTTTTGCTTGGACCCGTTTGTGGAGACTTCAGATCCCTGAAAATGTTAAATTTATTTGTTGGTTCTCTGCTCATGACTCTCTGCCTACTAATCTCTTGCGCTTCATGAGAAACTTGTCTAGTACCCCTACTTGTCATAGGTGTAACAATAAGGATGAAGCTCTTATTCACTTATTTCATGATTGTGTGACCACTACAGCTTTGTGCAGACGATTGGGTTTCAACTGTCCCATCTTTTGGGATGATTTTTCCTTCATTTCCTGGTTTTGGACTAATGTTAGCTCTGTGCAGGGAAGTGTGTTTCTTGCAGGTATTTGGTGGGCTTGGAGGTGGTGGAACAATGCAGTCTTTGAGGAGACATCTTGGGATGTTGATCAAGTCGTCAAAAAGGTGCATCATGAATTTAGGGACTAGAGCATTCAGAGCACATGCTCTTTTATTGATCCTACTCCGAGTATTAAGTGGAGCAAATCAGAAATTGGAACCATGAAGATTAATGTGGACGGAAGTTGTAACCTAGAAAGCAAGCAGATGGGAGGTGGCGGTGTTGTGCGAGACCACAATGACAATTGGATTTTGGGCTTTTCTGCTAGCTTTGGTACTGGCATGCCAATTTTAGCAGAACTGGAGGCAATGGAGCATGGCCTCAAACTAGCTTGGAATATGGGTCTTAGTAATGTTATTCTGGAGAGTGATTGTCTTGAGGCGGTTCATATACTCTCGAAAGGTTTGGATGTTTGTCTTGGGAGGGTTGCCGAGGTTGTGGATGACATTCGTCTCTTTCTCAAGAAGGACTGGTCTGTGAAATTGCACCATATTTGGCGGGAGGGGAATATGTTTGCTGACTTTATGTCCAAGATTAATCAAACTAATATTTGTAGTGTTAGACATTGGGACTCTGTCCCTCTAGATGGGGTTCATATCTTCCATATGGACATATTATCTTTGTTGTAGTTTGTTTCTTTTTATTTCCGATGTACCAAAAAAATGAATGGTTTTATTTCTTTTTTTCAATGTGAGAATTTTGCAAAAAAATAAATATGAAATACAATTGTTAGTGACTAATTCAGTGTTATTAATACTATACAAGTCATCAAACTAATTAGGGTACTGATATAGTGGTTTACTAACTAAACTGCATACCGACGAAATTAAATATATATATATAATATATTAATATCAATGCTGAAATATCAATAAAAAACCAATACTTTTTTTTATTTTCACTTAAAAATTAGTTTAAAATAAAAACCAACCGATATGACCATTATAGTTTAATTGAAAACTGGTTGGTATGACCAATTTTAATTAGTTTTGGTCAGTTTTGACAGGTATAATTGTATAACCAGTAAAATTGTATAACCGATATAATTATTATATCGTACCGGTATAAGGATCAATTCACTGGTTTAACGGTTAAACCGGCCGACACGATCCTGGATTGCACATATATTAACTTTAATAATAGAATCATCCTTGAATATATTAATAAAATAAATTCAATATTAATATTTTGATTAGAACATCTTATCAATTATTATTACCAAATAACTCAAATTTTCTATTTGAAACTTACATTATTATCTCCCATCTTTCTACTAGCAATTAATATCAATACACAACATCTACATGTAGGAGTATGTGTAATTATTGTAATGAATAAATATAGTTAATATATCAACTCCACCGATAGAACACTTTGTAAAATGGTAGAAGTGACTTATTAAAGATAATTTTATATTTACAATATGTAAATATTTTTAATTCATGTATTTCTGTAGGAAAAAGTTAGAGAATTAATAATACTTTGTGATAAAGAGATATTATTATTCTATAGCTAGAAAGTGAATGTGATAATAAATTATAATGTTTCCTCTTAATATGAAGGTAGTAATCAAATTGTGACAACATTAAATGAAAAAAATAAATATGAACAAATTGATGTTTTTATCAATCATTATTATAAAAGTAAAATTAACAGCAAATGTCTGACGTTGATCATTCACTATATTCCTGCATGAAGTAGGAAGAAAAAGAGGACATAGGTGGCATGGTAATATCAAATCCTAACATATTTCAATTTTTATAAATTGAAAATAAACTTAATAGCAAAGGTTTAACAATGGTTATATATATCACTTTCGCTTGGAGCATGAAGGAAGAGAAGACAAATGTGGTATCTATACTAACAAATCCTAAAATACTTTAATTTTTATAGAGAAAAAATTGAATTGACAACAATAGTTTGACACTAATCATACATCCCTTTCCACTTAGGAGAGGAACAACATGAATCACAACCGTGCTATCAAATCCTATTTTTTTTCTCCACTTTTTATCAAAAAATATTAATTTTTAGTAAAAATATCTATTAAATATTTAATTAAATAAATACAAAGAAATCATAATTAATATTTAAATGAATAATAATTATTTATTTTATAAAAAAGGTAAATACTAAATAAGAAATAATATATATGAAGTAAAATATTAAAATATCTGCCACATGTCACAATGACTGTTTAATGCTAAAAATGATGCCTCAACAACACATGATTTCATAGTGTGTTTGACGGCTTTGCATTGACCAGTGCAATGATTGTATATGATGAGTCAATGATGGTTGGCAATTGCGACAATATAGTTGCTAATAGAATAAGAACATTCTTACTTTGTTCTCTATTGTATTGTTCTTATTTTCCTTATTTTTTGTTTATAAATAAGAACAACTATTGGTTGTTCTTAATTAAAAGAAAGTGAGGAGAGAAGTAGATGTTGTGTGAAAAAGATAAATGTTGTAGAACCAAATAAGAATGATGTTTGTCATTTTGAGAAAAAAATAAATGTTATTCTTATTTCACGTGAGTTAATATAAATTATAAAATAACATGCAAAATCCAAATAAGAATAAAAAAATTGTTTGTCGTCGTAGGTGGTCTTATAGCTAGAGGGAGTGAAGTTCTTGGCAGGTTTCCGCACCAATAATTATATAATGATCACTATTATTGTGGATTATGATTTCATGATTGTTTGAACAATGAAGATGGCTACCCAATGGTTTCTAGCCACATGTCTAGTGGCTAAGAAAGATGGGAATGGATCAGACACACATAATGATGTTTATATTCTTCCTCCATTATTGTTTCTTTCTTTCCATTTCTAGTTTGTTCCCTTTTTAGCTTTCTATCAGTTTTTTCATGTTATCCATTTTCTTTCTGTTTTATTTTCTTTTATAACTCATAAATCTAACATTCTCCATTTTGCCCTTAACATTTTATTTTCTTTATATGTTCCTTTTTTGTTAGATATTTCATATGTTTCTTTCATTTTTTAGATTCTTCCCTTTTTTGCTTACTATCATATTTATCCTCTTTCCACATTACCTCCTTTCTTTGTGTTCTCCCTCCATTTTATTATAACTCATAAATATGACTTTTTTTTCTTTCATTTTCCCTTAGTTTTTTCAATTTCTATTCCCTTTTCTAAATATGTCTCATATTTATGATGATTTTTACACTAAATAAAGTTTGTTTTTGAATGTAACCATAATTCTAAAAAATGAAGTATAGTATATATAAATTTTACTAAATAAAGTATAGTATATACAAATTTTATAGGAATTATAATGTTATATATGTTACTAAATTATTATTATATTAATGTTATATATGTTACTATTTACATTATATATATATATATATATATATATATATATATATATGATACTTTTTAAGTATTATGATGATTTACAACCTATCTTCTAATTGAAAAATTGTTATTATATTAATATTATATATATATATTATTACTTACTAAATTATATTATTAACAAGCAATTACAAGTTTCAATTTTTTACTAGTAAATTTTTTATTTTATGGACAAACAATATATCTTGTGGTACATTTTGAAATTTCAATAGATACAAATAAATAAATATAAAACCATAAAAACATTGAATCGAACCATTCATTAATAGTTGATTCAGTTATTGTAATAAAAATTGGGGTTAATTGAGGTGAATTGAATTGTATCTTTGTGTTCGATTTGATATGTAAATTGTACCAACAATTGAACTGAATCAAATTTTTACACTTAGCCTATAAAAATGCAACAAATAATGTAGCCTATAAAATGCATCAAATAATGTAGCTCAATCTCATTCTTTTATGTATAATATTTAATTATCCAACAAGAAGGTTGTGGTGTCACGTGCTCCAATTGACTAATGGCTAATTATTATTCTCCTACTCCTCTTGATCGTGCTCGTGCTCTTCCATATATCATTACATCCAACGACAACAACGTGGAGTATAGGGAAGAAAGAGATACATTTGGTCACATTCAAGTCCCTTCCGATAAGTTGGTTTTCTTTCTTTTTTCATTTTGTCATCCCTTATTTTTATTTATTTATTGATCTAACTTAAATTTACTTGTCACTATTAGATTATGGGGTGCGCAAACCCAAAGGTCACTGCAAAATTTTGATATTGGTGGCGCCCGTGAACGCATGCCTGAACCCATCATTCGTGCCTTTGGAATCTTGAAGAAATGCGCTGCTAAGGTAATATGTGTTAATTTAGACGTGGATTTCATCAATGAGTGAATAACTGAATTACGTATGAAGAATTGTTGAATATTGATGTAGGTGAACATTGAGTATGGGCTTGATCCAACCATTGGGAAAGCAGTAATACAAGCAGCACAAGAAGTGGCAGAGGGAAAATTAAATGACCATTTTCCACTTGTTGTATGGCAAACTGGAAGTGGCTCTCAAAGTAACATGAATGCAAATGAGGTTTGGTTCCATTTTCCACTTGTTGTGTTATGATTTGAAAATATTTGTTGATTTTCCGAGGAATATTATTCAAATGAATACGTTTCAAATATGTTTTATTCAAACTTTATGGATCCTTGGACACATAGAAACCACAGTCACTAATTTGGTTAGTGAACCGCAAATCAGTTCGCGAGTACTGATTTATGGTGCGCACTTTTGAGAACTACTATACTCCGCTTCGTATATTGATATTCACTCCCAAGCGAATACCATTGGACATGTTATATTCTTTATTATGAACTTCAAGTCGTCATATCTTTAATGAGGCAACTCCAACCACATTTGAGAAGGAAGTTGATTGCTCAAGCAAAAAACAGAAAAGGGGAGAAGGAGAAAAGAGGAGGCAACAATCATGGCAGAGACAAGGGTAATGAAGAAGATAAGGCAACTTCATAACAAGCCAATATGATATTAGAATGAAATTAGAGTTTTGATATGAGACAACCCAATATATTTTTTTACTTATATGAGCTCCATCTAAATAAAAGATTATCTCTTTAAAGAATATTGAGTTATTTTTTCTAAAAACTTAAATAAATTATTTATTGTTTTTTCTAATCAAAGTGATACACTTAAGTGAATATGAAATTAATCATATTAGATCACAGGTGACCCAAATTAAATATATAATTAAATTAAAGAAAATTAAATTTAAATATTTTAAAATATATTATTAATTAATAGTCATTGATAATAATATAAATATAAAAACATACCGAACATATCAACTAAGTATATCTCTAACTAGGGACGGTACTACATTGGTTTCGGGTGTGCAATTGCATACCATGGATTTTTTTGAAAAAAACATGTATATTATTTATAAGGAAAAATGTATATACTAATAATTTACAAGTTCTATACATTGTTATTGTATCATACACTATTTATATTTAATTATCATTTATTCTTTAAAAATAATCATAATAAATAGTGAATGATGTAGTGAATATATATAATTTTTTACATCAATATTGCATAAATATTACACTTTTATTTATAACTCTACAATCATAATTTTTTTTTTGTAAATGAGATGTTTCATAAAAACAATTGATCATTACTGTGTTGAATTATTTTATAATATTATGAATATGCAACTTAAGGAACTTCATGGTGATACTCAGTTACTTTTTTGTATGTATTGTTTGAGTGTCGATTTCTTCTCTAGTTTTGATATGAAAAACTGATTAAATTTATAAAGTTTTATCCAAGTGACTTATGTTCAACTGATTTGATAATTTTTATAATCAACTTGAGACTTATATCATTGACATGCATAACATTAATGAATTTGCTTCCTCGAAAGGAATCAACAATCTTTAAGATAAGTTGGTTGAAAGTGGAAAACACATTGTTTACACATTAGTTTATCTTATTTTAACGTTAGCAATACTACTGTAGAAAGTTTTTGAACTATGAAAATTATTAAAAAAAATAGATTACATAATCGAATAGAAGATGTATAGACGAATGACTGTCTAATAACTTATATTTAGCAAAAAGTCTTTAATAATATTAACAACTAATCAACGATTTTAAAATGTGAAATGATACAAGTAATAATTATGAAATATATAATTTATTTGATTAAATATATTTATACTTTTACATTAATATTTTCATCCTTATTTAACATTTTAATTTTTTATTGCATATGTTACACATCCTGCCTTTTAAGTTCTAAATCCATAACTGTCTCTAACCCATGGTATTTTGAGGGCTTATCAACTCAGCATATCTTTTATTGCGTCCTATGTACTCATATCACAGAAGTACAGAACCACATATCATAAAAAATGAATCCCCGTCATTAAATTTAGGAACCCGACTACTGTTATCTAACAATTGTGTCGGATCGTTGATTTTCCGCGAAATGTTTTGCGTGTGAATAAGTTCCAATTTCTAAATCTATTTTATTCAAACTTTATGGATACTTTGACATGCATAACTTTGCTAACCCATTTAATAATTGTTGTGACATACATAGGGTGTATTTACATAAACAACTTAATTGAGCATTTATTCAATTAAAAGAACTTGTGTTAATAGCTTTCCTTGATAAGCTTATTGCAATAAACTGAAAAAGATTAGAAGTTATAAGCTCAAATAGGTTTTGTATAAACTCTTCCAAAGGCCCCATTCTTAAAAAGAAAATTTGTATACATTTTTTGAAGGTCATTGCAAACAGAGCATCAGAGATACTTGGACATAAGCGTGGCGAAAAGTTTGTTCACCCTAATGACCATGTCAATAGATCACAATCTTCCAATGATACATTCCCAACTGTAAGCATTTTTTGTACATCTTTAGCAATTTCGTCTTCTCAATTTTCTTATTAAATTGGCTGGCTATTTAGAAAAATTCATGCAACTTTTTGTTTTCTTTCCTCCCTCCAGGTAATGCACATTGCAGCCGCGGTGGAAATAAACTCAAAGCTAATCCCCAAATTGAAAACCTTACATGATGCACTAAATGCAAAGGTTTGATTCTACCTTATAATTTTATATCCAACGTGTGTCTTAAGCACTATATTGAAGTCTGTAATGTAAATGTGAAAATTGAGTTGGTCGGATTAATATATCGGTCACATCTTAGTCTTTCATTCTATGAAAATCTAATGGTTCACGTGATTTTAATTGTTAGTACTTCTGAACTATTAGATTTTCATATTCATATAATGAATGACCAAGATGCAGCTTCCCCTCCCTTTTACTAATGTTGCCAAAAGAGGACTCCCTTGGTTATATTTTTGAGTGATAACTTGATATTGTCATACTTTGAGCTTATAGTTTTCTCTTGCTTTTTATGTTGATTTTCTTTCGAAATCTATCAAGTATAAGGCTTTGTACTTGTTTTCCTAAAGGGCATTGATCACTTTGCCTTTGTTTTATCTCAATTAATTTATTTTCCCTTTCTATAAACAATCTTACCAGTCAATTGAATTCAAAGATATTGTCAAGATTGGACGAACTCATACTCAAGATGCAACACCATTGACTCTAGGACAGGAGTTTAGTGGGTATACCACACAAGTAAGTTTGCTGTCTACTCTGTTAACCATTGTTGAGTAGATAATAAAATCTTACAGTTTGAGGAGTGCAATTTCTCGCTACCTTTTCCTTTATCGACAGGTGAAGTATGGTATTGATCGAGTGATCGCGACTTTGCCACACCTGTATCAGGTTAGACACCTTCATATGAACATTAATTAATTGTTCTTTCATTTGTTTTTTGAAGTTCTGACTGAATACAGATGTTATGTGAACAGCTTGCCCAGAGTGGTACAGCTGTGGGGACTGGATTGAATACAAAGAAGGGGTATGTATGCTTTTCCAATACCTTAATGTTTGTATTTCTATTTTCCTCTTGTAATTTTTTAGTGTATTATTTCCACTTTGTTATTTGAGGTCTACCAACACAAGTATGGTAGCATCTTTCTTTTCATTCCTTTTGGCATATTGTTCCATCTGATCTGGACTTTTTATCAGCCATGATCTTCTCTCTTTCTATCATCTGATACTAAAAAGTAATGGATATTACCTAGATAGATGTGTGTGCCCATTTCTCACTACTGTGTTTTAATTTTTCACGGTTGCCATTATTCAAAATTGGACAACATTCTATATAGAGATCTTATGGATATTGGTATTCTGATATTCAGGTTTGATGCTAAGATAGCAGAAGCGGTAGCTGAGGAAACAAATCTGCCTTTTGTCACAGCAGAAAATAAGTTTGAGGCCTTGGTTTGTTGCTAAAACTTATTTTTCTTTGTTTTCAATTTGTTGCATGCTATTTCCATTCCACTAACTTCTTCCATTAATGTTGCCTCAAGTGTAGCAAAAAATATTGGCTTGCAGCATGCTCACACTTTCCTTTTTTGCAGGCCCATGATGCTTTTGTTGAATGTAGTGGAGCCCTCAACACAATTGCGGCTTCTTTAATGAAAGTTGGTAATGATATACGACTACTAGGCAGGTAGGTTGCAAGTTATAAAAAACTGATAGAAAACTTTTAATTATTTTTTATATATATACATTCTTTCCTGAGTTTCTACATTATATCCTATTATAGTGGTCCATGTTGCGGGCTCGGTGAACTCATTCTTCCTGAAAATGAAACGGGAAGCAGCATTATGCCTGTAAGTACCTCATGCTTAGTGAATGTCTTTGTTACTGATATAAGTTGTTATATTTTCATTGGTACGAGACAACATATGGAATAAGATTCAGGACAGTAGCTGTGTTCATTATCTTGTTACTCACAATAATTTATTCATTTTGTTGTCTTACAATTGGGAATTGACTTGAAGCACAACCTTATTCTGTTTCAGGGGAAGATTAACCCTACTCAGTGTGAGGCTCTGACAATGGTCTGTGCACAGGTAGAGATTAAATCACTTCATTTTATAAACATACTTTGATGTTATGGCTAATTTGAGCACTGATTAGCTAGCTGTTTCTACTTTGCCTGGGACTTAGTATTTCCTTTCAAGTAATCTGTACTTGTAAAAAGTTAGTGCATTTTTAATTTTATGGTGACTTTAGCACTTTCTAAATTGGTACCATGATTTACATATTACAGGTCATCGGAAACCATGTTGCAATCACAGTGGGTGGATCGAATGGTCATTTTGAGCTTAATGTGTACAAACCGCTGATTGCCAGTTGTCTCCTGCATGTATGTTAATATCCACAGTCTTGTTTCTAATTTATATATCATAAATGGTTCTGATTTATTTCTTGATATTAGATCAGCAAAAACCTTAGTTTGATACTACATCCTTCTTGGTTCTGCGTTACCTAGTAGATGATGTACTTAAATACTTCTTTGATTTCTGATAGTCACTGAGACTGCTAGGAGATTCATCTGCCTCCTTCGAAAAGAATTGCGTCAGCGGTATTGAAGCTAACAGGGAAAGGATTTCAAAATTACTCCATGAGGTGATTTGATGACTTCTTTGAAACAAATCTAACATCATGCCAATATACCAAATGTTTGATCCCTTAGCTAATTTACTATTGTTTTACCTTTATGTTGCAGTCACTAATGCTTGTTACATCCTTGAACCCAGTATGTTTCTAATGATCTATTCTTGACACCTCGTAAATCTTACATTCCTTTGAAAATAAATTGAATTTGCATGTTCCAGAAAATCGGTTATGACAAGGCAGCATTAGTTGCCAAGACAGCCCACAAAGAAGGGACTACTCTTAAGGTGATGGTGCTTTGTTATTGTTATCTTTCAGTTTGTCTTGGATATTTGATCTGTCTTGATTAAAACAACAACCAAGCCTTTTCCTTTATAATTCTTAACCAATTTATGTATTTGAGCATATAATTCTGCATGTATTCTTGCTGAACAATTTTTACTAGTATTGGTTTAACTGTCACAAATAGTAGTGAACTAATGATGTATATAAGGATATAGCATTTTACTTTCATTTTTAGTGATTTCTATGTGCTATTCTTGGATGTCCAATTTTGGCTGAAACATCAAAATTGAAATGATTGTTTAGGAAGCGGCATTGAAGCTTGGAGTACTGACCTCTGAAGAGTTCGACAATCTTGTGGTGCCAGAGAAAATGCTTGGCCCATCTGAAGTCTGATTTATCGGCATATAATGCTTAACTTCAAATAATTAGATTGAGAAGTGTCAATCCAGTAACCTCTTATTTTGATTCCTTAAATTGGTATTCTTGAGAGAAGAGCTCCCTCCAAATTTGTAATAAGAGTAAGAGGCAAAGTTAATAAAGGGAAAATATTTTATTTATTGCATTTATTTTATTTTTCAAGCGATTTCTGAATTATAATATTTGTCTATTTGAAACAGCAAGCATGCAATTATTATTTGAAATAAAATTCAAATTGTGAGCATATTTAAAATGAGTAATTGATGAAAGTCACTTATTTAAAGAAACGACAAATTTAAAATCAAATATTAATATCTCAACCAATGAGTGTTGATGCAAATGGTATATGGTAATTTTCATTAAGTTAAATTGGAGATAAAATCTTATGTGTAAAAAAAACCCATAAGAGGATACGCGTGGCTGAAAAAAAATTTGAGATCTCAAATTTAGGGCAGCTGCACTTAGCGCCATTGGGAACTTGGAAAATGATGAGGTAGGTAAATAATGAAATGGAGAAAACTCTTAGTTCTCTAACCATGCAATTAACCAATTATTATTTCTATTATTTTCAGTAGTGATGTAATGTTTAGTGTCACAGGAGTGATCACAAATCACAATCACCGAAGTACATTGAACATTGGCCAACATTGAGATGTTCATAGAACGAGGCCATGGATCTTTTGTAACATGCATCATCTTTGCTTCTATCATAGAATTTGGGACTTAGAAGTGAAAGAAGCTTTAAAAAGGATAGAAAATAACAGAGCAGTTGGAGTGGATAATATACTTTATGGAGGTTTGAAAGATTTTAGAAGACCAAGACATTAGATGACCGATAAAATTGTTTAACGAGATTATGGGGTCTAAGAAGATATCAAATGAGTGAAAGAGATAGAACTATAGGAGATTAAGCTCATCAGTCATACTATGAAACTATGAGATAGGATAATTTAGCGGAGGTTGACACGAGACAAACATAATTGAAAATAAATTTGATTTTATGCTCGGGAGGTCGACCATGGAGGCTACATACTTAGTATGTCGATTGATGGAAAAATATCAAAGGTACTTGCACATGGTCTTCGTTGATTTAGAAGATGTGTAAGATAAGGTGCATAAACAACTTTTATGGAATGCTCTATAGAAGAAAAGTGTTTACATTGCAAGTATTCGAGCAATCAAGGATATGTATGATATAGTCAAAACTAACTTGACAACACAAAATGAAGATTCAAAATATTTTCATATTACCACAAGACTACATCGAGAGCCAACATTAAGCCTCTACTTGTTTATCTTACTCTTGGATGTGCAAGCATATCCAATAAGCAATGCCAAAATGCATACTCTTTGTGAATGATAATGTCAACGGAGAGACTCTAGAGAGGAATTAAATGGAAAGTCATAATTATGGAGAGAAGTTTTAGAAGTACATGACTTATGTATAAATCGATGTAAGACGAAGTATATGGAGTGTAAATTTAGCAAGATGCGAACAAAACTCTACTATAAAAATGAAGATTTGGGATAATATCATAAACAAGTCACTAGATTGAGGTATCTTGAGTCAACCATTCAAGACAATGAGAAAAATGATGAAGATGTTAACTACAAGATTCAAGCAATTTAAGTGAAATTGTAAACGGTGTCAGGTGTCATTTGTGATAAGAAGGTATTACTCAAGTTTAAGAGGAAGTTTTATGGCATGATTATAAGAATTGTGATGTAATATGAGACTGAGTAATAAAATGACAAGTAAAGAATAGACTTTATGTATTAGAGATGAGATTGTTGCGTTTGATGAGTGAACACAATAGACAAGGTAAAATTAGAAATAAATGCATTAAAGATAAACTTGGAATAAATCCTATTACAGAAAAGATAATATAATCGCGGGTTAGCTTATGCCACAACTTAACACACAATAAAGAGATAAGCATGGAGTAAACTAGGGGTGAACAACCCGATCATGATCGGACCCGAGTAGAGTCGAGTTTGATCGGATCTAGGACCAAGTTCTTCGGGTTCAAAAAATAGACCCAATCAATATTTAGGGTCGAGTAGGGATCAAGCACGAACCGACCCGTCTCATGGTTACTCACTCAACATGTTTGTATCTGCTTCTACTAAGATGTTTAGAGAATAATGATACCTTTTGGTCGCAAGTATCATTGATTCTCTAATTTTTTATCATATATACATGATTGTTAATGTAGATATACATTATCATTTATATGTCAATTTACATATTTATAATAATAAATAATATTGAGAAATGTGCATTATAGTTAATCGGGTGTAAAGTTGGGTTGGGTTTAAAGGCTGACTCAGTCGATATTTAAGATCTGATTAGCTTATGGGGTCTGGGTTCAAAAAATGACCCTTAACTCGTCCCAACCCGGCCGACCCAGGCTCACCCATAGAGTAAACAAACCATTTTAATACTCACTGGGCAAGCAGGGTGGCTGTTGCGGCTGGAGGATTTGGTGCTCCTGATGGTTTCTCTCCAGGACCCTAAGCATTTTAGAGAAGAAGCAGAAAGGGTCAAATGCTTCATCCCAATTTCAGTGACAATTCCTCCTAGTGCAGTAAATAGCCAGGTGCAATGATTTACAAATTCATTATAGACACAAACATAATTTAAAATGATTAAACAACTGACCTGGGCCAATGACTCTTCTCTGCGAGCATGTTTCCTTTCTCAAGCTTGCCTTGTTCTTCGCACGTTTGGCCTCAAACTGATTTAAACTTACGTAAATTAAAGCATTTCATCCTCCTCTCAGTGCAAAGGACACAATCATGGCATGTAGATTTAAATTATTTATCAATCAAGCTATATGAAAAATGAGGTCCAGTTACTACAAAAACTTAAAATATTTAAAAAATATATCAGATCTTGATTATATGGAAAACCCCTTCAATACGTTAAAACCTTGGCTCTCCCACACTTGAGGACGCTAGTAGCCACATGCTTCTGAAGTTTAGACAAACCATCTTCCTCCTTTGTCACTCTCTTTCTCTTAGAATATGTTATGCACTACTCTAGCTACTAACCTAGCTTTTCCAATTTTCTACTTTTTTTTTTGTCTTGGAGTGCATACACATTTTAGGTTTAGGTGATAAAATATTGATGCCCATTTTCTAGAAGCTTCCACACTTGTGTAGAAACAAGTAGTGATGATTGCATCATAATATTTAGAATTATCCTAAGCTTCTAGTATATTCTATTATAGACATTTAGTATTATAATTAAAGAAGTATCTAGAAATCTTGAGAAAAATGTATACTAGATACTTGTGGAATCATCTAGAAATTCATAAGTGTTATAGAAAGTCTATAAATAGGCACTCACCCTTCATTTGTAAAGCATCCAAAATAAGAAGCAAATTATTCTAAGTTGTGTAGCTCCAAAACTTTTCCAATTCTATTTTCACTACTATAATTTTTATTTCTAAAATTCTATCATTAGGGTTATCATGGGCCATTTTCGAATGCTCACTCTAGATCACTAATATTTTCTACAGAACTTTTATAAATTAAGTCTTGTTTGAATAATTATTTGAATTTTTTTGCAAATATAAACCCAAAAAGATTTGTCTCTGATTTTTTAAAAGTAAAACAAAAAACTCTACTTTAATTTGCAACAAAGGTCCACAAATAAATTTAAAATTTAATTAAACATCAATTTTATTATAAGAGAAATTAATAAACAACAAACATAATATAAACAAGTTAAAACCATTTTTTTGTATCTCAAAACAATGTTATTTTGGTTGTTTTAAAAAAAAATATTTTTTTATCAACTTGACTGATTTGATTATCATAGTCACCAATTTTAAACTTAAATAAACCGATTCATCCCAATTATAATGTAAAATTATTTAAATAAGAGGCTCGCATTGGTCCCAAAAAAATGACTCATTTAAGCCGATTTTTATAAACTATTCCCATTACTACTAGCGTGTATATAGGCACTCCATGCCTGCAGATCAATATTGCATGGTATTACATATTCACTTTTTATATATTTTATTTTTTATAATTAGAATATATTTGTTATATTCAATGTACTATATATTATAATTTTTGTGTGTTTTATGATAATGTATAGTTTAAGGTGAGAGATATGGTTAATTAATGTGTTGGTGGTGATTAATTAGGATTATATGATTTTTTGTAAAAATTAAATAATGTGAAGGGCAAAATAGAAAGTAAAAATTACACCATGGTGAAAGTTATACCATATTTTTCTTTATATATAATATAGATATTAAGGTTAATGTATCTAACATCATCTAAGAAATGTTGATGCCCTAAAACAATATATTTTAATACGTTGTATTCTTGTATTGAAGTTTAAAACTATAAAAAAGTTAGATATGAATGAGTGTCTTTCAATGATAGAAATGGCATCCAACTATTAACTACGTATTGATCTTAAAACTGGGTGTGTATATTTAAAAGCAATATATGAATGTGGTTGAAAGTATTATTCACAGGATTATTATTTTTTGCAACATTTAATTGTTTTTCTCTTTTAACTACTATTAGGCATCTTATTGATTACCCAAACTATCATATAAGGCCGTGCTAACCCACCCATACAGCCCACTAATCATGTATGTTAAAAAAATAAGTGGTTTATTTTTTTCTCAGTTTATAATCTTACAACTTATAATCAAAATCTAAAACCATGTTTTATATCAATGTGTTCATTTAATATTTTGAATAATTGAATCACTTAATTGGTCCGGAGTGACAACAAATATGAAGAAAACAAACAGGGCTGAAAATTTCGCAATCTGAATATATAGAAGCGAAATTCTAGAGTAAAAAGAATAATACATCATTCACAGTTTGAAACTAAGTTTAAAAATAGAAACAGAGATAACCAAAAAAATAAATAGAAACAGAGACATTTGTAAGCTTCTATAGTCGATGCAGTGCACCTTCACATTGAATGATTATGATGGAAATCATCCTATGGGAACCTTTGATTCCAAGGGTAAGAGAAGTCATGAAGGTCCCATGATTAGGGCTAAAGCCAAATCAACAATCTTGAAGGTCACAAAAGACTTAATTGACCCTGAAGATTACATGAAAGATGAGTGATCCAGAGGCCTACTTGGCATGAGAATTAAAGATGGAACAAGTCTTTAATTGCCATAACTATTCAGAGGAAAAGAAAGTCAAGAGTATACTATGGTTTGGTGGGATCAGCACCAAAAGGATAGAGTGAGATGTGGAGATGTAGCCATTAACATATGGGTTGAGATGAAGAGAGTAATGAGGAGGAGGTTTGTGCCTCGTTTTTATCACAGAGATGTCCATAACAAGCTACAGAGGCTCACTCAAGGATCCCAAACAGTTGATGAGTATTTCAAAGCCATGGAATTAGCCTTGCTTAGGTCCAACCTCAATGAGGACCGTGAAGCAACAATGGCTAGATTTCTTCATGGATTGAACCTTGAAATCCAAGATGTGGTGGAGTTGCAATCTTATGTGGAGCTGGATGATCTAGTACAAAAGGCTATGAAGGTAGAGCAACAAATTAAGAGGAATAAGTCTAAGTACTCCTCTAGTACTTCAAGGTCACACTCTTGGAAAGATGAGCATAGAATGGAGAGCCCTATGGCCAAGGAGGTCGTGGGCAGCCACAAAACCACCCAACCAGCCGTGGAGACCAATGGGAAGACTAGAAACGTGAAGTGTTTCAAGTGTCTTGGCCATGGTCACATTGCCTCTCAATGTCATACAAAAAGGATAATGGTGATCACTAATGGTGTCATTGAGCCCCAATCTGAACCATCTAGTGGAGATGAGTGTGATGATGATACATTCATGTCTGATGGTGATATTTTGATGATGAGGGAACTCTTGGGCAGCCAAGTCAAGAGGCATGAAGAGGACCAAAAGTATAATCTATTTCACTCGAGATGCTTGGTCCAAGGCAAGGTATGCATGTTGATCATTGATGGAGGTAGTTGCACTAAAGTGGTTAGCCAAAGGCTAGTGTCAAAGCTAGACCTTGAAACTAAACCACATCCCACCCCTTACCGACTCCAATGGTTAGTGTCAAAGCTAGACCTTGAAACTAAACCATATCCCACCCCTTACCGACTCCAATGGGTAAGTGATGTGGGTGATTTGGTTGTGGATAGACAAGTCATGATACCCTTCTCCATAGGGCAGTACCATGATAAGGTCTTATGTGATGTGGCCCCTATGGAAGCCAACCACATGTTGTTTGGGAGACCATGGCAATATGAAAAAAAACTAGCCATCATGATTTCACCAACAAAGTCTCATTAATGCACCATGGTCACAAGGTGGTGTTAGCCCCTCTGAGCCCTAAACAAGTCCATGGGGATCAAAAGAGGCTAAGGGCTAAGATTGAGGAAGAAAAGAAGGAAAGTGAGGCTAAAGCCAAGGTGTTGGTCGAGCCTACACTTGAGGAAGTTCCTACCCCCAAGGTTGAAATTTTTTCTACACTTAGCCATTCTTCGAAAGATTATGGCACGAATAGAAAGAAAGTTAAGATTGAAGACAATTCGAGGAAGAATTCACTTTAAGGGAGAGGGGATGATGTAAACCATCCTAGGGCAACATTTGATTCCAAGAGAAAGAGAAGTCATGAAGGTCCTATGACTAGGACCAAAGCTAAATCAACAATCTTGAAAGTCACAAAAGACTCAATTGACCCTGGAGATTACATGAAGGAAGATCATTTATGTCCTTAGGATCTATTTTAAACTTAGGTTATTTTTATTGTTATGAATAAATGAAAATTCATCCTCATGTAGACTTAGGAATAAATTAATTAAATTAAAGGAGATAACGTTAAGAGGTTGGACAGCTACAATCAAGGATTCAAGTAAAGATAGATTTGTTTTGACTAACAACTTAGCCAAACATTATCTTTTCAACAAACCAACCAGATTGGATTAGATCTTATCTATTTGATAATTTAGGATTTTAAATTTCATTATCTTCGCATTATCTTAGGATTAGTTAGGATTTTCGTTTGCATTTCACATTTGATTAAATATGATATTATCTTTTAGTATTCAAATATAATTAGTATTCATTAATAAAACAAGTTTAATTTTGAGAAAACCTTATGTTTATTTTAGTTGAGAGAATTCTCCTAAAACCTTTCATTGTTGGTTGTGGCCACCATTGACGAATTCTTATCAAGCTTCCTAACCAGTGGCGAATAACACTAGCTTATCAAACATTCTTGCTTGTGGCGCTTCCCCAATCTAATATTTTCCATTTCTCTCACCAAAACAACCCCAAATTCCTTATCATTCACCAAAAGTATAATTCTAAGGCAGCCTCCTTGATTTTATCATCAGATTGGAATTTAAAATATATTAAGTTGACAATGTAACAACAAATCAAGAAAGTAATCCAATTATGTTTCTCACATGCAATTCAGGCCATGATCGTGCATCCATATAAACTCCTACTTCTTATATAAATATATTTTATCGACATGCAACTTCTTATTAATATTTAATTATATGGACACAACGTTAAAGATTCCATATACCTATACTATATATTACGACATATACATTCAATCTCTTTAATTTGTGAACCCATCCAGTTTTCAACGTTACATTAGGAATGAAAATGGCCTCTATTCATCTCTTCTTTATGATTTCTATGCTTCTTGCATCCATGTTAGTCCCAGGTAATTCCGCTAGTGGCTACTATGGCACCAAAGGTAATGCGGAGAAACCAAAATTGCAAGAAGAAAAACTTTTATCCACAAACATAGTTGTTCAAGGCCTTGTTTATTGCAAATCTGGCTCTAAACTCATCCCACTTGAAGGTAATTAATTAGTTAATTAAAGTATCTACTAAATTTATTAAGGGTAAAACTATTAAATTCACCATTTTCTCAAGTTGCTCCGTATTTATTTTATGCTTGGTTTTGATCTCATCGAATACAAATTTCTTCTCACAACTCTCCCGGTTTCAATCAAATTTCAAACTTTTAGTATATGTTTTAATTTGGTTCAAAATGAAAAAAAGTACTACAAACCTCTTTATTTGCGTAACTGTCTCATTAAAAAATGAACTTAATCTTCAAAACTAAAAAGAAATAACAACTTATAGAATAGACTTTGAAAACTTAAATTAATTTAATTGAGATATTTTGGAAAAAATAATAAATTATAGAATGAATATAAAAATCTTAAGTGCCAGTTTCATGTATTATGATTAAATATATATCTTATCTGGCAGTAGAGCTAGGTTCCATAATTTTAATAAACATGTATTGTGATGGTACCACATAACTAGGTCAAACTGATTAAACATTATATATCAGATAATAACATGTTCCTTGTTTCATATTCATAGGTGCATTGACGAGAATAACATGTGAGGTTGTTGATGAATATGGTTTTGAAACGACACCGTACTCTTTCTTGAGTGAGGCAACCAACGCGAAGGGTTATTTCCTTGCAACGTTGTCTCCATTAGAGGTCACAGAAAAATGGGTGCTAAAGGAGTGTAGGGCTTTCCTTGATGCATCTCCTTCGGATAATTGCATTTATGCCACTGATGTAAACAAAGGGAGTAGTGGTGCTGTTCTTCATTCTTATCGTCTTCTTCATGACAAGAACATGAAATTGTACACTGTGGGGCCTTTTGTTTTCACCACACCACCACCTACATCAATCTCTGAAGGGAATTAGATGATTGGATTAATGTTTTTTACTAATAAATATGAGATATTAGTAATGTGTAGATTTTACTTTGGGATAATTATATTAATGGTTAATAAGGATGGTTGACAATTAGCTCAACAAGGAATATGATTTTATAAGATCGAGTGTGGTTCCAACATGACAACGACAATGGTGTAGTGTGAAATTTCTATCTTGTACTGTGGCTCCAGTTAGAATATTAAATATCCTAACTCTTCAATAATACTAATAGATTTGGGTATGCTTCAGCTCTTATTTTTCCTCTCAATCTCTAAACTTCTAGGCACAGTTTGATTCACGAGTTATTATAAATTAAATTCTATAAAAAATCCATAAACTGCTCCTTTATCTTGTTATCTTCTTTTTCTGTTTTGTTGCGGAGAGAGAGCACTAGAACATATCTGATTATATTAGAGGTGGTGAGTTCTTCAACAAAAAAGTAAAGTCTGCAACTGGGAACAAACACATGGGAAAGCCGAAGCAAAGAACAATTGGTAATCACTGATCGCGGTTGACTCTTCACCTTTCTCAAAGGAAACATATCATCTAGGGATCACAAATATTTTTTGTTTATATTTTCCTGTGGTAAGTAGTAGAAGATGACGTTTGTCCCAAATCTTCTCATCTTCTCTTGTATTAATGATATGAGAGAAAAACCGAAAAAATAATACTATATAATTTGTGACATATATTCCTATCCAAGACAAAAATGTAGATGTTTTTTTTATAAGCAAATGAATTAATAACGGCTTAACCAAGTAAGAAATGTCAACCTAATTATAACTTAAATGAAAGATCAATATAAGTATATGAATCAATACACTATTGAGCAAAAGTGTAACATTGTGATCTTATATTTTGAGAATTATAACTAAGATTTAATTTCAATCAAGTGAGGATAAAACTAACGTTTTTAAATAAAAAGTTTCATTCAATTAATGTTGGATGGGGATCACATGTCTTACCGTGTCCTAAGCAAATTAGAAAGTTTGATTTAATTAAAAACAAAAATTAATATGTTGATATTATTTTGTAATATTTGATTGGTTAAAGAGGTGAAAACAGAAAAATTCTAAAAAGTTGTCCCTTAATGTTTACTGCTTTTAGTGTAGTATATAAATAATGATTAGGTACATAGTTTTCATGCATTATTCACTATATATTTTTATTTATATATATATATATATATATTTAAAACTTAATAATAAATAAATATGAATAATATATATGATATATTGACAATGCAAAAAATAATTTTTCTATTATTTTATTGTAATGAAATTTTCATTTATTACATTAACCAATAAAGTATTAAATAATGATAAATAAAAAATAACAATCAGTGTACAATTGAACTTATAAACCAGATAGGTAAATATAAACATAAAAATTCTCTAAAATAAACAAAATAAATAAAAATGGAGATTTGAAATATTGTATGAAAACAACTTTATTATGGGTGGACTAAATAGATTTTCCAGTAAAAGATGTGTACCGGTTATTAAACTTGTCAGGGGCATCGGTATAATGATTCAATTGGTGGTTCGCTGATTAAAACGATACCAGTGAAATTAAATATATATGTATTTTTTACTAACATTAATGTTGAAAAAATCAGTAAAGAAGACAATAACGACTTTTATTTACACAAAATTTTAAAACAAAAATGTATTGCTTGATGTTAAACCATGTTTTAGAAGTATAAAAATATACTAATGGTGCGTTTGATCTCCCGAACAAACATTTTGGTAAAAATAAATTATTTTCATAAAAAATAATTTCAAATGAAATTGACTAGTATGATTCAATTAAAAAATCGGCCAATATGACTAATTTTGATCGATTTTTTTCAATATAACTGCATGGTCGATATAATTATTGTATTTTACCAATATTGAGACTGATTTACCACTTAGACTGACCTACACGAAAAAAAATGTATAACACTCATACTATTTCTTGTAAGGTTAGTATTTTAAAACAATAAAATATCATCTATCTTATTATAATATAATTCAAACTAATTTCTAAGTACCAAAAAAAGTAGTTATTTTTCTTGACTTTCTGAATATATTACTAAAAATATAATATCAACACCATTTAATTTTGTTCATTAAATGAGAGTTTGAATGACAACAAGAAAATTAGAAATAATAAAAGTCTTTTAAATGAGCAAGTGAAAAAAAATATTGTATAAAAAATATAGAATATTTTATAAAAGAACCACCCATATAATAATAAGGAGATAGAGTGAATATTAAATAAATTACAGCATTTATGATATTCAATTTTAACCTTCAATGCTTTATAAATAATCTAAAAAGTATTGAACGCTTCATAATTTACTATTAATGTTATACAATCTTAAACATCCCCTTCCCATTTTATTTATGTTTAACCAAGAGCTTCTGCATTCAAAGGGACCGAAGCTCATTCAAGTAAGAACAATTTTGCCCTCTGTACTATTTATATTATAGAAACAATTTTAAAAATCAATACTTTTCATTTAATAATTAGAAATTAGGATCATTACTAAGAATATTAATTAGAAAGATTCTAAATGAATATATTACTATATCTTATCGTACATACTCAATTTTAATGGTATTCTATATCTTATTTTATAGTGGATGTGAAATTATCTAAGTTGAGATCTCTGGTACTAAATCCTCCCATATTAGATATGAAAGGAAAAATGTTTCATAACTTCTCATTTTATTTAATTAAAAAATAATTAAAATGTATTGAAATTTTGGTTTGCCACATGTAAAAGAAAATGATATATACTCAAAAGTGAATAAAGATCACATGTCCCAAGAAACTTTGTCTCTTCTTATCTTTATCCAATCAAATTACACCAACTAATATAATTATGCTTTTATAATTTTTTATTTAATTGAACGATACCATTGGAGACACAATCTAGAATAGAGATCTCCATTCCTCAAAAGTATTAGATCAATGTAAAATTAATTGTACAAAATTTTGAACCAACATTTATTTTACATGGAAAATGGCAAGGATATATTAATGAAATTTGTCATTCTTTTCACATTGCTCCATCAAATTTCTGGTGAACAACTCTCTGCCTTAATAATCTCTTCTGTGAGACAACAAAAGTGAATCTGTTTGGTTACTCTCTCAGTGTGACACATCAATGGTAGAGGAAAGGGTGAGAAGGAGAAAAAAAGATGGAAGGAAGAACAGCCAGATAATATTCACGGGAAGCCTAAGTGGTGGTGGTGGTGGGAATGGGATTGCAGGGCTTCTTGTGCTTGGTGGAGCTGTGGCAGTTGCAGGTTATGTAGCTGTGTCCTCTCTTCACTCTTTTATAACCAAAAGAATCAAGGCAAAGACAAAGGTTTCTGTCACTGACCCTGAATCCAAACCCCAACAATTATCATTGGTGGACAACTGCAAGAGCCAATATCACAATGATGATCATGAAAATGGAGTCACACCAAACAATGATGGGGATGCTGTATCTGCATGGTAACATAGTGCTATTCTAATTGTTACAAATTATATTTGTGTTGATAGACTGTATCATATTTTCAATAGACCAGGCACCAGAAGCACACAGAAAACAACTTTAAGTTTTGTCATTTGTTTGATTACAAACATGTACCTGTATGTTTATATATGTTGTGTGATTTAACTTTTGCGTTTGCTCCAGCTATGTGTCATCAGATATAAGCATCAACCAAGCTTTGATTTTGGTAATTCATCCTTCTTCTTTCACTTAAGTTTGTACTAGTTACAAAAAAAGTTTGGATAAATTTCATAAATTTTATTTTTATTTCAGGAGAATACAGACTCTGACGTTAACACCAATAATGAAGGGGTGACACCAAACTATATTCATCTTCACCAGGAAACTGTGTTATGTGATGATTTTCATCCTGAAAGTGTGGCTTCATCATCAAACGAAAATGAGATTGAGGAAGAGTGTGTGGCAGCCTTGCCCGATAACCACGGCACCCAACCACAAGAGGATGAACCTCAACAGAACCTAAATTTCATACAAACATATACGAAGGATGATGATGAAGATGGTGATGATTACATTGTTTTAGAGAACGAAAAACAAGATGATAGCTCAAAAACAATAGAGGGCACCACCCTGAACTCCATCGATGAGAAAGCAGAACAGGATTTCAAGGGAGAGGAGGGAAAAACTGAATCTGATATCCAAACCCAAGAAGCAGCAGAAACAGGCATTTATGCCTCTGCTGATGCCACACTTTATAATGGGACCAACATGGCCATGAATGTAACACCAGAAGGAACTTCCAATGAAAAGGCAAATTTTTTGGACGGTCTGAATTATCAACCATCACTATCACACTCATTTCAACTCACAACCTGGCTTATGCCTATGCTGTTACAAGTGTTGGTTTTGCTTCTAGTTCTACACACATTCATTAATCTTTTATTGCCCGTCACCAAGTAATTCCATGAAGGGAATTTTGAACCAATGTGTCAACTGTTGAAGCCACTCTTGAATGAGTTTAGATTCCTTTCATTAGCTTGAAGCACTTGGCCAAGGTAAAAATTTGTAAATGTGTCGGAATAGGATAGATGGAACAAAAGATATGGTTTTGTTTTATGTTTGATATACTTTATACATGTATATTTTGATCCGCTCTAAGGAACAAAAAATAATAGAATAAAAATCCTATTCCATCTTGTTCTGTCCATGGGACAAATGTTACAAGAGTACCATAATGAATATGAACTTACTATTGTATGATGGGAAATTTACTCAGTTGGTGCACTTTGACCGAAAAATTACGGTTTTAATGCACCTTTTGAAAATATTACGAAGAAGGTGTAGTTTTCACCTAAATCGGCAACCCTGTTGCCGATTTCAAATAAATTAATTTTTTTTATTCGACTCCCCCCTAAATCGGCAATGGGGGGAGTTTTACCTATATTTTTTTTTTAAATTTAACCCTCCCTAACTCGGCAATGGGGGAAGTTTTAGAAATTATATTTTTTTTTAATTTTTCCCCCCTAAATCGGCAATGGGGGGAGTTTTACCTATATTTTTTTTTTAAATTTAACCCTCCCTAACTCGGCAATGGGGGAAGTTTTAGAAATTATATTTTTTTTTAATTTTTCCCCCCTAAATCGGCAATGGGGGGAGTTTTACCTATATTTTTTTTTTTAAATTTAACCCTTTTTTATCTATCCTCACCTAAATCGGCAAACAGGAAGGAGTTTTTGAAAGTCTATAAATTTACCAACTAGTGCTATGTAAATTACACCTTCACAACAATTTCTCTTCATTCTTTGAATTATGTGAAACAGAGGAGCTTGTTAATCACTTTCTTCTAGTAAGCTTTTATTGTAGAGGTTAGTATATTATTTAGTTGCTCCATTTTATTTCATTTCTATAAGTTTATATGTTTTAATGTTTTTAATTTTTTATTATAGATGGCTATTGTGAGAGATATTGTTAGCGACTTTAGTGATGAAGATGAGATTGAAATATGTAGTGATGAGGAAGAGGTTCAGTTTGGTAGTAGTTCATCTCGTAGTATTACATATACTACTCCGTCACCATTTTTCTTGAACACAAATTCTCAAGCTGGTCGTGATATTGGGCACGTAACCGGTTTAACGAATGTTGTTGATAATGATTTGTTTATCGGCTTGCAATTTGAATCTAAAGAAGCCACAATAAATGCAATTAGAGAATTTCATATAAAAAATTCATTTGATTATATTGTTGTAGAGTCGAGACCGGACAGATACGTTGCCAAATGTAAACATTTTGGTGCAGGATGTGAGTGGCGAATTCGCGCTTGTTATAACGTTAAACGCGATTATTGGGAGATTAGAAAAATTAGTGGAACACATAGTTGTGTGTCTATGGTAGTTTCTCAAGATCATAGTAAATTAAATTCGTCATTCATTGCAGACCTTATTGTTAATTTGGTATCTGCAGATCCGAGTATACCAGTTAAGGCACTAGTGAAATGGGTGGTTAGTCGTTTTGGTTATACAGTCACGTATAGAAAGGCGTGGACTGCAAAACAAATAGCAATGGCCAAAATTTATGGTGATTGGAAAGGATCTTATAATGAGTTACCACGTTGGATGAATGCTCTACAATATTTTTGTCCGCACACAATTGTAAAATATCAAGCACATCACGAAGTTGTAGATGGCATGGAAGATCCAAGT
>NC_032028.1:3821486-3821795 GCF_001865875.1 Lupinus angustifolius | reverse complement strand
GACATTCCAATACAGTTGGGGCTCAGCTGTATTGGCTTGTCTTTATCGAGGATTATGTCGTGCAGCAACAACAACTGATCAAAAAGAGATTGAAGGATGTCTACTACTCCTACAATCATGGCATATGATCGCATTCAAAATCTTGCACCAAGACTGCGCGACCCAACAATACCTTATTTTCCATTAGTAAAAAGGTATATATTAACTAACATTTATATGTTATTTTATTGTGACTTTATTAACTACCAACACTCATTAATTTTATTAACTAAAAAACATTACAACTAGGTGGTCACAACATTTAATTAC
>NC_032028.1:3821029-3821386 GCF_001865875.1 Lupinus angustifolius | reverse complement strand
GCAATTGTGGAATGGCACCCTACTGATCGGGTTATGAGGCAATTTGGTTTTGCTCAACCAATTCCACAAGATCTAGTCAACTGTGAAAAACTTCATAAAATTGACTTAAGTGGCAAAACTGATTGTAACTAGCCAAATAAGCATCGCCGCTGGATTGAAATGTGGAATAATGGGGACAATTATGTTGTGGAGGGAAGACCAGCAAATACAATGCCTTTGAACCATTACTCTGAGTATATGCAGTGGTATTTAAGAAGAACTAGAAGATATATATCTAGAGATGGAGCACACTCTGATGCAATGGTAAAAATAATTATAAATTACACTTTCTTTGTAATTATATTATTTAATACTAAT
>NC_032028.1:3765760-3821023 GCF_001865875.1 Lupinus angustifolius | reverse complement strand
TAATTTTTTCAGTACACTTTTGCAAAAAGAATTTGTGATCAGAGTCGTCCTCCAGCTTCACTTATTAATCTCACACAATCTTTGTATGACGTCTTCTTATCGGGACATGAAATGATGGGAGCATTGGCTGAACTATACCCCAATGCATACTCAACCCACATTGACGATGCTCCTCCTACTCATCATTATGATATACCGGAAACTAACTCTCCACAACAAACTCCGGTGGATAGTCATTATCAAGGACACACTTCATCATTTACTCAACAACAAGGGTTTTCAAATTATGATTCCCCATACAATTATTTCTCATCAAGTTCTCAAAACCCAATACCAACAATGTTTGCTACTAGTTCAACTACACCATTCTCGGCATATGATCCTCAACAATATTATCGTCCTACTATGCCGTCTACAAATATTTTTGGTATGCAACATACTGATGATGAGGTTGTCGTTGAAGATGATTCAAGTTCTTAAATACTACTCTTTGAATAAAGTATTAATGGTTTCTGTCTTAATAGAATTACATTTTTTAAATATTTTAAATAAATATATATTACATGTCCTATTTTGGGGGAGAAATTAAAAAAAAACTTAAAATTTGTAAAACTCCCCCATTGCCGAGTTAGGGGGGTTAAATTTAAAAAAAAATATATATGTAAAACTCCCCCCATTGCTGATTTAGGGGGGAGTCGAATAAAAAAAATTAATTTATTTGAAATCGGCAACAGGGTTGCCGATTTAGGTGAAAACTACACCTACTTCATAATATTTTCAAAAGGTGCACCAAGACCGTAATTTTTCGGTCAAAGTGCACCAACTGACTAAATTTTCCATTGTATGATATCAAGCACTTCATCTGAATATGAACTTACTATTGTAAAGGCTTCACATCTCTGTCAATACAAGATTGACAGATATTTTAATCAGTAATGTGATAACATTTGAGTAACACAAACAACACGAGAAGAACACAGACGTGACTATTTGACTTATATGAAGAGCTGGAAACTAGGGTCATCTCAGCAAACTGTAAATCACAGACCCAATAAATAAAGTAACAAAAGGAAATGAACTATTACTAATTAATTTCTCCATCCGAAATCTCAGAATCCTAAGATGGGTAAAATTAGGTGCATACTACCATAAATCTGATAATATATTATCATGTATTTAAAAACTCAAATTCATTTCACAAATTGAATATATTTCTAGTTGCTGAGTTTAATAAGTCGCATGCTATAATCCAAGAAAGCAACTAAATGTGTTTTACTGTTTTAGATTAAAGTAACATTTTGGTCTCTAATCTCTATAGTTTGCAACTTTGCACTGATTTTTATTTTGGTATCAGCACTTTTTCCTTTCAAACAAGTCATTAGAGAAGTTTTTACATGAGTGTCTCTTCGTTACAATCAGCTATAACATGGTTACAAAATTATGTTGGATAATATGCCTAATTGGTATTTGACATAGAATAGTAACATGCCACATCATTTATACGCTAGTCATCTCGAAATTATAACGATGTTATAGCTCAGAGTAACAAGCAGAAAGTTATTTAGAAGAAAAAAATGTATAAGATAGTCAACATTATGAATCATTCACACAATTCCAAATGCAAAGAACTCCGATTAAAAAGGGAAACCTGAGAAAACTTACAAAATTATAGTAGTTTCTTCTTCCCTTTGGAACATAAGACAGGGATGAACATAGAACAGGAAAAAGCAGATGATGATGACATACATACCTGACATGGAAAAAGCAGATGATGATGATATTTGTATTGAGAGTTGAAGCAGAGGAATCTCATTGAAAATAAGCAAAAGGGTGAGGTATCAGAATATTAGAATAAGAAAGAATTAAGAAATGGTTATTGAAAAGGTGATAGCTTTCAGACAGTGACATGGTGTTCTGTTGTTGGTGGCTTGGTGCAATGAAACAAGAAGAGAGAAAGAGATGAGAAGAGAGTGAGGAGAAAGACAAATAAAAAAAATAGATTTATGTTCAGTAAAAAAGAAGAATCAAAGAAAATGAAGAAAAAGTTGCATTTTCTTCTCTTGGTTTTTGGTTGGATAATTGGATAGAAAGTCATCACAGAAATAAAAATGTGATATTATCCTTGAATAAGAATATCCCCACGTAAAAGAAAATATAGGAAAAAATGTTTTATACCTAAAAAGAAATTATATTTTTAAACTATAAATTTCATTATAATTTTAATTCATTTTTAATTGATATTTTTCATATTTAAAAGAGTAATTATTATCCATATTGGTTTTTATCTTTTTTCATGGGTATGTCCCTAAAATTTTTTAAGTGACTTTTTCATTTCTAACAAATTTAATGTCGAGTCATGTGTCATGTTAGTCATTTTATCATCTCAACTTTGTTAATTATAACAAATTTACTCGTATAACATGTTAAGTATTTGACGTGGTATGTGCTAGAGGGTCCTACATATAAAAATTGTCATGTCTAATTTTTGAATTTTTTTAAAATAATATTTTTAAATTGAAAAGCTTATGAAACATTGTTTTACACGTTGGCCAAAAATAACTTATTCCATTTCACGGTTGAATGTGGCTTAAAAACATTGTTTTAAAATAATATTATCCACCCCTTAATATAGGTATTAATTTTTTTCTCCCAAACTTGGTACATAGTATTATGAGAATTAGATAGACCATACTAGATGGTTGGACTAGTTTGACCACTGATCAAATTTGAAAATAACTTTGGTTTGGAGTCTTAAGCGAATAAGAGTTAAATCACTTTGAACTCGGAAAATTCGGTTCGGCTGTGTTAAATCCAGTTAAATTGGAATAACCCGAGAAGGAAACCAATCATTTTACTTAAAATTAAAAAAAAACGGAATATCGCTCTAATCATTTGTTTTACTCCGATACAAACATATTGAGATATATTTTTCAATATAATTATCCATAATTATTAATTATATAAAATTTTACATTTATATATAATTATATATTTATTGATAAATTTATTAATTATATATAAATCATCCGACCCGACTGGACGGTTTAACCGTTTGAACCGGTTAAACCTCATATGGGATCTTTTTTAGTTTGACGTCGAACTCGGATTTCACAACATTGTTGATAGGTAGACCGTGAAATTTGGATTGCATCTTTAAATTCTATAGAAAAGCCATTGGCCTAAAAAAAAACTCTTCTAGAATTTTTTCAGGGTGGTCAACTCTTCAGAATTATGTGTATACATAACTTTTTATGCATATCAATAAACTGTCCATTGTTACTGTGAGATAACTTTATCTATGAAAATAAAAGTTTGAAATTATGTTGTACATATAATATAAATCAAATTTAGAACTCAATCTTTCATTATAAGTTTTATGGCTTAATATGAAGACTGTTGGTTCAGTTGTTAAAGAAAAAATAATCTGTTTAATAGAGGACGTAAGTTAGAATCCATCAGGAAAACTCATTGACAATCTACTTTATAAACACATTTATAGTGGGGTGAAGCCAACCTATATAAGTAAACCTTCAAATCAAATTCCATCTAAATTTTATTAAAAGTATGAAACCTGATATGGTACAAATACTAATGAGATATGGCATATAAATAAAAATATATGGTGATTCACAAAACTGAACGAAAAACGCTTAACCGATAATATATTTTTCATGTCTTAAGCTAGAAAATACTGGGCGTTGAAAATGTCAGTGACATCCACATCGTACCGTGGAAATGTGCATGTTACTTAATGATGAACACGACATCAACCTTAATGTAGCTAAACTATATTTAGTTTTCTCATCCATCTTCTTCCTATATCATCAATATATATTAACACTTTAACATCCCATTACTACTGTGACAAAGTTGAAGAAGAGTTTTCTGTATACACTATATTATTATCAACATGTCGCAGCCTGCGCTTGGTCGACTTCCCAGTATCAGAGACCGAGTGGAGAGTGTCCTGTCTGATCACCGTAACGAACTAGTTTCTCTTCTCTCCAGGTTTTGTTGAGTTATTCATCACCCCATTCATCCAATTTTCGTAGAGTAAGAGGGATGCCTATAAAAATAATGAAAAAATGACCTGAAGATATCCCAAAGTCTGTCTCGTAACACTGTAAATATCTCATGTCTATTTTATTCATTATTTTTTCTGTTTTTGTTTCGTTGTGATGAGTGTAGAACATGTTTTGGGATATAGTTTGGGACAACATGTCATTGTTCAAAAATAATAGGGGAAATGATTAGGATAGATTTAAGGATAAATGTTTTGTCATTATTGTACGGTATTATGACTTCTTTCGATCTATATATATAGTTGGCTCAAATGGAGATTAAGGGCTTGATTGTGGTTGCTTATTGTATTTGATATTTGAAGATATGTAGAGCAGGGGAAAGGGATGTTGCAACCCAATGTTTTGGTTGATGAGATGCAAAATATCCTTGGTCAGGATGAAGCTACTAAGGATCTTATAGAGGGCCCCTTTGGCGAAATTATCAAATCCGCACAGGTGAGTTAATTGTGCGCCTATTACAGTAAGGCTGGACAAGATATGATAATTTTGTCAGCCTGAGAATTTCCCATTCTTATGCTTTAAGTTAATCCCTCCACATGTTATAAAATGTTTACAAGTTCAAGAATCTACAAATATGTTGTACAAAAAAAGGTTTTAAAGATGCTTATTACTGGAATTGCTGAGTAACTAACGGATTGATAGGAAATTTTCATCTTTTCAAACTTGGGAAAAATATAATGCATGTCATAGTTATTTATGTAGTTTACCTAATGAAAAAACTATTTCTTGCTCATCAACCTCTATGCTAATGCTGCAAACTAGTCTGGTATGGAGTCACCACTTTTGTAATTTTCCTTTTTCTTTTGATATAACTGGTTAGTCAAAGCTTTGGAAAAGAAAGAAATAAAATTGTATCTTATAAAATAGACTGCTGAATGTTAAGATAAAAGGGGAAAGTCTAGCTCAATGGTGTTGTTTGCTGTGCAGGTAGTGTTGTTTACCATAAGATTTGAAACTTGCATATTTAAGCAAGTTACTTAGCATATGAAAAATAAATACTTGACTATAATTTGTAGCATTATTTTATTGACAGGAAGCCATTGTTTTGCCTCCTTTTGTGGTAATAGCAGTTCGTCCAAGACCCGGTGTTTGGGAATATGTCCGTGTAAATGTCTTTGAACTCAGTGTGGAACAATTACACATTTCTGAATATCTCCGCTTCAAAGAACAACTTATAGATGAATCGTAAGAAAATTATCGCTTAGCTTTTACTATAAGTAATAAACTCTCTGACCTTGTACTCTAATTCCATGGCTATTGTACTTACTGATATTGTTTTGTGTTAAACAATAGGATTAACGACCATTTTGTGTTGGAGCTTGATTTTGAGCCATTCAATGCCTCGTTTCCTTTCCCAACCCGCTCATCATCCATTGGCAATGGTGTTCAGTTTCTCAATCGCCACCTGTCTTCAATTATGTTCCGCAACAAAGATTCCTTGGATCCAATTCTTGATTTCCTCCGAGCTCACAAATATAAAGGCCATGTAAGTTTGCTGTGCTATGCACTTTTACTTGTAACAGTCATTATACTAGATGATGACAGCATAGTTTCAAAAAATGTAACTTGTCCCTGCATTTTCTTTCTTGATATGTTTTCAGTAATCATTACAACAACTCCACCTTATTTTTATTTTGTTTCTTGTATCCACCATAACCTGCATGTGACACCTTCATAATTATTATTGAAAGCATATCAACTGAACATGAAAACACATTATGAACCAAACTACTGTTATATTTCTATTTTAGAAGTTTTTTGGTATGACAATTATAGGGACAGTCAATATTCCCCCCTATATGATTTTGATGCAGGCACTAATGTTAAATGACCGTATCCAAAGCATTCCTAAACTTCAATCTGCATTGGCAAAGGCTGAGGAGCATCTTACTAAGCTTCCACCTGATACACTCTATTTTGAGTTTGAATATATGTAAGCTTACCTTTAATGATCATTTCACATATCTACCTTTAGCATGAATGATGATGTCAGTATTATTATAGAATGTCACAGCCGAATGTTTTATTCTTTGACTCTTCTTCGGGTGTAGGTTACAAGGAATGGGTTTTGAGAGAGGTTGGGGTGATACAGCTGCACTGGTATTGGAGATGATGCATCTGCTCCAAGACCTTCTTCAGGCTCCTGATCCTTCTACACTCGAGACTTTTCTCGGGAGAGTACCAATGATGTTTAATGTTGTTATATTATCTCCTCATGGCTACTTTGGCCAAGCCAATGTCCTTGGTTTGCCTGATACTGGTGGACAGGTATCATCCTTATTTCTTATACTTGCCTTAAGGATATTTGAGCTGGATATGTACATTTTATTTATCGACCCTCTTCACTTGTCATGATCTTTCAATTTGCCTCTAACATTGGTTTGTATTCATATATAGTATGTATGAACACCATCTTACATGTAAGGTTTTTATCTGCAGGTAGTTTATATACTTGACCAAGTGCGTGCCCTTGAGAACGAGATGGTCCTCCGGATCCAGAAACAAGGACTTCATTTCACTCCTAGAATTCTAATTGTAAGTGTAACTTCTTAGGCAAGTTTCTTCAATTTTGACAAGGTTGTTCTGTAGTTGATTATTTTTTCAGTTCAACTCAAATTTAACTTATTTGTCTTTCTGAAGGTTACCAGGTTAATACCTGATGCAAAAGGGACTACTTGCAACCAACGGATAGAAAAAGTCAGTGGTACAACATACACCCATATTTTGCGAGTTCCTTTCAGATCTGAAAAGGGTATTCTTCGTCAATGGATCTCAAGGTTTGATGTATGGCCTTACTTGGAGACTTTTGCAGAGGTAAATGTTTGTCAGCATGTATAGGTTGAACTATTCCCTTGATTATTAACTATTATTTAGGATTCGATGATCTCTTAGCATAGTTTACACATGTGTAATGATTTTTAATAATGACATAATTTATGTTAGATGTGTTAATCGTTCGATTTTAATATTGATAGTTATTTATACCACAGGATGTTGCCGGTGAAATTACTGCTGAGTTACAGGGTTATCCTGATTTCATCATTGGAAACTACAGTGATGGGAATCTAGTTGCATCTTTACTAGCTTATAAAATGGGAGTGACACAGGTCCTTCTCTCTTCTTCTTACTTCTCCATAAACCATAAAAATGTAAAGCTCGTCTTATCTTTACATTGCAACTTACTAGATTTATATGTTTATGTTTATAGTGCACAATTGCACATGCGTTGGAGAAAACAAAATATCCAGATTCGGATATATATTGGAAGACATTCGATGATAAATATCATTTTTCATGTCAGTTTACTGCTGACCTAATAGCCATGAATAATGCTGATTTCATCATCACCAGCACATACCAAGAGATTGCAGGAACGTAAGTTCTTCTTCATGATATACAGCATACTCAATGGTTTGTAATATTTCACTTGTCATTCTGGCTCATGCCTTTTTCCCATCGAATTCGCTTGTTAATTTATCCATTGTGTAACTTCAACCTTTCATATCTTATGCAAACTCATATCTGTTTATTTTGGAGTTTACATTATCATTTACTTGTGTCTATTTATTTTGGAGATTAGATTATCATGTAAGTAATTGCATATTGTTTAAAAAATACATGCACAGAAAATGGCTTATTTGCATGTATCTTAGACGATGTTAGCTGCTATTTCCAGAACCCCCTCTATGCATTTGGCATTGCATCTGCAGGTATCCTGTGATTGTACCAAGAAACTAATTCCTGTGTTCAGTGTAACATAAGTAGCTGTCTCGAGACGCATAGATTTTGTAGATGACTGTGAATTTGACTTGGCTATTTTATTAATGATACTAAAGATACCTATTCCTTTGTATATAATGTTGGATATAGCTCTGAAAGGAATATGTGATAGTCACCATATTTCTTAAGCAACCTCTTTTAATAACCAATCATTAGTACTAACTTGCATTTCCCATTTCTTATTTTCTTTCATATGATTTTTGTTTTTATTTTGGCATTCAGTTATGATAATAATCAGGTCATTTTTTGGGTGTTATGTTTCTCAGGAAAAATACTGTTGGCCAGTATGAGAGCCATACTGCTTTTACTCTTCCTGGTCTCTATAGGGTTGTCCATGGCATTGATGTTTTTGACCCGAAGTTCAATATTGTCTCTCCAGGAGCAGATATGTCCATATATTTCCCCTACTCTGAAACTCAGAAAAGACTAACATCTCTGCATGGTTCAATTGAAAAGCTATTATATGATCATGAGCAGACTGATGAATGCATGTGAGTCTATTTCAATTGAATAAATTTTCAATTTGTGTTGTTTACTTCCAGAAAGGATCCAATTCTCCAGAACTCATAGGTCTGAGGATAACTTCATGTTTCTATGTTACAATCCTTTTTCGAATATGTGGCTATTACAAAGTAAAACACTTATGCTGTAGTATATAGTTCACAAGTTGATATTTTGTTCCTATGGTGGCAGTGGTACACTGAATGACCGATCAAAGCCCATAATTTTTTCGATGGCAAGGCTGGACCGGGTGAAAAACATATCCGGGTTGGTAGAATGCTATGCTAAGAGCAGCAAGTTGAGGGAAATGGTCAACCTTGTTGTAGTAGCTGGCAACATTGATGTAAGCAAGTCCAAGGACAGAGAAGAAATTTCAGAAATTGAGAAGATGCATGACCTCATAAAAACATATAATTTAGATGGTGATTTTCGATGGGTTGTTTCACAAACAAATAGAGCACGTAACGGTGAGTTGTATCGCTATATATGTGACACAAAAGGTGCTTTCATTCAGGTATGTATTTACCAATGTGTCTTCACTGTTTGATTGACCCTTCATGCATCATTTGCAACTCTAACTTTCTTACTACAACAGCCTGCATTCTATGAAGCTTTTGGGCTAACTGTTGTTGAGTCTATGACTTGTGGCCTCCCCACATTTGCTACATGCCACGGTGGTCCGGCCGAGATTATCAAGCACGGCAGATCAGGATTTCATATTGATCCTTATCATCCTGATCAAGCTTCTGACCTATTGGTTGAATTCTTCGAAAAATGCAAGGAGGATCCAAGCCATTGGAATAGAATATCTGATGCTGGTCTCAAAAGAATTTTGGAAAGGTATGAAATTTTGCTCATAAAAATGGTAGTTTTTTTAGTGATACTTACACTATGCAAACAATATTTAGGTACACATGGAAGATCTATTCAGAAAGGCTTTTAACCTTGGCGGGAGTTTATAGTTTCTGGAAGTATGTCTCCAAATTAGAGAGGCGCGAAACTCGCCGATATCTTGAGATGTTCTACATCCTTAAATTCCGTGATTTGGTGAGTGATATAATTTTTATTCACCTGTTAGTTTCAGGATATGATTGCAATGCATCAGGTTTATAAATTTACCATATTTATGTTCAATGCTAACTAATGTCTAGTGTAAGAGAAATAAAAGAAAGATGTTACTAACTTCAACTTTTGTGCTACAATTTGTTCCAGGCAAAATCTGTTCCACTAGCAAAGGAAAAGGATGATGCAAATTAACTGCGCAACTGGTGTCTCAGGCTCTCAGCAGTCAATAACTACGTATTTAACAAAGGGGTGATTTTGGAATTCAGATATAGTCTTAAATAATGTAATGAAGTTCTTCTAGAGTACAGTAGGCTTATAATGCAGATGAAATTCTGCTTCCAATTTTGTTTTACTATGAGTAACAGTTACCAATCTTTTTTATATGAAAAGTAAACCTGCAAGGATTTTTAGTCCAAGATTTTTGTACTAGTTGTTTCAGATAATTATCATTGGATGAAAGTTTATACCATTGTATTTTTTAAGGGGGAGTTTCAAGGATTGTTAAAACAAGAAAATGGAATAAAATGGCGGAAAAATAACTACTCTTGTAAAAAGAAAGGTCCAAGTCTCAAACATAGTGAGGATCACTAGATTGTAGATATAAGCATTATGATTTCAAGCAAAGAGATTTTGCCTGTATTAAAAAGATTTTTTCTAACCTTTAATCTTAAAAAATCGGAATTGCACTGTTACTTTTGTTTAAGAGAATAAATTATCCAATGATATATGAGATAATTTATTTCTTCTAAAAATATGATATGTGTACGGTGTTGCCTAGTTTTAGAAATATTTTTTAAAAAAATAATTAAATATGACACATGTCATTATTTTAGTGGCGGGAGAAGATAACTTATTTCTTTATACCAAGAGATATTTTGTCTCTTTGTTTAATACCCCTCCCCCGCTTCTACACAAAGAAAAGGCCTAATGAACTATATGGCCTTTTGGAATGTAGCACAAATCTATTGTACAACTAATATATATTATTCTCTTTCTCACTGATGAAAAACAATTACCTTATTAAGAAGAATGAACTAACCTTATTATGAAGAATAAACTAAGTTCTATTAATAGAGGTTTAATGAGATCCATTAGTGACAAATGGATAATAATTTAGTGGGTATCCAATATTTCTTTAGTGTGTTGGGGTGTTCACCTAACCTTAGTTCATTCAGTTAAGGGTTTTTTTTGGTAATCTTGCTCAGTACTGCAGAGTTGTTGAAACTTGAAAGCCTAACTATACTAGTACCTGTATTTATCCATTGGTCAGTCATGTATGACACATATAAGAGGAATGTTTTCTGGTGCCATAGGGGCATTGAAGTTTTGTTTTGTTGCAATTTTGAAGAAGTTAGACAACCTTTATGAAAAAGACTTGCAGTTCTACTTCTGACAACCCTGACATGCATATATAGCCATTAGCCCATTACCTTACACACAAACTTGTGCCATTTGTGGCACCAAAATTACCTCAAATAGTAAGCTAAACTTGTAATACTGAGGCTTAATTAAAGGGTGGCGAAAATGAGTACCCAAATTAGTAACAATTAAAACATGAGATACATAACAAGTTGGAGATACTACTACAACACTAGCCCTTATAGTTGACCAAATGAGTGTGCAAGATAAGTCAATGATCCCACAAGGGGTGCATTAATATAAGTTGCTGGCTCTGATTGCTCATAATCTGACCGTTCATCTGGGAACCTATCATGCAGGTCAGGTCCACCAACAACTGCACCAACTAGAATATTAGGATTGGGGGATTGTGAGTTCATTACACTGAAGCCTGCTGAACATTGGATCTTCTCAGGGTGTACTGCAATGGACGGTAGAGATGAACCCCTGTGGTGTATCCTTCTTGGGTACCTTGGACCATACCCCACCATGTAGGACATCCTCAAAGGATTGTCTCCTAGCAAGTAATCCACCTAAATATTCAAAAAACAAATTCAATTATCAAGAAAAAAAATATAAGAACATTTCAATTACATAATTACATCACACTAAAACATACATGTAAGGTGTAACATTATGAAAACATAACATGTTACACATAATGTTTTTATTAAAGTAACAGCATCACAAACACCTAAAAAGCAATTTTGTCCAAGTTTATACTATAAGTGGTGATTTTTATAGTACCTGTTTCTTGGCAATTGTTATGAGTGTCCTTGGGGTTACTGTGGTTCCACCACAGTTTACTTTCATATGGGATGCGGTCAAATATTTGGCATATGTTAACAATAGGAAGGAGGTGGACGTTACATACTGCATGTTGCTATCACTCATCTTGAACAATAGTCCACCTGCGAAGTTTTTCAAGTGTCAAAAACCTTAAGTAACCGTTATTATACACATTGGACCACACTTGAAGTGAAGGATAAGAAAAATAAAGGGACCTCACCAGGGGTATATTGGGTAGAAGAGAAAGATGCTCCAGGAATTAGAGAACAAACGAAATTGTCTGCATGACCCTTGTAATCACGCAAGGATTGTACCTTTTCAATAAGGAATTCCTAAAATCAAGAGCACAAAACATAAGGTTAATTACAACAACAATAATTTATTCCTCTCTTATTACTTATTATGCATGTTCCTATATATAGATCAAATAACATTATGACATCATATTAACACAATTATGTGTATGAACAAACCATTAACAACTAAAATCATAAGTTTAACTAAAACATTTTTTGTTACTAGTTTTGGAGTAAACAAAAATAGAAAAATGGTGTTGAAAGTGAACCTTGGAAAGAAGTATCCTTGCTCCAACATGCTTGTTATCCCACCCAAAGGTATTGTCAAAATCAGCAGCTCCAAGTATCTTTCCATTAACTTGAATGTAGTTTAGGTACAATGGATTTTTGGTAGCCTTATGCAGCCAAGCAGCACCCCACAATAGCTCATCCTACCATATTATCAAGGTAAAAATTTATTTATGGTTTCCACTAACTAGAAGAAAAGCATCTCAATTGGGCATATGGAACAATTGAAACTTTACCTGATAACCAGAGTAATCACAATAGAAGGGACACACAATAGTCTTCAAGACATTGCTGTAGGTTCCTCTGTATTTATCAGCAAACTGAAAGACCTATACCCAGAAACCAAAACACAGCCTAAGATTTATTTACTAGTAAATGCAAATATATAGTATCAAAAATACAATTTTGTTCTTCCCTTTTGAACAAAAGGCTTACCCTGATAGCCCTGCTGAGTAAAAGTTTGGAGTAAGTGGGGTCACTTCTTCTGAAAACAAGAGAAGCGGCTGCAAGAGCTGCAGCAGTTTCCGCAGCCACTTCTGAACCAGGATTATTTGCATCTATCTTGAACACACTTCTTGGAGTGTCCATGTCCTCTGGTCTCTCCCAACAAGCATGGTCCTTTGTAGCCTCTCCCACCTGCAAAAACCAAACCCAAAATCAATTTTTTTTCTCCCTTATGAAAAGTAAATACACTAGGGAAAAGTTCAGCTTAGAAACACAGTTACTAGAAACAAAGTTCATGTACCTGTAACTTAGCTAAAGATTGATATTAGTAAAAAAATACATATAATATATTATATGTAATTATGTATTACTTTTTAAGATAACTTTATATAAAACTCTCTTTAAGATTAACTGACTCATTGGAGTATACTATTGGTGGTTTATTGCTACTATTGTTATTATATATATTTATCATAATAAACATTCTTAAAAGTACAGTATGCAAGATTAATAAGCGAATCTTGGGAAGAGAAAAGAAACCTGAACATAAATGGTGTTGGGATGAGCAGTGGCTTTGAGAAGATAATCAGTACCCCACCGAATAGCCTCTCTAGCATTCTGCAACTCATTTTTCATTAACCCACCAAACTCAATAACACTCCAAGAAAGCATAGTAGTAGTAAAAGCCATAGGAAAACCAAACTTGACATTGTCACCAGCATCATAGTACCCTCCAACCAAATCAACCTGCATTGCACATTCACAAACAAATATAATAAGAGTCATGTTACATCTCATACTAAATCACCCTACTAATTCTCAATCATTAATAAATAACTTATATATCAATCATTAAAAAATAAATTATCACATTATGACATATATCACTTGTGGGTACGAGTATTAGTATAGGATATATCATTTTCCATATAATAAATTCCAACGTCCAAAAATACAAATAAAAAGTTAAAAGGTGATATAAAATAAAAGCACTTACATGCATGGTTGAGCCATCAGAGAGAGCAGAGTCCTTCCTCCAAGACATTCTCTGGTTAGAAGGAAGCTTCCCTGACCTCTGGCCTTCAAAGAAGAGTATAGATTTTGTGAGAGCATCTTTGTAGTTATGAGTGGCAAAGTGAGGGTGAGGACTGTGATAATGGGTTGGGAATGCATTACAATGAAGAAGAAGAGTGAAGAAAAGAGAGAGAAAAGTGGCGAAGAAAAGAGAGAAAGTCATGTTTGGAAGAAGGAAACAACCAAAATGACAGAGCCACCTGCAAGATACAGTGTGCTCTCTTTTCTTTGAACTCTGCTATTTATAAAAAGCAAAAGCTATTTCTGTAACTTATTGCTTAGTAAATTAGGTCCATATCCTCTTCCTTTTCGTGATTTCTAGTTCTTTACGTTGGTTTTGGGAAGTTGTCTAGCACACTGTGCCATAAAACAAGTCACGATTAATTAAGCCAAATCTAGTAAGAAATTAAGAATATAAAATCAATACACTCATTTAAAAATATATACATATTTCACCTTTAATTTTTTTCATTGTAAACCTTATTAGAGTTATTACTATATTTTATTCTAAAAAATGTAGAATTTTTTTTAGCCCAATCATATTAGACTTTATATTTTTTGATATTCAAGTTCGGATGTCAGTTACAGGATAGAGAAAATATTAATACCTTACTCGTCAGCCTTAGTTGGTATCCCTCCATCTTTGATTAACTCCCAAAAATTATTTCATTCTAAAAAAGTATTTTTAATCATTTTTTGATATGTTTTATTGTATTAAAAATGTTCAAATTTTTATAAATAATATTTTTTATTATTTACAGAAAAAAGAATATTTTCATATATTTTCATTATTAAACTTCTATACAATATAGTTAATGAGTTATTTATGCCAAATTCATTTTGGAAATTTAATAATATATTGTCATTATTAAACTTCTATATAATATAGTTATTGAATTATTTATGCCAAATTCATTTTGGAAATTTACTATTAGCATGTAATATACAAAATTTAATAAATTAACACACGTGATTGTAATACGGTTGAATTTTAGGGTGTGAGAGCTTAGAGCATCACAATAGATAACAATATTTTTATTTTTATTTGGATCTCACATATTATTTTATAATTTATTACAACTCTTCATGAAATAAAAACAACATCTACTTTTTTTCTCAAAATAACAAACATCATTCTTAGTCTTATTTGGGTCTCACAATATCTACATTTTTTACTATCTACCTCTCTCATTGCTTTCTTTTGGTTAAAACAACCAATAATTATAGTTATTTAAGAATAAAAGTTAGGAAATTATAATGACACAATGGAGAATAAGAAGGTTCATATACCATTAAGAACAATCACTGTGATTGCTCTTATACTAGTGTGTAACTCGCCTAGAAATGAAGAACACGTGGCAGAAGGCTACTGGAGGAAGCTTGGGGACTTGTTCCGCATGGAAACGTGGCGATTTCTGACTGGTGGATTTGGAAGGTGCACAGGATGAAGTGTGGTCACGTTGGTAGGAGATCCTATGTTCCTATGGGTATGGTGATTTTGTGTGGACGGGTGCAGTGGAGCTCGGACTCGTTTCACTGCGTGATTGGCATAATTTAGATAAAAGGAAGCTTATAATGGATAAAGTCTTTATTTATTTATTTTTATTTTAATAAATCGAAAATTAATAGAAAATCAATAAAAAATAGTTTGTTTATTTATTTAATATTTAAATTTCGAAAATTTCAAAATAATCTTTCTCATTATTTTTTGGCTTTTTGTGCATAGGCTTCTAGAAGCCCATTTTAGTTTGTTTTTTCTTTTATTTTGATAAAAAATAATAGGTTTTTGTGGAACCTAATTTTTATTTCTTTTTGGAAAACCATTTTTTGGAATTTAATTATATTTAAAGGAGTTTTGGGTTTTCCTGGTGGCGGAAAAACGAGTGTTCACACTATACATGTATTTCATCACTTACCATTAATTTTAATTATTTTTTTAAAATCAACAACAATTAAATATCAATAATAAATATATAATAATATATAAAATTAATAAAGTGTTACTACATTATTTTTCTCATCCACTAAAGCTTAGTCAAACTTAGGTTGTTGTTCTTGTTGACCGTCAATGTCATTTCAGCATCATTTTCAATGTCTCATTTTTTTTAGTCCTCTCCTATTATTTGGAAGGAGCTTATTAGACTTTGGTATGGTAATTTTCATCGGATTCTGAGGATAACTGTTCTATTTGGGGCTCAATGAGATGGAATTATAAAAAGAAGCGTGAAGTTAAATATTATTTTCTTGGAAGCCTTCCAACGGAGTTAGAGAATCATTATTATTATTCATAACTTTTTATAGTTTGAGCCCTAATCAATTATAAGTAATGGAAGAATTCTAGACGAATGAGAATGTTGATAAGAGGAGAGAGCACATGCTAAGAATAACAGAGTCCAATTCTCATCAACATTTCCATCATCAATCCTTGGCCCCCTTCATGGTGAGCCAAGTTTTACTAAAAACAGAGAAGATTTTTTGATATAATCGATAGAAAAAAGATATGTATGCACTGATAGTATATGATTTTATACACTGTTATTGTATCATCTACCATTAGAGTAATCTAAATAAATGATAAATTATATAATAATCGTGTATAAATCTTTACACCGACGAACATAAATATTACAGTCTATAATTGACACTCAATGATATCTTCTCTTATCCCTATCAAAGGAATCTACCATTAGAGTAATCTAAATAAATGATAAATTATATAATGATCGTATATAAATCTTTACACCGACGAACATAAATATTACACTCTATAATTGACACTCAATGATATCTTCTCTTATCCCTATCAAAGGAATCAAACCTCCTTTTGGTTTTCCTAAAGATCAATTAAATCTAACACCACCAAACCAACTTTCAAAAACTAAAGATTTGTACAAGATTGTGGATATTTTCCATTGTGACGCTAATAAATAACTAATATTCAGCACTAAGCAGCAGGGTTTTATGATGATGACTAAGAATAGCTTGACTAATAAAAGAAGTTCCAACGGGAAAATGGCTACTACTGTCACATTTTTAAAATAACAATGAACATTTTACTTTTTCATGAATGTATGGAGGGTTAATTTTAAAATGTTAATACATTTTTTTTAATGTGATAATTACAACTAATTTTAATTAATTTCTTTCTATAAATGCCTTGTATATAGTAGGAGGAAGGAGTAATAACAGTTAACAGAGGGTAAAGTTGCTAGAGCATGAAAGCAATAAGTTGTCGGGACATAAAGTAAACACAGCCGTAAAGTGATAGCTAAGGATGGAAATAATAAATGACTGAATTTATGGATGAAATTGATGTGTAGGTTTATTAGCCAAGACTCAAGTAATTGATTCCTCACATGAGCCAAATGCCCCATGTAGGAATATGATGCGCATAAAAGTAATATTGATGCGCCAAGAAGCAACACTAATGCACTTAGAAGCACAAACACTGGCACGGTCATTTCCCATATTTGGTGCACACATTCACCTCGATCAGACTCATGCATTTCTCGGTCACAAGAAATTTGTGTGTTAAAATTGAATTTACACGCTATTGATAGTTTCGTTTTTACACTCTAACAGTACACTCGAAACCAATGTTATTTGGATTGGGCTAGATCCAATCACTAGACGGTTCGATAGATCCAATCACTAATCAAACTTGTAAACAATCTTAAATTACAGTTTGAACGAGAAATTAATTTACTTTGGACTATAAAAATTATAGTTTAATAATGTTAAATTTTATTAAAATGGAATAACTTGACAAAAGAACAAAACCGTTCAATTAAATTTTTAAACAAATTACCCATTATTTTGTTTTATTTCACTTCAAAAATGGAAATATGTCCCTTGAATATAATTATTTATAATTGTTAATTATATATAACTAAATTTTTGTATATAGTTAGATAATTATATATATAACATCATCCAATATGACAAGACAATTTAATCAATTAAATATAATATAAATATCTTCCGGTTTAATGTCTATCTCATGTTTTGTAATATTGCTCTAAACTAAGCATCCCTTGACTAGCTCTAACACCTGCTACCTTGTTTATATTATGTTTAAAGTTGTATGGGAGAATGTTCATAGAGTTTGTTGGAATTTATGTCAAGAGTTTGTACAACATGTTCATGGGGCAATGAGAGCAAGACATACCTATATGTGAATCCCTTTGATTGATTAACAACCAAATAATATTGATGGGGATATGTAGTAGTAGAAGTAGGATATAGGTATCATAGTTTAATTCTTTGTCTAGCCCTCCTCAAAATAACCCTAATCCTTTTTAGGACAAAACAACCATAATCCTTAATCCTTAATCCTTAATTAATAGAGTACGATGGTTGACAAGAGGGAATTATAGAAAGAAATTACATTTTCCTTGAGTTACCCTCCTCACTTGAACCCTTGTGAGCTAGTTTTAAAATTATAGAGATCTTCCAGGACTTCAAGTATTAGATACTTTTCATGCTTCCAAACTATGTTCAAACCCGTAATTAAGACGATTTAATAAATTGGTATTAGTAATAGCTACGCAGATAACCTACCTTGCTTAAGATATAGTAATAATTATCTTTGACTAATTAGCTGGACCATTTTGTGTGCTACCGAGCAGTAGTAGATCTTCGTTGAAAACTTAGGTGGAGCCATCATTAACTAGAATAGTTTATGGTAACTTAGTTGGTTTTAAAAGGTTAATAATTACAGCTAACAATTAAATTGGATAATTTTTATGTGGCTTTTAGTTTTGTATGAACTTTTTATATTGGCAAGTGTGGTCTCTTACCTTTGGGTCAAAAACTAATTTTTTTTAGATATGTGATTATCATCTTGATAAGTATTGCTATCAGTAATCAAATTTTTTACTTTTTAGTTATCCCGAGTATCAAACAGAGTCTTACACTACTAGATAAATATCTTATTGATTTAATTTTGTATAAGTTTGTTAAGACATACAACGATAACCATCCATAATTTGGGAAAAATCATTTATGGTTAGTAATAGCAAAATGGGCATGTACATGTCTACTTCTAATTTTTGGATGTAATCCCCACTCGTTTTAAAATGGACTAATAAGTTACATGCAGATATTGATAAATAATAAATTAATAAATAATAGTAAAAGTTTGTATAATTAAATTAAAAGAAATTAAACAAATAATTTGAAGTGAGAAAACAAAAACCATGTTATATAAAATTCAAACAAATCACATTATGTCAAGTTGTTTGAGTCCTCAATTTATATTATATCATAATTTATTTGAATTTAAGAATTTTTTGTAAATATTAAGATTGTAGGTGGCCCACATAACATATGAAAGCAAAGTAAGGATCATTTTCATTAATGGATAGGCAAATATATATTTTTCACTTGTTTTTAACAACAAAACTGTGATTTTATTATAATCAAAAGGATATATGTATAATTGAAAATTGTATTTTTCTTTACTTTTTGAAGCAATTGTCTCTTCATTGATGAAGAATATCATAACTCATGAAAGCATGTGGGCATATCGTACAATTAAGTAGGAAAATAGACAAATGGACTAAAATTGTATTGTTTGCCTGAAAAAATTACAGGGTATGCAGGAAAGCTTATGAGCATTGCATACTTTATCATAAGTATTTATGGTGCCCTAGCAGTTTGACATGATTTTCAAATTGCCAATGAATCGAATGAAACATGGAGTAGTTGAAAATGTCATTGTACAGGTACTCATAATCCTACCAGCTAAAGTCTCATATCGGTGGATTAGCAAGTCTCACATGTTTATAGATAGAAAAATTATATATGCTTAAGTGTTATGAAATTTTGTGTGGTAGGAGTTGGTTGTGAAAATAATAGATATTGATTATACAAAAAAATTATGGTGGTTAATTATACAAAAAAATGTTGTATGGAAAGATACTTTCTGAAGTGAGAAGCATAAAACCATATAGTTTGTAGTTTTTTGACTTAGTCCAAGTTGTTTGTTAAACAAAAAATTGTAAAGAGTTGATACTTTTTAAAAGGAGCTAGTAACATTTAAAAATTACTAATTATTCTTCAGAAATTACTTGGAATAGTGTTTAGAAAGTAAAATTAACTTTCAATAACTCATTTTCTAATTTTATCTTTTAAAATTTTAAAAAATACATTAATTACCTAACTAAAAACCCTATTATTTTTTGTTGTCCCACCTTATCTTCAAATAAATAAAAATATTATATATCCAAATATAAAATTAAAAATTTGATTTTAAATTATTTATGTATTTAATTAATCCAATTAATAATTATTTAATTAATAAATAACTAAATAAATCAGTGTTGTTAATACCGTGTCGGTTATCAAACCAGTTAGGGTACTAGTATGATGGTATAGCGGTTCAATCAGTGGTTCATTAATTAAACCGCATACCGGTGAAATTAGATATAAAAATATAATATATTATTATTAATGTTGAAAAATCAATAAAAAATAAATAGATTCTATTTCATTAAAAAATAATTTTAAATAAAAATGGTCGGTACGACCAGTACAGTTCAATTGAAAATCGGCTGGTATGACCAATTTTAGCCGATTTTAACTAATATGATTGTATGATCGGTATAATTACTGTACTGTACCGATATTGAGACTGATTCGCCGGTTTATTGGTTAAACCAGCCAGCACAAACCAATTTTTATAACACTGAAATAAATAAACATTAAATGTATTTTAAGTTACTTTTCAAATTTCACATGGTTATAAAATTGAGTAAGACTCCTATCTAGTAATAGAGATAAAAATGTTATAAAATAAGAAAGGAAAAACAACATATATTGACATTGTATCATTTTTATTTAAAGAGGGATTATATTTTTATTCTTAAAGCTTAAAGAGAAAATAATTTCTCTCTCATGGAGAAGAGTCTCACTGTATAAAATTAGTATTATCAAACAAGTCTAATTTAATAAGAGTTTAAAATTTATATATTGCTAGTTCATCATCCACCATTGATTTCTATTACTTTTGTTTGAGAGTCAATGATGATTAACAAATCAATGATGAATGATTATTGACAATGTAAAAAACTATTACACTGTGAGTATATACATATTAAATCAATTTAATAATCTAGCTACACAACAAACTTTCAATTATCTTCATTGCTACATATCTACAAGCTAGTTTTATTAAATACATAAAAATACAACAAATTATCATTCACTTTTTCATATGATACACTAATGATGTAAAAACTGTATGGTACTGGCTGGTTCGACCAGAAAACCGGCGAATCGGACGTCTAACCGACCAGTGAACCGACCGATATTTGAGTAAACCGGCCGGTTTATACATATATTTTTTCCAAAAAAAACTTAAAAACTCATTAGAAAGTGACCCATTTTTTCAACTCTTCTTCAACACTTCAAGACACATGCTTCCAAGATATACTTAGATTACATATTTTGGTTCCTAACATTAGTGTGTAATCTCAGTGACATTTGTATAATTTTATAGTGTTGTCTGAAGATATGATTTGGTGCAAAAATATAATCTCGATATGAGACAACTTTGACTCCTTGCCGTTAAATATTAAAACTCCAAATTTATTTGTTTTGTAGAGTGAGTTGTGAATTTGTATTTATTTATATTTTGCAGTTGTGAAATGATACTTTTGGAATGATATATATTTTGTAATTTAGACTTTGAATTTGTTAAAGACTTAAAGTTGTTTGTTTATGTGAATTTTGAGTAGATTATGAATACAGATTATAAATTTGAGTATCTACCTATTTGAATTTTTTTGTTATAGGTTTAAATATATATAAATATAAGGAGATATGTCTGGATTAATTAGCATGTAGTTTAATTACTGAATCATCGGTTGAACCACTGTACCACTATATTAGTACATTGACCGATTTGATAACCGATACAGTTTTAACAACACTAAATTACACTCAATCTCAATCATTCATTTTCTTAAATCCAATGGACCAAATTAGTGAATGAAATAAATGATGAGAGAAAAATAGAAATCTTAAATAATTTTTAAGTTTTACTCATTGGTCCGTTAGATTTAAGAAAATAAATGACTGAGATTAAGTATAATTAATATAATTTAAATTGGGTGTAAATGAATCCCTTATTTTATATATATATATATATATATATATATGCTATTTACAATTTTATTATTCTGTCTGTTTCTTATAAAAAGAAAATCCTTTTAATTTGTTGCACCTAGAAGTTCAAGAGAATATTAATTATTATTATTTTTAATTGATACTTATTTTATATTTTTCTTTGCATGAATAGTGAAAAAATAATTACATAGAAATAAGGACATATGTTATATTGAACGGATCCAAGCCCATTCTTGCTACATGTAAAATTTAATACTCTACTCATATAGCTCCCAGGGAACACAGTCAATACAATGGCTTTAAAGCTTATACATGCTATTTAAGTAGCAATGCTCTGTTTTGTTTTCTCATGTGAGGAATTTTGTTCAATTTTCATTTCTTAGACTTTAAAATTAACAAATCTTACACAAACATTTCAAGAAATATGCATAAATATAGTGTCGTAAAATTATATTTTACTAATCTTTTTGGTTTGAAAATAGGCATAAAATGTTTGCACATGTCTTTTTTGCATAATGGAATTGAACTCAGTTCTCTAAGCTGACTGGAAATTGCAGAGTGAAGTTGTTGTCCACAACCCAAAGCAGAGAACATCAATGAGAACTCAAAAGTAGGATTCAGTAAAAAGCAATAAATGTGGTCGATGCTTGAACTCATAAAAGATGTCGGAGAAAGGCCATGGCCACATGCATGGAGAAGATAATGACCCTTTCTTCATGTTCACTTAATAATTCTGGAGTTTGATCACGAATTAATTTTTGGAATGAAAGAAAAAACTTAAGAATTATAAAATTGCTTGGAAACTTATTATTTCCCTTTAAAACTCAAATCGCATAAACATACTCCATGATTAAGACTCATTCACTGTCATGAAACTTATATGGATAAGATAAGCTAAAGCAACTTCACCCCTTTGGATCTGATCCCACAGTTACATATCAACCTAACCCGACATACATGTTTATCCTTTCATATCATAATTGGCGGTCCAATTAAATTGCATTATGCATTCCAAGCGCATTCCTCGTTCTTTAGTTATTTTCATTACCTTCCAATACAATGAAATTGTCGCGGCTGATTCCACTGGAGCAAAATGAGTAAGAGAGATTTGTCAATTTTTGTGCCTCTTCTTTTTTCATGAATGAATTGTCAATTTCCTCAACAAAAATTAAGTTTTTTTGCTCCTATTATAAAAACATTCATATAAAAATGATAAAGACTTGAAATTGATCCCATTAAAATGAAAGGAGGAGGAAGTATAAGACATTCCAAGCATTTATTGAGATACAATCTATCAAACATTCAGAAATTGTATATCGAAGCACATGTGTAGAAGAATAACTTTCCACCACGATTATACTATAAATGATTGGATCCCTGTGTATCGCGTATGCTATACATCATTATTTGGCTGGGATCAATCAATTTTCCATATTAAATTACTGTTTTATTATACTGAGGGAGGGGTTTCAGAAGGGAAAGATTGATTATCATTTTTTTTTCTTCTCTCTTCCCAACCTGATTAGATAAAGAATAAGCCGCAGCAAGTTGGCAGAAGATGGTCCAATAGTTGTAAAATCATTTATTCACCTAGTTAATTGAAAAAATATATTTAAATTAAAAATTTAATAAATAAATAATTTTTTGACCAATCATAAATGGTGATACATGGAGTGGTACACTCTTTTGAGTGGCACAGGAGATGTTCTCATGCTTTTATAAATTATGAATATAAAATTAATGATTTATTTTGTATTACCAAGGAGATCTCCTCACATTTATGTAAGAATTATTTCCTTTCGAGTTGCGTGATTGTCCATCCCAATAATTGTAGCTCTCAGTAATCGAATTTTTCACATTTTGGTCGTTTTGGGATTTAGCAAAGTCTGACACCACTAGACTAATACATTGTTTGATTATACAATGAAAAAATAAATCGACCAATAGGAGTTGAAAATGTTTTCTTTTCCTTGATTTACAATGTTTTTTGGTAAACTAAATATGTCACAAACAAATTTAAATTATAAAAAACTTATAAACAAAAACAAGTAAAAAGAATTTCAATTAACATGTGTGTGTACCTATGAGGTCTAGAAGATTTCTCATTTTTTACATTTACTTTCATTACCAAAATTTATGTTTAGTTACAATAATTGAGTATCATAAATTAATTAAGTCACATATGGAGATCAACTGAAACCAGCAAGAGAAAAAATAAGTGAAAATTTGTATGAAGTTGTATAGTAAGACCCTTTTGGTCAGAAAGGGATGAAGTTGAAAATTTGTTGTCGTTATGATCAGTTTTTGAGTTTAAAATAGCTTATAACTAAAAAATCATGCCAAATCTTTTATACAATAAAAACATTTTTCCCTACTGATATAATCTTTCACAAACAAGATACAACTATCAGACCCTTTTGGTCAGAAAGAGATTGCACGGATTTGACATAATATCACTCCGCCATGTGCAACTGGTGCCCTCTCACATGCATTTTTCATTGCATGACCATTTTTTTCATATCCTCAATGCAGCAAAAGATGATGGACACATGTAATGTAACTTGTATTTTAATCAGTGTTCAATGAAAAAAGCTGACACCATATATGTCATTGGCGTGGAACCACAAGGAAAATATAACCACCAGTAGTCTATTTCTATGGCCTGGATTTTGAATGTGAATTTGGATATGTTGGTCTCAACTATTATTAGTTAAATGTTCAGCCTTTAAGATCTTCTATTTATATATGATTTCAGGTTCTTATGATGGGTCCCAGAAATTAATGACTTTTACAGATATGATTGGTCATTGGGAAGGTAATGTATAGTCTAAGACTTTCAGATGAGAGCTCGTGAAGGGCAACAAGCTTGTGACCAATATAAATAGCTTTTGTATATGTAATAACTATTTTATTCGTGTTATTTATATAAAAAAAGATTTATACACTTATAATAGTTTTTACAATGTTATTGTATTGTTTACGTCCATTTTTAATCATTATTGATATTTAAATAAAAGTAATATAAATAAATATTAGATGATATACTGACTGTATATAAATCTTTAAAATGTAGTGTATAGATTTTACACTCTATTTATATTTCCTATAAATAACTATAATGCATAATTGCATATGTCGTATGTTCTATAATAGAAGAATCAAACTATTAACTTCAACCTAGTTCTAGTAATCGGGTGTAAGATAAATATAAATTAAATACCAGATAAATTGTTTTATCTTATTCTGATCTTAGGAACTATAATGTGGATTATTCCATGCCCTCATCTTGCCCAAACATGGGATAATTAAGAAAATTCGATGTTGATATAAATTAAATTGCACCGAGGTAAACTAAATTTAGTTTATATTTTATATTTGTAAAATACTTTACCGTGAATCCGTGATAGACAAAAATCATTTTAATTATCTTCACTCCTAAAAATGAATTGTCTTTCAGCTACAGTATGAGAGATGACCTTGGGGAAAATGAGGTTGAATTTTACTAATCCAACTTAACACAATTATTTTAGTATTGAATCTAACTTTTTATTGGGTACTATCAATATCCCCTCACCATATCGGAATGAATTAATCCCTCGATTTTTTAGTTAATATTATTGATTTTACGAGATTTTATATCATTAAAACAACATGTGGTGTTGAATCTAACTTTTACAACAACAAAAACTAACTTTTACAATTTTATTTTTTAGGTGCTAAAATGACTACAATCAGCTTAGACAACCCATTCTGTTTTGGGCTTCTTAGACAATGATTGTTGTTGTCATGTTCGTCTCACAGGACTAAGGCATTGGGCTAGCATTTAAGATCAAATAAAACTCAATTTCTCAATAGCTTAAACCCAAAGGTGATATTTTTTGTACCCATTCATTTAATTAAAGCCCGAAAACTTTCTAGACATGTTTAAAAATGCCCAAAAATGAAGATACAGTAATGAGTTAAATAAATATCATCAGCTCTGAAATATACATTTTAATACTAGAGTATTTGTAACACGATTTTACTTGGTTTGATCTATACATCATGGTAAGATGGGTAAAACCCATAAATTGACTTTCTTATCATATACTCTTAGTAGAGTATTTTGTAGCACAATACTACAGGGCCTTAGCCACTATTACTAATAGTAATTTACTACGTGCTTTTTTTGGCTAGTCTTTAAACAAGTATTCCAAAACATATGCCTTTAACCCTTGAGCTATAGTGGTGGTTAGGATAACCTCTTTTTAAAATGATAATTCAGTGATCCGAACCTCTTAACTTTCATGGAACGAAATCCACTATAACAATCACGTTTGAATTCGCATTTTTGTTTGTTTTTGAATCACAATTATTCAAATGAAGATAATCTTATTCAACCAGAACAATACTATCATGAGCAGCAAGTTCTTCCTATAAGGTATTCAACACGGTCATATTCTCACACCACTTGAGAATACTAATATTACAAAATGTATGCATAAAAAACAAGTATGTTATCTAACCATTGCCATTAAGTTGAAATTATTAAACCATTAGTGAATACAACATTTGAAAAAGTTAACTACCCATTAAACAATTTACATTTTGGGACCTTCCAAATTATAGTTTCATTCGGAATTAAAAAAGCCAGTCTTATCTTTCTTCACTAAAACCTTGTTTTGTAAAATTGGTTATCAGTTGTTTGCAATATTAAATATAAACAAACAATATTTACTATAACAAAATCATTCTTAAGAAAGTGTCCAAATATATAATTTTACTGCATACTTACTTTTATTAAAATCAAATTACAGATTTACAGATCCAAGTTTATCAAAGCTCAAATCAGCAAATTCCAATAATCCAAACGAAGTGATTTGTGTTCCCTTATTATTTTTTTGGTTATTTGTGTTCCCTTATTTCAAAAATAAAAAAAAGATCTCATTGTTGAATATATCTCATATCCCATAAATTATATGCCACACATACTCAGAGGAGATATAACACTCATTTTTATCTTTTTTTCGAAAAGTAGCTACATTTCCATTACTTTTCAATAATGCACATTCCTTTTAAAAAAGATATAGTGCATGAAGGTGATATAAATGGCAGGTATTAGTTACTAATACCAACCATAATCCTTACATAAGAACTTGACTACTTATTAGATAATCACGACAATACCAAAGTACTCCATTTAAATTATAGTAATATTTGTAATCTCATCACATGAGATGAGACCCCATGCATTACTGAAATACGAGTAGTGCATTAACACTACTATATAAATACTTTTCAATTCAAATTAGCAAAGAATGGAACACCAGTGGAGTTCAACCAATCATTGCCTTGTATAAACTGCCCCACAGTGAATTGGCTTGCTTCAATGGAGTTATTGATTACTCTATAACCTGGCCATGCAACTCTACCACTTATCTTTGAACCTGGACCCTTATTCATGTACTCTCCATAATACAATGTATCCAATGCAAATGTTTCATTCCATTCCAACCACCCTGCTGGGTCAATCAAGTCATCTATGTAAGATTTAAGAAAAACAGTCCTTGAATACAATTTCCAAGGACGACCTAGGTAGTTCTTGAATGATGATTTTACTGGGATTAAATCTGCAGCAGCAGCAACCTTGCAATTCAAGATGGATATGCCAGTGTTTTGGTTAGGATCTTCTCTACCTTGTGCAGTGAACAAGTTTTTCTGATTTTCATTTGGCTTACGTGCATATAAGTTACAATTTTGGAATACTACAGCTGCATTGCCAAATATAAAATCAACTGTGCCATAAATGTCACATTGACGATAGAATTGGCGTAGGGAATGGACATAGAGAGTGTCTTGGTATCCAATAAAACTGCAGTTGTAGAAGACTGAGAAGTCAGCACCACTCCTTAGTGCCACTGCTTGGTGTTTGTCTGGCCCAGCTGAGTTCTCAAAGGTTATACCTTTAGCTATGAATCCTTGTCCCACAACAGCTGAAACATTAGACACAAATGTGAAATATCAATCACGTTTGATTAAGATTTCTTTATTTTTCATTTTTAAGAATGTTCCCAAAAAGTTCACATTTTTTTATTATTTCAAAAGCATAAGGCTGAGCATAAAATAGTTAACGAGAAAGTGGGCCTAAAGCACTAAATAGTAGTTGGGTTTGGACATGTGGACCCTGTCATTTGACCTAACTTAAAAAGAACTCTTCTTTTCAGGAAAAGTGTAATGCCATGGTCTCACTGGCATGATCTTGAATCCTGTTATTCTGTCTTTACTGCAAATAGTGTCTGCACTTGCCACTCAGAAAAAAAAATTAAAAGAAACTGAAAGGTGTCGGCAGGTGATCCTAAATCTTGGTTTATCAGTGTTAATTCCAAGAGATAGGAATATTTTTTTGGTAAGTCAAGAGATAGGAATATTATTGTTTTGCTTATAATGTATATTTCCCAATTTCTTTGTAATTGAAGTACATTATCTGATGAATTGAGACTTAAGCGGGTGGATAAGTACACTGGAAATCATTGGATCGTAAATTAATTAAAAAAACTAAATAGAACATTTAGAAACACAAAACTAGCGTAATCTTCCATATTGTTATAGAAGAGGAATTGAGGGAAATGTATTTGCATGATATTTATGATAAACATGCATTTAGAATCTAGTTATGACAAGCATTGTAGCCAGTAGTACCAGTTAGTCATTACTAATCGTTGATACTTGATAGTAATAGATATAGATTACTAGGGTAGTTTAAGACATATATCAGCTCACCCTATAGCTACAACAAAGTGGAACCAATTGAGTGGGAGCAAGTGGAGAGTCATATTAATACTCCACTGATAAAAAGGATATGGAATTAAGATAGTAGCAGTAGGTATATAAAAAGTTAAAGCTTATGTCATAAACAAACAAAATATGTGTAGGTTATTTTTATATTTTATATGAAGGGCCGTAAAAAGACACTGAAAATTACAAGACAATTCATCTTGGGTTTGGCCTATAAGACAATCATTTTGAAAAATGAATCCCATAGACAATTGTTTGATCAGAAACTTTTGGTATTGACGTATTAAACTAATATGTGGACACGAGGAAATGCAACCAGGTTAATGATGACGTAGTAAATCATGTCCATCTACAAATTTATATTCTAAGATTCAAATTCAAGTTGTACCCCCAATCCCCATTAAAAAATCTCAAGCTGTACTCTAGAGACAAGCTCACAAGTCACAAGTCACAAGTCACAAGAGAAGAGGTTTGGTTTTACTATTTTGGGGGCAAATCATGAATATATCTATCTACATCTAGAAGCTGTGATAATATTAAAGCCATTTGTTGTATAACAGACATTAGCTTGTGATATCTGACTTATAAGAGAGTAGAGGGACAAATGTAGCATGTGTGTTCAAACTTCAAAGCACTTATAATGATTTACCTTCATTTTAAGTTCCACAACCTAAACGTAGGAATAATATAATTCTTGAGTGGTTGAGCCAACATGTGAACTCATTATGAAGTTGCCAATTTTCTTGACTTTTATACCATTTTCTAATTATTTTGCCTTCTGTCTTTAACTTAACTTCCACACCGTGGCCTCATCAGAAAAAGAAAAATTAATATCGAGTATAAAAGATGATAATTATGAAGATATTAGAAAAGAATTAAACTATAACTTAAGGGCCTACCAAACTTTATCTTTTCTATTTTATTATCTCAAATTATAAATGTCAAACAGAATTGTATAATTAGTAAGTTAATCCAAAACAGTAGCTAAAAGAAAAAATAAAAATCAAGTGTTGGTCTAGTAGTCGTGTAATGTCCTGTTAGATTCCAGGATTAGTATTTTGTTGTGGGTGAGACTCGAAACATTTAACCACCTTATAACTCCATTTTTGTTGATAGTAGGACTCGAACCCACAACCTCTTGCACTCTATTCATTACGACCACTCTCTTCACCATCAGATTACCTTAGACTCCCGTAAAAATATACTTTTGTTACTACAAAAAAAGAAAGAAGAAAAACTCACCAACAGTAGCTGACTGGAAAGTGGTCCAGCCATCCACAACATTCCTATTGGACTTCACTACTGTTTTTCCAATCCCATCTCCCACAAACATCAGATTCGTCTGCTTCCTGCTCACTTCTACATTCTCAAAGTATGCCCCTGCCTTTATGTGTATCACAAACCTATAATTTCACCACATGTACATAACAAAATTAACAGCATAATTGACCCCCATAAATAAATGTAAATAGCTAAACTAAGTCGACCTAACTCCATTTAATAACTGTTATCAAGATGCATCTTACTCAATTGCAGCCATAATTGAAGTAATTGTGGCTGCATTATTTTTTTTACAATATGTAGTATTATTTCATGTAGAAATTTACTACCTGTCCTTAGTTTTTTTTATTTTATTTAATGTCGAATTTTGCTTGATGTCTAGCTTTATTACTGATTGTTGCCATTGTTGCTATTTAATTAATAAAAAGACTTTTTAGATAAATTAGGAGCTTCGCCCTAGAACCTAAAATATATCACAACCCGGCATGCTCATGAGTAATATTTTTTCTAGAATAAAATTGTTGCTTTTATATATTGAAAAACGAGTATACAACAAAGTAAGAAAAATGGAAATAAATGCATATCATTTCAAATATGACACTTCAAAATTCTATTTACAGATAACAAAACTATGTGCTGATATAGTCAATTGACGTAATTATTTGCTAGTATATTCAAAGCAAAAGTTAATACTTTGAACCTAGATACATACCTAGTTGTGCTGGAATTAGGAGCTGCAGCCAATGCTTCCCCTATAGTGGTGAAATTGCCAGTGCCATCTTTGGCCACAACAAAATTAAACTTAGTCTCACTCACAGAAGCTTGTAGGAGCTTTCGGCCTTTTGAGTTCACCCAAGAAGGGAACCCTTCTTTCATCTTACTATATTCAGGGAAGACTTCAGACTTGGAACTTTTCTTCACTCCGGGCACTTTCTTCAACATGGCCAAAGAGTTACTCACATGGTGTGATATCTTTAGCAACCTTTTCTCAATTTTGCCCCTCACCTTATTCTTTCCTCCTTTGGTGTAAGCAAACCCATCGAGGCATGTGTACAAGTTGGTCATTGCTCCACTTAGTAGAGTTTGCAAATCATGGTAACGCTTGGAACCTATTGTGGTTTTCGAAAGTTCAGCAATGGCTGTTTTGAGCTCTACAGTGGTGTCATCAAACAGTTTGAGACAATCATCAAGGGCTCTTTGTTCAAGTGGCTTCAAATTTTTTAGTTTCTTTCTTAGGCTGCTGCAGTTGTAGGATGATGATTTGACTTCATATACTGTTTGGTTGACAACAGATGAAATAATTTGTGGGACAGATTTGGAAGCAAGGTTTGGAAAAGTGGCAAGGGTTGATACACATAGGTCTGGGTAGAGTGTTCCTTGGCATGTTGATTGAGCTACTTGAATGTGTTTATGGAAATGAATGTGGTGTTTTTGTGTAGGACTTGGTTCTTTAAGGGTGTTAGTGAAGTGAGTTCCTAAAATGAATAGCACAAAAACAAGAGCTAGAAAGGGTGCTATTTTTCTGAAGTTCTTCATTGTAGAACTGGAGAAAAAGAAACTAAGTGGTAGCATAGTTGGATTAATGTGTAGATGTGATTGTGCAATTGGGTATTGAGGGAACTAAATGCTATATAGAGTGGTTAGGCAGTGAAATGAACTAATGGGGTGTTTCTGTATATGTCTCAGAGAGACAGCATGATACTTGACTTCATTTGAGTCTGGATTGTCATAATTGACATGGGCCCCAGACTAAGTTAAGAGCTACCTTGATTAATTGAACTCTTCCATGGGTATTGGAATGTATTATAAGTGTGACATTCTTAATCATTTTGGCTCCTGTATTAAGTTCTGGAGTAGCTATCAGTTTCATTTTCTAAAAAATGATAATTTCGTTGACATAAATATCTTAACATGATTGAAAGCATTTAATAAATGATTGGATTTCTATACATTTTATTATATCCAACAACTAATAATATTGGAGTTTATACAAAAAAATTATTTGTGCAGTATTACTTATTGCTCAAATACTAATACTCCTCATAGATAATAAATGACCTAGAATTTAGAGAATGGGAAGTTACCTTTAGTCACACTTTCTGGATAATCCCACTCTGGGTCTGACTCTTTTCTTTTAGCAGATACTATATGAATAGTTTTCTTAAGAACTCAATTAGCTTATTTTATTTATTTTTCTTCTCATCTCCCCAGCATTAAGAAATAAATAAAATAAACAACCAAATAAAAGCCGGTAACAATTAGTTGGATGTCTCCAATTAAATTATTAGATGCTAATCTAACAAATTATTTGACATCTGCTCCACTTGTTAATATTTTTAGGACTCCTTTTTATAATCTGCAATATTATTGCTTAATGGGGGTATCATTTTATTACATTCACATGTAATGTTAATACTTTTTCCAATTTGTAATCCAAGCTTGTTACTTACATTTAAAACAGCATATTGTTCAACTTGGACATAAAAAAAGAGTTTTATATGACAACTCCAAATATTTTAGTAAATGTCAAAATCAAGTTCATATTTTTTTTAAGTCGTAACCAATTTTTGTTCGAAAATCGCGCTGAGAGAAGCTAGTGGAAAAGCTAGCACCTTTCATAATATATTTTGACCAGGATATTACAAGTATGTCTAAAACACTCTATTAATAGTTGTCTACCAAAATTTTGATATCACACATTTATTTATTTATTTACATTTCACACACAAATAAAGCATTTTCCAGGTTTTAAAGGTATGAACTATGAAGCAAGAGAAGTTGGTGGCTTAGTGGTGAAGAGTGATGATTATTGTGAGCCCCATATCTTTTCTCCGCTTCACTTCACAGTGCATGCGACTGTACCAAATGCGTGCACAATCGTGATCACTTCCCTTTCTCCCTTCTCATGGACCAGTGGCACATGCAGATGAGCTTCAGTGCCTTCTTTGCATTTGCGCTGTGGGCCAATATTTCTGAACCTTTTATGTCTAAAACGTGATTTTTGGCCCAAAGAAAAACCATGCGCCCATCTACGGAACTATGTGTGATCAACGTCAATGCTCCACAGTAATAGTCCAAAAATAGAAAGAAATAAAGAAGATAATGGTCAATGCTCTTGCCAAGACTAGACAACTGATATTTGTTTGTCTTAGGCCTCTGTTCTGATGAAACCAAGACAAAAAAATGCTACTCTTTTATGAACAAAATCTCATTCTAAATTTATCAGGTTTAACTTCACACAGCAATGCATCTATGCTTGGCATAACTATAAGATGGAAAAAAGTATCAACCTTATATAGTACCTCAAATAATTTATTAAGTATAAGTTTTTAACTTCATACCTTAATGAAATAAGTCTCAAATACTTATAATTTTTTTTTTAAAAGAAGGGGTGAGTGTAAGAGTTATGATAAAATTGTGTTACTTAAAGATTATGAGTTGAAATCTCAAAACCAACTTCTTATTTATAAGGATAAAGTTGAGTGCTTTTTCTAGACTCCACCTATACTTGATGTGGAAATCAGATCCTCTTCACTACTGGATGATTGAATACTGAATAAAAATAATAACTTGTATCCTGATTTTTTTTAATTGTGCATATATTAAAATATTTTCATATAAAAAAATTATAAATCATCAAATTCACCTTTATTTCATATTCTAGTATTGAACTCTTTAAGTATTATAGATGATCTCATCCATTCATCATCCATGTAACCTAACAAAATTATTCTCGACTAATCTATATGTCCACACAATCTCAAATTTATCATACTTTTATTGTTTAACACACTTTTGTTGTTTTAGTGTCCGAATTTATGACTAATTAGTAATATTTTAATTAATGTTTATGAATATATGAATAAAACATTTTTTACTGAAATTTTCTCTTTTTGAGATAAAATGTTTCTCTCAACTTTTTTGAGTAAAGCAATCATATCCTTCAAAAAGATAGGCAAAAGAATCCAGGGAAACATTTATTATTTATTAAGAACTGTATCTACAACGTAACAAAAGCAACAAGGTTTTACACTTTCAATAACATGTTTACTTAATGAAATAACTATGTTTAGTGCCCCGAAATTGACTATATCAATCCACTCAAGTATGGAAGACCAGTTTGTGGAAGCCAATTATCTCCAGCCAAGAAGTTTGAGACAGTAAAGTTGGCTGCATCAGTAGCATTAATAATATGATAACCAGACCATGTCACACGATTCGTAGTATTTGAGCCAGGTCCTGTATTATTATACTCAGCATAATACAAAGTGCTCAAAGCAAAATCACCACTCCATTCATGCCAACCAGCAGGATTTATCAAACTATCCATAAAAGACTGCATAAAAACAGTCCTTGAATATTCCTTCCATGGCCTCCCAAGATATGTTTGAACAGTACCAATGTTTGGAGCCAAATCAGCAGCAGCTTTAATAGTAGCATTCTGTATAGAAGTGCCTGTGTTTTGATTTGGGTCTGTTCTACCTTGAGCTGTGATAGTATTGAATTGACCACTGAGGGGTAGACGAGAATAAATGTTGCAATTTTGAAAAACAACTGCTGCATTTCCAAATATGTAGTCAACTGTGCCATAGATATCACATTCACGGTAAAATTGTCTCAAAGAATGTGTATATAATGTGTCTTGATACCCTTCAAAGCTGCAACTATAGAAACTGGACATGTCTGCTCCACTTCGTAGTGCAACTGCTTGGAACTTGCTTGGTCCTGCCGTGTTGCGGAATGTTATGTTAACTGCTACAAATCCTTGAGCAACCACAGCTGCAAATCCACATGAAACATATAATAAGAGAGCAATCATCAAATTTATCAAATGTTTGATATATATTTTGTAAATTGTCATGAGGAAGCTAGCTAGGAAAATTTGTTGTGTAACTATATATGTATGTGCATATTCAGAAGAACCAACTTTATCAAAAGTTTAAGATATTGGGGGAAGGTAAATGAATGATTTTAAACATCTAATACGCTCCCACCTGCAATAGCCCTAGCTTGAAGCGTGGATATGACTACTTGCTCAATGCTATGATAACATGTTAAGAGCCAAATTTTAGAAAATATTAAGTGATGGTTAGGTAAAGACAAATAAAAATGGTTTTATACGTCTAGCACATATTACTTTTGCTTACCAAATGTTGGAGAGTTGAATGTGGTAAAATTACCATCGCCGACATTGTGATTACCGGTGATAATTGTTTGATTGATTCCTTCTCCGATTAGCATCAAATAAGTCTTAGTTTTATTTATGGATACATACTCCTGATATACACCCGCGTTGATAAAAATCAAGAAGTATCCACTAGTAGAATTTATGTTATTTGGAGCAGCAGCTATGGCATCGTTGATAGTGGTGAAGTTTCCACTTCCATCTTGACTTACAACTACAATGTCAATTACCACAACGCTGCTGTCATTTGTCGTTTGAAGTAGTTTTCTCCCATGATGCCTAGCGGAATCATATATAGCACGTGCTCGATTTGACATCTTTAATGGTAAACGACCATTATGAAAATCCAAATTTCCTCCATTGTGTTGCCATGATGGTGTGATTATCTTCCTCGGCACCCAACCCTTCACAAACAGTGCAAGTGAGACACTGTGTAGTTTTGTGTCATCGGAAAGTAATGAAGACAAGTCATTCTTCACTATTGGATCAGAACTTGTGCTTTGTAGGCCAACTAAACAAGTTTCTTGGTTAGTCAAAACAGCACTTAGAATGGTTTGAAAATCTTCACCTTGAGAGGTAGGAAGAACATTGCTAACTTGATTAATTATGTTATAGGTGTTTGATAAGTATTCATTATTTTGCTCAGCGAGGAACTGGCAATCTTCAAGAGCATTGGTTGTGTATTGAGAGAAAACTGAGCTATTTTGAAGGTATGAATTCACTAAGTTTAAGAACTTAAGAGACTGGGTCAAGGACTTTTGAACAGAAAAGCGACCATAATCAAAGATGTTGCCATTTTGATTAGCAAGCACATTTTTACAATAATTAGGGTCTATAGTGGAGCCACAAATGGTTTCATGGTTATCTGTAATGGACAATGATGTCAAGACAAAGAAGCAAAGCAGATAGGAAACAAAGAATGTATAAACCAAGAAGTGCATGAAAGCCATTGGTTTTTGGATGAAAGAGTTGGTAAGGATGTGGTTGAAGTGCATATAGCTAATTGAGCTTATATAGAGAGTAAAGATTTTGTCTGATAATGATTAGTGTGAATGAAAGCTTTGTGGATTGGATGTCAACTATAGGATTTGACTTTACGTGTTTGATGTTTGATGCGTGGTTGTCATGAATGTTATAAACAACTCCAACTAGCCAATTATGAAATATTTGATCATCAAGAAATTAGGAGCAACGTCCATTGAGTTTAATAGAATCGTGCATGGGTGAGGATGATAGAGAGTAAAGTATATCAAAAGTTAAAAGAATAAACAATATAATTTCTTTTATGGTTTATAGCAAATGTTATGAGCCGTACGTCAAATCGAAAAAGGTCTTGTATTAGGTTTAATCGGTTTATATGGTTAAACTGTTTGGTCTGACCGGATGATATGATATATAATTAATAACTTTTATCTATAAATATATAATTATATATAAATATAGAATTTTATATAATTAATAACCATGTATAATTACATTGAAATAATGTCTCTTCATTATTTGGACTGAAGTGAAACAATAAATTAGAGGAGTGTTCCATTTTTTTCAATTTTTAAGTGAACCGTCTAGTTTACTTCTCGAGTTAATTCGGTTTAACTGGGTTAAACACGGTCGGACCAGAATTTCTCCGGTTCAAAGCAGTTCAACCCCCACTCAATTAAGACAATAAAACAAAGTCGTTTTCAAGTCCAGTCAACTATCAAACCAGTCGCACAATCCAGTATGATCTGGTTCTCTCAACACTAGTTTAGACTAATGTGGGATTGGTAATTACTAACCAACAATCACGAGACTCCGAGCATGCATACATATATAATTAATGAAAGAGTAATGATATTCCTTTAATTTTATCTTCTATAATCTTTTAATATTTCATATTTTTTTATCTTCTCATCATATCATCAATTATATCTCATTCATTTCTAAAAGTTGTGGATAAACTTTTTTCATAAAGAAAAATATCGAAGACACAAACGTGGAGGCAACTTTATAAGGATATAATATATTTGTCTCAAGGTTATGTATGACTAAATCACAAACGTGATGTGAGTGATAAACAATAATGTCTAAGTAATAGCTTAGTTACGTACATAAAATGTACTAACTACTAAGTGAGAATGTTATCTTTTCTATGAGATTGAAGCCGATTCCATAAAAGCAAAAATTATCATCTTTATGGGTTTTACTTACATTTACATTAAGACGTGATCAAAGGATTCAAGAAATAACAAAATTGCATTAAAGTTCATAACTTTAATGTTGTTATGGGTTAAAATTAATTAGGAGCATATTTAATATAATATTTTTACTGATCGGTGTGGTGGATATTTCTTATTATAATCTTTGGATATTTCCATCCATTTCCAATCCTCACTAGATTGTCAACTTAATAATGGAATGGTGGTCATTTAATAAAGTTGCAAGGATAATGTGTCTAGCTAAAAAAATAGATAGTTGGTAGTTGTTGAATTCTCTCATCACCTCGTCCTTAAAAATGTCTCTAAGAGAAGATACAAAACTTGGCTTCACCAATAAATGATTTTGTGAGTAATACATTTTTTAAAATCCAAATCAAACAAATGTCAAAGTATCAAAAACGATACTTCTTACAACAACAAAAAACGTTTATTTTAAGGAAAAATCCAAAACGATTGCACTCAAAGAGGGTGTTAAGAGTATTATTGTTAAACCCGAACATAAATTTGACTGGTTATGAAAATACTCCATTTGAAATGGCTCCTACATATAATACATGATTAATCTCACCAGCAATTGCAAATAAAACTCTGATAGCATATATATCTGCTAAAATGTCCAGGTCTTATGTGTCTCCTCAAATCGCATCTTCTGAATGAGGAACAGACGAAAAGTAGTTAAATGAGAATTCACTTACTTCAGTGATAAATTTTTTAAACTTATTTCACATCTTAGACTCTTAGTCATCAATTTTATGAAAGTTTAATAATTTAGATCTACTCATTAATACAAATCATTAATTTTTCTTAGAATTAATGGCTATGATAGAGACTTTACTATTTTAGTAAGTGTATATCTCCCCAAAATAAATTGGTGGTTTCATATATGCATTTCAAAGTGCTCGAATAACAGTCTATATATATATATATATCAATTTTATATATTTTTTGTACCTAATTTGTTGGAGGGAGTTCATCCCATTCCAGTCAAGATATTGAATTAGTCATCCGATAATCACAAAAGCTTGGTGGTTGACAAAGCTTGCGAATTCCAATTGATTTGTTTCTGGTGAAAAACTGTGGGTTAATGACTTTTTTATTCTTTAAACAAAGGTGGCTTATATGAGGGATTAGGAACAATAGCTAAACATAGAATTCTCTGAGTGTAAGTTTCTTTTTCATATACTTTTAAAGTCTCAACTCTCAAGGAGTTGAATCAACACATCTTTATCATATATATATAAACACTATACATAGTGTTTAGTCTTTAAAAGTAAGAAACCTCGGCTAGATGAAAACTGACTAGTAAGTAATAATACCGTAAGCATTCAAATCAGGTGCTAACTACTAATTAAATAACTAGAGATGAATTCAGTATTGAACTCTTTGCAAGTTGGAAGGCAAGATCTAGCACAGAAGATATCAAATGATATGGTGTTTCAAACTGTATCTTAAATTATGTCATGAATCAATAATATTGAAACAAAAAAAATTAATAAATACTTTTTTATGTCATATTTTCATTGATTTGAGACATGATTTGGAACACAATTTAGAACAATAAATCTTTATTCTTCATCTAAATGGATGCTAGGTTTAGAGAACAACAGTGTAAGCATAGAACACGATATATTATGTTGATATTCTTAAGTTTATATTACAGCTCAATTTACATGTGTCATGTACCTATAATTACAATTAAAATGCTTAGCTAGTTAACAGCATCAACACCTATTCATATCCTCTTTCACTTCACACAGTCAAATTTGTCCACAAGTTTATTTCTGAAATAAATTTTTTGTTTAACTGTAAATATATGATATCAATGATTACTTACGCGTCTTTCTTTCCATCTTTCATTTTTTGGGCTAGAAAAGTAATTGTTGGGTTCAGCCCTTGAACATTGATCTGATCCGAGTTCGTAGCGGGGAAACTGCAAACTAAAAATTAGGATAGCCAATGTAAAAACTTTTTACATTAAATATCTGGTTTGCTCTTAATCCAAGGATTGTTTAAAAGGTTAAAAAAGTTGTTAATGTTTTCATTCTTATGCACAGTGTTTTTTGAATAAGGATCCTCTCCATTAACGAAGAGACAAATAATTATTTTTATTCATATTTTCATTAACAAAAATGTGATTTCATAATAAATTAAAGGTTAAAATTGTTATTACATATTACATTTTGTATGTTATGTTATTGTGTGATATTTATCTCTCCATTAACGAAGAGAATCTTTATTCTATACTTATTAACAACCATATCCGAAATTAAGAAGCTGAAGTTTAAACCTTTCTTTTAATTAACATAACATCCTTTATTTCTATTTCTGTTTGAATTTTAACCAATGAGATTCCATTGAAGCCAATAAAGCCTGTGGTTTCTAGTGATTCGGATTGGATGCTTGTTCTGGTTGTATATATAGATGAGTAAAAATTATATAAAAACATATACAACATGTTATATTTGAACGCAAATATATATTAGTTTATTATTAATGATTAAATTTTTATTAAAATTAAATATTTAATATGTTATGATGGTTTTATTTATTGTCTCTATATAAATATGTCTCTATATAAGTTTTTCATCATTCATTATGTTCAAAGTCCACCTATATGTATTTAAATCATTTCATCATGATTGAATTTATCACGGGAGATTTTGCTTGGACGTCGTAACATTAATATAGCATATCACTGTCTTGTGGATGAGAAGTTTACCATCATCTTTACAATTTTTATTTGTTAGAGATTTAAAAACAATATCGTTTTGTGTACACTAAATTGAATGAGAGACATTGTTTTGGTGATATTGGATTTTGTTCAATGTTTATTAAATACTTGCAGATTAATTGGAAAAAAATAAAAGTAGATATAAAATATAGAAAATTCTATTTATTGTAATATTTTTTCCCTGTCATATGAAATCTCTATTAACTATTCATATGACTAACGACTTATAGTCCATTTATGAGTTAATTATTGAAAAACAATTGAGGAAGAGAAAAACTTTAGAATTATAAAATAAATTGTGTGATGATTTTCAAACTTTCATTTTCTTCTCTTCTAAAAACTAACTTCACACAAGTCCTTAACGAAACATCAAATCAAACATCAGTTTGTCATATGGATAATCCAAACATGTCAAAATATAAAGTACTTTAATCTCATTTACAATCCACTGATCACAAATAAGGATGAAAATATGACCCCAATTTATGGGTATCTATCACCTAACTCCAATTTAATGGAGGAAACTTCTTTAATTGAGTTTGGGTTAAGATTATCCACAAAGTTGAATAAGACCCTTTGAACATTGCTACTCAAATGACTAATAATTGTCTTCAGTTTGATCCTCTCCATTAAAAAAAACAAATGGAACTACAACTTTTAATGATACATATTTTTTTTATTACAATGAAGTTACACTTTTATTATTAAAAAAAAGTGGATAAATATATATTTACTTCTCCATTAATAATATCATTGTTCACTTGTCTCCTATGTTGTTTTCTACTTGAAATGTGTAACATTCCTTATTTCATGATCATCCTCTGGTTCGTGGGTAGTAAACGGGTATGTAGGTCTGTATTTTGTTTTTGCGGGTTTGAATCATCCATCTGCATGGTACCACCTTACATTACAAATTGTTTAGAGCATTTAAGAATTCTGTCCATTATAAGAAAAGTGGCTAGAATTAAAACTCAATACTTTTAAGGGAAGAAAAACATATGTAAATTTATATTTATTCGAATAATTTTATTTATATATTTACATTATATATCTTAAACTCATATATATTACTTTGAGAAAAATGAGAAGAGAAACAATTAATGTCCTATTTTTTATTTTTAAAGATGATAAGATTATATGCCAAATGTATAATCTATAACTACAAATATCAACATTATTTGCATGATTTTATCAAACTGAATAACTGATATTATACTAATTCTTTTTTTCAAATTTAAATTATAAAACAGAAAATATAACTCTCAATACACTTTCTCTCACTTTATTTTTTGAAACAAGTGTAAATAAAAAAAATGTTATATTCACTAATTTGTATTATGCTCTTTTAACGTCATAGTTCTTTCTCATTGGTATCAAAGAAAAAATAATAAATATTAATAGTAATTATAGAAGATTTATATTAAACAAAACGGTAAACAAATAAATGCAAGCTTGGAGGAAGAGAACCGAATATGTGTATTATATTGAGATCTTCTCCGATATTCAAATGTGATATTAAAAATGAACTTTTAAACTTTTAAATTATTTAATTCAAAAAGTTAAAGATCAAAAACTTTTAATTCTTTTTAGATGTCACCTACCAGAATTTAAATGGACAGATTCTTGAGGAGGAAGATTTCCTTTTTTCCATTAATGTCTTTATTAGTATTCTAAACTAATCAAAATCCATCATTTAATTAAAAAATAATAATAGAATTAATATTTTATATTATTTATAAAATACTATTGAATAGGGACATAGAGACATTCATAATCCGATTCTCGAGTACCAACTTGATGAATTTTGTAGCACCGGCACATGAGTTTCCGCGTTACATTGCAAAGGCTAAACCTGGGGATGGGAGTGTCTATTCCTCTTAAGTCAAGTCAAGTGTTGACTGTTATGCCTTGTGCCTTACATTGTAATAGAATCCAGCTTTCAAATTTTGGCAGACACTGCAAAGCTCTACAACTTCAACTGTGAGGGTAAGTAAGTAGGGTCACTCACCGTCAATATTTTACAACTTTAAATCAATTACGCGTTTAAACTACTCAGGACTCAGGTCAGAGGTAGACAGGCTCCATAATTAATGCCATTTCTAATTTTTTTACCAATTAAATAAATTTGACCTCTATAGGTCTTATACAAAATTTATCTTCAAGGAACAACCACGTGTTTATTTTTTATTGTTTTTTTAAGATAGACTGTGTTTTTAATTGTTGAGCCGAAATTATTTCTAATATTAGACACTCAAATATTGGATTATGTGATAGATGTACAAAAAAAATTTATGTCATATGTCACACCTTAATCAAATATTAGAAAATATAAAGTTCTCTATTATTAGATTTTTTATATCTTTGGAGTGGTCTAATGGTTTTGATGAAAGTTTAAGGAATGAAGTAAAGAAGGTTATGAGTTTGAGTCTCACATATAATAAATTAAAAAAAATTAAAAATAAATTATAATATGGTTCAATGATTAGAGACTTAGGGTGATAGGTTGAAAGGTTGAAATGAAGGAGGTTGATGATTCCAGTTTTACCCATAACAAATACTGGTATACTAACATATGCTGATTAAAAAAAGATTGCTCGGGTCCTAATAAATTTATTGTAAATTATTATTTACTTAAATTACTTTTATAAAATAATAATTATTCTCTTTATCTGGGTTTTACTATCTATTTTTTGTACTACCAAGGAATCCACTCATTGGTAATTAATTTCTTTTGAGGTTTGTGCATGTCTTTTCCAATTAATGTCGCTCCTATGAATCAAACACTTTACTTTTTAGTCATCCTATAAATCTAGCAGGGTTAACACATTATTGGTGTCTTACTATTTAGTTTGAAGCTTTAATTTTATTTAGTTATATAAACGTCCTAGGGTTATATTTTTTTATAAATTATATTCCTATGGGCTTATAAAATGTTAGTAACCACTCTTTGTTTGATATCTTTATTACATGTGATGAATCATAGTCTTTAAAGAAAGCAATATCTTTTTTTTAATGAATAATGCCATGAAGGGTTGAAAATACAAGCTTACTATTGCCCGATCCTTATAACCAATCTTCTCTTTAAGAATCAATATATTAAAGTGTTAATTGTCAAGTACATCATTGCTTCACATTTTCTACGTTCAGTGACACCAACGCCATGCTGCAATATTATTCGTACAAAACCAAAATACAATATTTAAAAAAAATAAAAGATACCAAAATGGTCTACTCTTGGAAAGTTATGTTATCTCTCCCATGTTAGAATGTGAGAGAAAAAATATAAATAATCTAAATTCAAAAAAGATTTGCACCCATAAAATTTTTTTATGTTATATATCAAAATCTAAGTCGAGTATTAGATAGAGTCTCAATCTTATTGGAAATGGTAGGAATTATTTCTACCATTATTTTCACTAATAAAAAACAAAAATTGTGATATTACAATGCTGTCATCTTCACCAAAACTCAAGAATTCAATTGTTCCCTCTTCTAACTTCTAGATAATAATACTTAGATATATTATATATATTTATTTGTTCTTTAGTGTTGATTGGATATGGTTAACATCAAGTGTCCAAATGAATAGAGGTAATCAGGAGTTTTGGTCGGAATGCCGTCTGAACTCGTCGGGGAAGATACCTGAGAAGGTTCCCCGACAGTCAAGTCAGCATGTAGTTTCTAGAGAAAGAATGAGAGTGAATAAGATAAAAGTTAGAGCAAGAGCAATGAATGTAAGTAATAAATGAGATAATGAGAATTAATTTATACTTCTTGTGTGGGAATCTCATATTTATAGTAGTTTGAAGGGGTTGACATTACATTCGATTATTGGCCAATGTCTGGTAGGCATAGATAGTCAAGTTGTCTTTATTCAACTTGCACACCAGTTATTGTCGATCTGTCGGAGGTAGATGAGAATTTACAGGCGGCGTAGCAAGTAGAATGTCAGGAGCACATTAATGACAAATTAGTGGGGCATTAATGACAAGTCAGATGTGTATTAATGACAAGCCAAATGAGCATCAATAACAAGTCAGAGATACATTAATAATGTCTTCAGAGAACTTAGTCCGTCCTTAGTGGGTGAACGGAAATGTTCAACTCGTTGTTAACGCCGGAGTAATCTAGAATGGCCCAAATTTATCTGGGGAGGAACAGTCTCGACATAATTGATAGCTACATTTTTTTAAAACATTTGAACCTGAGTTCAATTTATGCATGTATAGAAAAGTGAAAAGACTTTATTGTGAACGAAATCTGCAATGTCATTAGGGTTTAAGAACACCGCCAGTGCACTGGAACGAAAAATTATTAAGGGCAACGATATCAATTTTTCTTCTTCTTGTAAGTATTTTCCTTGATAACATTGTTGACTTTTTTTAGTAGAAGGTCATCCATTATATTATTATTATTATCGTTCAAGCACGCCTCTAATTAGTATTGGTATAATCACACCATTACATTTATCGATGACTCCCTGTAATTTTTATTAGTGGATAACGTCCGCAACATTCATATATTGGTACACGACAAAGCATATATAAAAAAACAATCATTTTTCATGCTATTATATATTTTCGTTTTATATTTAAAGTTAAAAATGTCATTAAGTTATATTTAAAAGACAAAAATGTTACATCAAATTATTTTTTCTTTTGTTATTTATACACCTTTTCTCTTTTATACTGAGAGTTTCTTGACCCAACACATACTGGTCAATGATCTGGGGTTAATATAATTAGCCTTAATTATAACTTTCTTCTCTAACGATTGCTCAAACGTGCCGTCTTTTTTGTTTAAATGAAGAATGCAGTCCTAGATTATATTCAATTCACAGTTGCCTAATTTCATTATTAAATAAAGATATATATTAAAGTTAGGTATCATTGACTATACTGCATAATTCCAAATGCATTGCTACCAAAAGTTAAATCTTTACCAAACGTTTTCTTTTCCTTCTGACATAATGAACCTTCAGATTATTTTTTCCTTTTTATCAGCGCATTCTTTCACATAACATCTGGTGAACCTAATTACGGTCTACCTTATAAACTAAATCAATGTAGATTGTTTCAAAACATTTAAATCTCACATGAATTTGAAATACATTTAGATCAAACGGTATATGTAAGTTTTTAAAAACAAAGATCACATGTCCTAAAAAATTCATATCTCTATGTCTAAGCTAATCACATTACAAGTAATAATTTTTTATTTTATTTTATGATTTTTTCTTAACAAATTGACACTTTTTAATAAGATTAATATACAATATGATACCAGATCTTAGAACAATTGATCTTCATTCAGTATTTAGGGATGCAAGAATTCTGACAACAGCGTGCATATTTGGTAATGGTTATTTTCAAATTCCCCAGGCGATAGATCATAGTCTAACGAAGACAAAGTATCTAAAATGAGACAAAATATGAAATATTTTAAACTAATTATCCTAAAATCTAGATCTCCAAGTCCAATATGTTATATTTTCTTCTCAATGATTGTACTTTAAATCCTTGAATATGGACATGGTAATTTGCATGATTAATGTTCTCACATTAATATTCAAATAATTTATATAAATTAATGAGTGCAAAGCCCTGTTATACTAATTATCAATATATTTCCTAGGTGATTAATTTACAATTTTTTCTATAATTAACCATAAATTTTCAAACTAATAATTATCTTGAAATCTAGAATTACTAGTCCATTGAGGAGCCCTGATATTCCCTAAGAATTGATATACTCAACTTAAGGTTCATCTAAATCCTCATTGATTATTTGATGGAATTAATTTCTTAAACCATTTTTAATTGAATTAGAGTGTTGTAAGTCCAATTTTAATTTTATTCTTTTTTTCAGTTTATATTGAATTTAACATTATAAGTTACGCATAAAGAGTAAAACGTACAGCATGCCAAAGTCACATTTTTCATCAATTTTTAATGCTTTTTCCATCAAATTATGAATGATAAACGTTATAAATAAATTAATGGATGATACATAAATATCAGTTAACAAATAAAAAATAAACGGTTTTATGAATTAACAGTATCATTTTAAGTTTGACTGTAAAAGACACTATTTTTGTCAATGATTAACGGTTGTTATTTTATCATGTATAAAATATCGGTGCTTATATTTGCAGGGAAAGAAAATGACACCATCTTTATTATATAGCTAATTTTTATATCCACATTAATAAATGATTTATGAATAACAATAGTCAATTAGTAAGTGTTTTTTAAATGAAAATAGATAATAATTTCTTCAAAAAGTTTATTTTTATTAATGATATGATACTACAAATTTCTTTCATTTTTTAGTATTGTTAATAATATTTTTTTACATTTTTTAGTAAAGAATAAATTTCTTTCATTGATCACACAGGAATATACCCAACCAATATGCACGGAATTAAATGATAGTTTAAATTAATGTTCAGATTCTATTAAGAAATCTAATTGTATCAAATTCTATAACAAAAAAATGATTTTGTATGAATTTTATAAATTATTACTAAATCATTTATCATTCCTATTTTATTAGTGTTATAAAACCGGTTTGTGCCGACGGATTCAACTGGTGAACTGGTCTCAATAATGATACGGTACAGTAATATACTGGTGATGCAATCATATCAGTTAAAATTGGTCAAAACTGGTTATACCGATCAATTTTCAGTTGAACAGTACCAGTCCTACCAGCCAATTTTTATTTAAAATTAATTTTTTAATGGAATTGAAGAAAATATTATTTTTTTATTAGTTTTTCAACATTAATAATAATATATTATATTTTTATATCTAATTTTGCCAGTATGCAGTTTAATTAGTGAATCAGCGGTTGACCATTATATCATTATACCAATACCCTAACTGATTTGATAACCGATATAGTGTTAATAACACTGTATGTTATTATTATTGAATTTAAAAAAAAATATGAAGAAATAATAAACCATATGCTGTGTACACTTTAAATTTTATAAAATTCATAAAGCATGGATATTGGATATCATGATAAGCAAAAAAATAAAGCAGGCACATGTATACCATTAGATGATACATTGACATTGACCCAGTCCAATAAAGCAACCTTCAACCATTGGATTTGTGCGAAGCTTCAAAATCATCGCGCACCAATCTGAAAATTGCATAAATTTGTTGACTTCATAAGCTCAACCTTAATACAATAAACTATACTCCTAATAATTTACCCAACTTACATTACAATACTAGTCTATGTTTTCCACCTACAGCTAACGTGTATTCTCCTAAGTCATATATGTATAGTGTAAACACGTAAATACATTACGGATCTCATTGAAAAATATGCACTTCCTCCCCTATAAATAGAAACTCATTGAACCCAATTTCCAAAACATTCAACTCTTGCAAATAATCAATTAACTCTTTAGCAATATCAAATCCCAATGACAACAATGTCAACCATTCTCATTCTCCTTCTACCCTTATTTGTTACCCTAGTTTTAGGGGATACCCCTCCCACCACTACGGTCTCTACTGGAACCGTATGCAAATATACCCCTGACCCATCTTATTGCAAATCAGTGCTCCCTACTCAAAATGGCAATGTTTATGATTATGGCCGTTTCTCGGTTAAAAAATCCTTATCACAAGCCACTAAATTCTTGGACTTGGTTAACAAATATCTCCATAAAAGCTCAACTCTTTCAACCCCTGCAATTCGTGCACTCCAAGATTGTAAAACTCTTGCTGAGCTTAACCTTGATTTTCTTTCAAGTTCATTCCAAACTGTTAACAAAACAACTAGGTTTCTTCAAAGTTCTCAAGCTGATGATATTCAAACATTGCTTAGTGCCATTCTAACAAATCAACAAACATGCTCAGATGGTCTTCAATCCACTTCTTCAGCATGGAGCGTGAAAAATGGACTCTCTAGTCCAATTTCTAATGACACAAAGCTCTTCAGTGTCTCTCTTGCTCTTTTTACAAAAGGGTGGGTTCCTAGCCACAAAAACAAACCCTCTACTTTTCATCCAACAAGGAAACAACTTGGATTTCAAAATGGGCGTTTACCACTTAAGATGTCAAGTAGAACCCGTGCAATATACGAGTCAGTGAGCAATAGGAAACTTCTTCAGGCCACGGTGGATGAAGATGTTATGGTGTCAGACATAGTGGTTGTAAGTCAAGATGGAAGTGGAAACTTCACTACAATCAGTGATGCTATCGCTGCTGCACCAAATAAGTCTTTGTCTACAGATGGATACTTCTTGATCTATGTAACCGCTGGTGTTTATGATGAGAATGTTTCTATTGATAAGAAGAAGACTTATTTGATGATGGTTGGAGATGGTATCAACCAAACAATCATAACAGGCAATCGTAGTGTTATTGATGGATGGACAACTTTCAACTCAGCATCATTCGGTAATAATAAATAAATAATATGTAATGGCTGCTCTAATATATATTTCCAAACATGTCTAATAATTATATTTGGTTGATAAATGATATCCACCTACAAAGTTTATAAAAATAATTTACAGATTTTTCTACATATAAGAAAAATGGCATGATATATATGTCACTTTTGTCATGAATATATAGAAAAATATATCATCTTTTTTATTTGCATGCAGTGACTTTTACCATGTTCCCATTATTTTTATTACAATCATAAATAATATATGTAGTGACTTTTACCATGCATGTTACCATTATTTTCATTACATCATCTTGCACGTTTTTATCCTACTTATTCATCATGTACTTATTATTATTCTTTAAACAAAACATTTTGATCAATGATTAAAAAATAGTTGTGAAAATGGTTTTGTCAACACTACTATAAGAAATAAGTATCTACTATAAGAATATCATTATTCATATAATCATTGATCTCTAATCACGTTGATTGTTTCAAATTGCAGTTGTGGTTGGGCAAGGATTCGTGGGCGTAAACTTTACCGTTCGTAACACTGCCGGAGCAGTGAAACACCAAGCAGTAGCACTCAGAAATGGAGCAGATTTGTCTACATTTTATAGCTGCAGCTTTGAGGGTTACCAAGACACATTATACACACATTCCCTAAGACAATTCTACAGGGAATGTGACATATACGGAACCGTAGATTTCATATTTGGAAATGCTGCAGTTGTGTTCCAAAACTGCAACCTATACCCACGCCTTCCAATGAGTGGACAATTCAATGCTATCACTGCACAAGGAAGAACTGATCCAAACCAAAACACTGGCACTTCAATTCATAACTGCACCATAAAAGCAGCTGATGATTTAGCTGTGAACATTGGTTCGGTTAAAACATATCTTGGAAGGCCTTGGAAAGAGTATTCAAGAACAGTTTATATGCAAAGTTTCATAGACAATGTGGTTGATGTTACTGGATGGAATAAATGGGATGGTGATTTTGCTTTGAGCACATTATATTATGCAGAATATAACAATAGTGGACCAGGGTCTAGTACTGATAACAGGGTTACATGGCCAGGGTACCATGTGATTAATGCCACTGATGCTGTTAATTTCACTGTTACTAATTTTTTGCTTGGAGATGATTGGCTGCCCCAGACTGGAGTCACTTACACCAGTAACTTGGTATAGATAGATGGATGGAAACATTGACATATTCACTTTGTTCTTTCTAAAGTGTTAATTTCTTAATTATGTGATACTATATATATATATATATATTTTGCTTTTTGTATTCATAAAATATTGTGGCGGTAGCTTGGTGCCGTGTAAGCAATGGTGTAATGTTAAAAGTATAAATTCTTTGAATTAATTGATGTGATATATAAAGCAAAGATTATGTATTAAAATTATTAATTGAGATCTTGTTTTATGTTTTTTTAGTAAGTGAATGTCAGCTGTATGAAACTACTGATGTTGACTTAATTGGATATTCATTAGGTTAATAGTATATCTTACTAGCTTTTACCACTTGCATAGGGGAAGAACATTCTTAGTTTTTGACCTTTTCATCTTATTCTTTTTAAGATTTTTTTCGAAGAAGAAGAGAATAAGACATGATAGTGCGTGCCCAAGATTCTTGTATTCATTTACGTATTCTACTGCTTGGCTTTTTTCAACGACAGTGTCCATCTCATGCATTAAAGCAAACGAAATAGTGTACCAATTTAACATCAATGGATTACTTAGGTGATGTTTGGACAAGAGATGTTATTTTTTACTCAAAAGTGTTTAATACATTTCCACATTTATACACGTGACTATTTGTTAACATACATTTTTTTATATGAAATGCTACCTTGTGAGCTTCGTAAAACTTTGAAAGATGGAATATAAACATCTGAAATTAAACAAGATAAAAGAAAATCAAAGGGGTGTTTGATTTGTTTTATTCATTTTAAAACAAAAATGTGTACAATAATTAATATTATTTGCATCAGTTATTTGAGATTTTACTGGTACTATTTATTTATCATATTTCGATACATTTTAGATCATTTTATATATTTTAGATCATTCAATATAACTTGTTCTTTTTATTGGGTCTTAGATCTGCCAATGCATAATGGTCAATATATACTACAGTTTTGAGGTACATGTATACACTAAAAAGTTAAAGGGAAAGAGGAGAGAACGTTCAAGGCATGCAGATCTGGTATAAATAGATGGAAAGTTACCACTACCCATAGTTTCAACTTTCAACAGAATGTAGTGCGAAGACCAAGTTTTGTAACGAACAAAGCTATTATATTTGGCAATTTGTACCAGGAATTTCATATGTTCACACACACCTACACTTATCATACACCTAAATATTTAAAACTCTCTGGCAAACCGAATTTCTTGTACATCTTGCTCCTAATATATCTTAGCCACCTTAACCTTCAGCTAGTAACTTACGCAATCATGTTCCTCAACAGACAAGAGGAACCAAGTCAGAAGTTTCTCATTTAGTTTAAAAGGCTAAATGAGATTAATATTTTTTGTAAAGAAAAAATTAAAATATTTTGTTGGAAATTGACTTTCAAAATTTTAAAAAGTCATTGTATAACTAAAACATCGTCCCTTGGCATACATTGAAGTCCAATACCAATTTCGTGTGAACTTTGGAGCCCTGATGCATCACGTCTAATATATGTTCATGTATCATTATCCTTCTCATATTAAGTAAATGCTTAAATATGTTTTTCATTAAAAATATATTAAAATTTGTCTTTAGTCAAAATAATTTATTTTAGTTTTAGTCCAGTTGGGTAGCATGTAAAACATGTCATAATAAATAATAATTGGTAATGTGGCCAATTATTGTGTTGATAAGCCAGATTAAAATTAAGCCAAAATAATCAACTAATGTAGAGACTAAAAAATAAATGATCTGATGACTAAAATCAATTTTCTTTTTATATTTTTATGAATTAAAAACATTTTTAAGTGTAGAGTGAATAATTATATGTTGAGTGAGAGACACGTATGGTAAAAACAAAGGAAAAAACAAAACGTTATCTGTTAGTCTAAATTCCTATTATTATCGGTTGGTCTAAATGATATTAATACTGGTTCCCAGTATCTGAAGTTAGATTCCCATTAATACAGCATGAGAATTATACATTACTCATTGCTTTTTGTGATATAAGGTTAATGATTTCGCCCAAGATGAGAAGAGTAGAACATATAGGGTATTTGGGTGTTGCCTTAATTACTCCGAAATACACAACTTGAATTCACATTAAGAAAACACATTTCCAGAGTTGCCACGTGCTATTATTACTAGGAACATGAAACTCGCTTGATTGAACAACTTGTACCAGAAAGCTTTTAAAAAATGTTAAAATATTTACTCTGTTCTGTTGATAAAAAATAAAAAAGATTAATTGTGGTCTGATTGTGACACATTTGCACTGTCGCATGTATACTAATACAATTCATGCCTGCATGCATGGTTGAACAATTCAACTAAACTCAATGATAAAATCTTTTATCACCTAAATAAAAAATAAAAACAGAAAAAAAAATACACCTTGACATAACTACAAACAGAAATTGAAAGAACAACATATAAAATTTAGTTAATTTTTGGCCAAGCTAGCCTTGCTGAGGGCCACAGCAATGTTGCATAATTTTCGAAACTCTACACTCTTTACAGAGAGAATATCATCATTACCAGGAATAGAAGCATCACATGTATCAATTGCAGCCAATGCTGCCTTCAGCCATATTTGAGCATCATGTTTGGCATTGGTCAAAATGGCTGCAACAGTATCTTCAAGTTGTCCTTCAGCATCCAACAAATTCTCTTTGCAATCAGCCAAACCCTGTTGCACTGCAGGGTCCAAATTATCATCATCAATCAACATCTTCACCTCACTTAGTATTCCTGTTGCATTTGCTGCAGCCACTCTTAATGATATTAATGCAAGATCGTGTAAGTTTCCAAATGCACTTGTTGGGTCTGATGAAAGAACCTGCAAGCATAGATCTTTGTCTGGTGTTTGTTGACATATATTGTCTACAACTTCCTTGCCTCTGAGTTCTTGAGCACTTGTTTGATGCAATAGCATTAGGGAGATAGCTAAGAGTAATAAGAATTTTGTAATGGTTTTCATTTTGGGTACTTTGGTTTTTGTTTCCTTTGGAGTTGTATTAATTTTATGAAACCAATGTTTATGTTTACACTTTATAACACTGGGGATAGAAACACTAGTGAAGGGTTAAACGGTTAATAATGGGAGAAATGCGCTTTGCCTCAACTTTGGGTGGCTTAGAAGACTTATTACTAAAATCAGTATGTTAATACTTAATTTAGGGATATATTATAGTTAGTTCAACAGTTCAAGTTTTAATCAACAAAATCTATTTTAGGCTTCTCCTTTCTGTTGATGGACTTAGTTAGGCCCATAAAGTAATGGGCTTGAAATTATATAGGAATATTTTTTTAAAGGAAAGTTGATCAATTAAATTGAAAGTACTATTACATGAAATAAGACCGAGATCACATATTATATAAAATAATATTTTTATATTAAATGATAACATATAATTGGTGAATATTTATTTTGGGACAAACTATTCCCTTTTCCCTTAGGATAAGAATAAAGTAACAAATGACTTCCCCATACATCCAGAGTAATATACAGGACCCTCACGTTTCAGGTAATTGTACTAGTTTTTTCTTTTCAATAGAAAATGATAAAGGATTTGCTATACCTAAATATGTTTCTAAGCCTATTTCGAACTAATTGAAATAAACCAAAAATATAAAAAGTCATAAATATAATTTTTTAATTAATATAAAATATTTTTTATTGATTCGGAATAAACTTGTGGACATACTTGGAGATAGCAAATCCTTTTCAATCAGAAACACTCACCATTTCCATCCTAATGCTTGTACTGTCATTCTTATATAAGGGTGGCAACTAAAGCATGTAAAGCATGGTTTGCTTAATCCATCCATCACTTTGCTCATTGGAAGAAATTAAGTAATTAACAATACACTGGCCTCTTTTATTTCGCGTCTTTGGTTTAAATAATGAAGGAATTTAATGATTCTTAATGTGAAATGTTCTTCATGTTGTAACTAACAAACGTAGTTTCCGGAAGAAGAAGAAGAAAAACGTTGTTTCTGAAAAATGGGAGCCTCCCTCTAACGAAAGAGATCGAAAAAACAAGTGATTAAAAATCCAACTCTCACGTGCTACGCGAGTTCCTCGCATTCTTAGAAATTAGAATATTAATAGTTGTGCAAAGCAACAGCCAGATTCCCTCGAATGATTTCCTCTTCAATTGTTATTTTGATATTTTAAAAGAATGATATAAGCACGTCGTGCATTTATATATGAAATGAAATCATTACTGTCCTTCAATGATCTAATCCCATGTTAGAAAAGAATAAACATACCTTTCCATATCATATAAAAATTCACGTTAGTATCATAAGAAAAAACATGAAAATTAGCATTTCTCTATTGTATGTGATGTTTTGAAACTGGAACGAGGCAAGGGCAAAGTACTATTTTGCTTCATTCAAACAAACGTCTCACGATGTCTTCAATTAGAATCCTCTCCATTTTTCTCTCTCTATCCCTAACCTACGCTCTATCCCAACAAGAAACGTTATCAGCATACGAAATTCTCGAACAATATGGCTTCCCACCAGGTATTCTCCCAAAGGGCATCACAGGCTACACTCTCAACAGAGAAACGGGTCAATTCGCTGCGTATTTGGAAGGAACATGCAGCTTTGCCATAAAGTCGTATACCCTAAAGTACAAGTCAACTATCACGGGTGTTATCTCTAACGGTAAGCTATCTAAGTTGAAAGGTGTGTCCGTTAAGGTTGTTCTTTTGTGGCTTAACGTCGTTGAGGTGGTTCTTGATGGTGATGTTCTCGAGTTCTCTATGGGTATCGCTTCTGCAAATTTGGGAGTGCATAACTTTCGAGAGAGTCCTCAGTGTGGGTGTGGATTCTATTGCAGTGATAAATTGTTCCAAATCGGTGATGTTTCTTCAGTTTAATAGACTTGTTATACCACATTCTTCAGATTATTTGGATCCGTCTATCTTTTACTTATGCTATGCCTTTTTCTTTTGAATTGTTAAGTCTAGTTTTGTTCAGGGTCTTGTTTTTCCCTCACATAAGTGAAAGCTTCATTTACTGTAATATTTGCCATATCGTTTTAGTTGTTGGTGTTATACTACTTTCGACTTCTTCAAAAACTAAGTAATAATATCATAATATTAAAGATGTGTTTGTTGGCATTATTGGTCTATTAAATATTTAAATATATATTTTTGGTGATAAATTGTTCTATTATTTTTTACTCAATATAAATCTTAATTTATCTTAACTCAACTATTCAAATTAGTTTATAAATGTTTTTTTAAGTTATCAAATATGCTTGCTGGAATTAATATTTTTTCATTCCGAGTGTGGTCCAAGAGTCCAAGTTTACTTTATATAAACCTAGGAAATTATTGATTTTTTGTTTTCAATAAAATCATTATAGCGTTCTTAATTATTCTTCCCACTTTACTTCACTATTATTGTTTTTTATTTTATTTTTATTTTCAATGACAAATGTTTTATTTTATTATATATTAAAGGATAAAATTTTGTATAAAAAAAAGGATAAAACTGTTATTTTATATTTTTAGGATTTTTTTTTTGATTAAATGTGAACACTTGATTTTGTCCGGCCTCTAAGAAAAATGTCAAGAATTCAAAGCAACAATAAAGCAAATAGGGGTTGATATTACTTTT